>NC_084642.1:6771195-7083382 GCF_019802595.1 Syngnathoides biaculeatus
ATTAGAGGGACGGCCAAAGTTGGATGTTTTGCTGACAAGGTTCGAAAGAGCAGACTTCGATGGTTTTGGACATATCCAGAGCCGAGAGAGGGAGCATATTGGTAGAAGGGTGCTGAGGATGGAGCTGCGAGAGGAAGACCAAAGCAGAGGTTGATGGATGTTGTGAGGGAAGACATGAGGACAGTGGGTGTTAAGAGAGGAGGATGCAGGAGATGTGCTTAGATGGGAAAAAGATGACCTCTGACGGAACAAGCTGAAACGAAAAGAAGATTTTCATTTTTATTTTTACACACTCATGTACAAGATATATGTTTAAATAGCTCTAGAAGAGGTATTTTTCTCCTATAGATTCAATTTTTTTTTTTTTTTTTTTTTTTTTCAAAATTTGAACTGTGTAGTTCTGAGGTCCAGGGTTCCATCCCGGCCCCGCCCGTGTGTGGGGTTTGCATGTTCTCCCCGTGCCTGTGTGGGTTTTCTCCAGGCACTCCGGTTTCCTCCCGCATCCCCATAAACATGCAACATTAATTGGACACTCGAAATCAGGGGTGTCAAACTTATTTTTCTCGCGGGCCGCATTGTAGTTCTGGTTTCCCTCAGAGAGCCGTTACGACTGTGAAATAAAAATATTGAATCGTCTCATCATATTTACATCATCAATTTATTAACTACTTTTGGAATCGCAAATCAGGGGAAGTGGTTTTTTTTCCCCAACTATTCATGTTTCGTCACACAAAAATGCTTGTAATATCTAAATTTTACTATTTATGATAAACGACAATTTGAAATTTTGGTCCAGATTTTTACAACAATCATGGAAATTGCCGGTGTGGATTTGGCTTCGCAGGCCACATAAAATCGTGCGACGGGCCAGATCTGGCCCCCGGGCCTTGAGTTTGACACCGGTGCTCTAACTTCCCCCTAGGTGTGATTGCGAGTGCGACTGTTGTCTGTCTCCACGTGCCCTTTGATTGGCTGGCGACCAGTTCAGGGTGTACCCCGCCTCCCGCCCGTTGAAAGCTGGGATAGGCTCCAGGACTCCCCGTGACCCTTGTGAGGATAAGCGGCTAAGAAAACAGATGGATGGATGAACTAAAAGTCCGTAAAGTCAAATGGTCTGTTTGTGGGGTGAAAATTGGATGCAACTTGGTTGGTCCAATATTCTTTTCATATTTACACGATTAGCAATGGTAACTTGTGTCGGACCTTAAAGGAGTCACTGTTCAATCAAAACCACGCATGGCGTCTATAAATTGATATTTTACAAAGATTCTTACTTTAAGACCATTCGGTCAAACACAGGAGTGTGTCAGGCCCTCGTAGGGAATTTGTAATCATGTTGGGTCTTTGGTAAAAGAGTTGTCATATTTGCTTTTGCATACTTGCGACAGATCAAATCATTTGACGTGATGAATATCCGTCGAGCCGTGCACGTTTCCCCTTTTTATTGGACGGAGGGTCGTGGTGGCAGCAGTTGCAGCCTGCATGACCTGATTCTTTATTTCCCTTTTTGAAAAGGCAGGTTTTATTTCCTTGCGATTTACTTGTCATTTTGCGAGCTGATGGGTGCCAAAAATAATGTGTCACGCTAGCCTCTCAGTTCCGTCAGGGCATCCTTATTTGTAGTTTGCCCTTGATTCCATTGAGGAGACTTTTAATGAGTCCTTTGAGGTTTTTGTCCATTTTTATCTTGAAGGATCTTTTGAATTCACAGTATCAAACCACAAGATCGCTTTTTTTTTTTAATCTTGTTCAACAAGACAAAAAAAAAAAGCTAAGGGAGTAAAATGTGAGCCATTGTGACATATCGTGTGTAATAAGAGAAAGCTTGGTGAATGGCAACCTTTCGCACAGCGACCACGTCTATGTTTTTCATTAAAACTTGTGATTGAAGGTGTACGGATCAATACGTTCACTGGTGCAGTGATTGGCTGGAGAGGAAATGTATTGGACTCGAATGTCATTTGCTTGAAGACAACATCGCCGACATGTAAGTGATGAAAATAAATGTAGAAGGATGAAGGAAAATGGCTGGAATACTTTGTTACTGTAGCTAAGTATAATTTTCTCATATGGCCACAATAAAAGCATTACCAAAACTCAAACTGCTCATTTTTAGAATGCTTTTACATCAAATACAAAAAAAAAAAAAAAAAAAAAAAAAAGAAAAGAAAAGAAACCGCTGGGATTGGCTTCAGCCCCCATACACGGAAGTGTGTTGCGGCCACACTTTAACCTACGTAAACCTCTGTGTGACTGACAGTTTATTTTCTTTTTTTAAATATGCATTGGACTCATTTGAGAGCAATGCATATAAAAAAAAAAAGGTCTCCCGGTGAGAGGTTTACCAAAGTTTAACGTGTGGCCGCAACACGCTTCCGTGTATGTTGGAGACAACTCCCTGTCTTTTTTTTTTTTTTTTTTTTTTTTTTAATAATAAGCCTTGTTCTCAAATGAACCAACTTGGCCTTATAAATACTTCTTGGGAATTTGAGATTGAGAAGAATAATTCCTACCTGAAATTAAGCGATCGCTACACAGTCGTGCGTATTTGGTTGGGCACCATTCGTCATGTTCAATTTCCGAAATCCATATTTTCTTCTCTTTTCAGCTGGTATTCCATAGAATAATCTCTCTTGAATATCTGTTTCGTCTCTTGTGACAACCAACAGCACAACAAATCTCGGGTATTGTGAACGTTCTGCTCCGGTTCAACGTCCCTCGCACTGTCGAGCGGTTCTTTTTGACCGCCGCGAAAATGGTGACGTCACCTTGACGCGCTTGATCGTCGGATGAAAAGTAGCGCCCAATCATTTGAAGAGGAGTACAGGGAAAGACAGTGGAACATCCAAAGTCTTTAAAAACTGTAATTTGGCTTTGGGGAACGTCTGCCTCAAAAGTCAAATAAAACATTGTGTTTATGTCATCATGCTGTCTCATCTGCCATGGGCCACTTATTACTCAAATCCAAAAGAAAGGATCGCTTTAAACATAACCGAGAAACCTCGCATATGTTCAAACAGCTAAAGACTGGTACACTAATCCAGCTCCAACGTGCCAATAACTGCTCCAAAATAATCCATATTAAACCAGGTTTTGACTGCAAAATGAAATCAAGTCACTGCAAAAATGATTGTCATCGTCAAATACTGCTTCAAGAATAGTCATGCACACAAATTCCACAGTAGGCACAATGAGGTCCATCATTTTTCCCCATTTCTGACTCAACAATGTGACAAAGACACTTTCAGGTTTGTGCCCTTTTTTTTTTCCTCTCTCCACGTCTCAACATCCTTTGAGTGCTGCCTCCTGTTTCCAAAAACTATCTTCTCACTTTCTGATGTGGAAACAATGAGATGTATAATTAGCTCCAAAAGCTCCGCTGTGTTGCAGAAACTCGAACAGCGCGGCCGCTTATCGCCGCCGAGCAGACAATAGTCCACGACAGCCGAGTTTTACGCTCTGTTTGTAAGTCAGACTGAAGTGCCTCTGGCCGGTGGCTGACGCCGCCCGCTGTCCTCCGTCCAGCCAAAATATTGCCTCACAGCTGGACCCGTCATCTTTTGTCAGAAAAACCGCAAATGCTCGCAGAGAGCAGGGTTAGGGAAACGGTACACAGATAGCCACGAGCTAATATTGCTATTTTCATTATTTATGGGAGAGAATTTTCCCGACGCCTACAAGTTGAAGCGGCAGTTACACGATCAGCGATGGGCAGAGCTCTAATGTGATCACGCCACCGTTACGCTATGAGCTCGAGGCAATAATGGATTTCGCTATTTGGCAAAGCGCTCGGTTAGCTGCTTAATTTAGCGTGACCCAATGTCTAATATCGAGGCCAAATAAAGAGTTTGGAAAATAAAGTTGATTGTAAATATCACAACGTGGCACAGTTCTACCGTCATACAAACTTGTGGAAAGTTACCGTACTCTGCAGGACTGCCCACTGTGACAAGCAATTGCACAAAATCACCAAAATCCTCAACAATCAACTACAGCAGGGGTCCTCAATGCGTCGATCGCGAGGCAGTCTTGGTCGATCACGGGACAGCGTGCCAAAAAAAAAATAAAAGACGTCAACCAATGTTCCCTCTAAACTGCACGCAAGCGCAAATTGTGCACCGTTGATGCAGTCTGTTTGCAGATATTCTGCGATGCGCGCAAAAAAAAATAATCCAATGCAAATTGAAAGTATAACATACAGCTATTCAGCCCCCTCCGCTCTTAAAGACGTACACTCATAATTATAAATGTTACAGTACTTACGCAGCTCATCAATCTGTTTTATAATAACAGCGTCCACCACCGCTGCTTTAGTTAGCAACACAGTCTGGACAACGTAGAGCAAAAAACGAGCTAGACATGCTGCTTATGTTTACTTTCGATAGTAATGGAGAAAGTTGAAAAAGAAATGATGTTGTTTTAAGATGCAATGACTGTCGGAGTATGTGAATAATCGAAGAAAAAGTGGTTAAACTGGACGAGATTTTCTCTTTTCCCAGTGGGAAAGGTCTGGTCTGAAGCCAAAGTTGAAAGTGCAGGATGATACGGTGTGTCATTTTAAAATTCCACCTTGGCACAGCCTGATCCAGGGTCAGGGTTAGGGTGAACATAACTTTAACTTTAAAACAGTTGGGGAACATCATCATCATAACCCTCCCTGGTCGTCGGTAGCTCGCCAGAGGCTGGCTGTTTGAAAAGTAGATCATGGGGTAAAAAAAAGTCTGGTCTCAGTCTCAGCTGTCAAATATCATTGAAGTTCTACTTCTACCACCTGAAAAAATGGATGCTATGTGATGTACAAGTAACACCATTCTTACGCCAACGCATTCCATTTTTGAGGCACGAAAATATTCGACGAATCCTGCTCAGGTTTGCTCGCAAGCCGGAGCCTATCCCAGCTGACTCGTGCCAACAAGCAGGATTTATCCTAGATCAAACACCTACTAGATACATTGTGAACATTACACTACACAAACTATTTCATGTTATCAATTCACAACTGGGCTCAATTTTTTTTTCGAGCCATCCATCAAACAAATTCGAAAACATCTCTAAGCTCAAAAGGAAAATCAAAACTGTTCATATTTGGTCTTAGTGGAGATCTCCGCCCGACTGACCACTCTCAATTCTTGCCTTTTGATTTATTCAAAGGCATAAATATTTACAAGCCCGTTCGTTTCTTTGCGGGATAAAGATTACGCCGTTTCCACCATCTAAAATGAAAAAATTAATAATTGATAAAGTTTCTGGCTCATCAGTGAAGCAAATTTCTTCGAAAGCCCCGTCCCCACGTACACACGATACTTTACGTTTCTTGGAAAACAAAGCTTTAAAAAAAAAAAAAAAAATGCAAGACAAGCGTCGAGACCCTGTTCCATTTTCTCTACAATCCAGCAGAGACATCCCCGAGCAAATACCAGCCGAGTTCTTCGGGGAGATTTTGTAATGACTTCACTCCGGCACTGTATCATCTCGTTGAAATGGATGGAATCTATTTTTATGCTAAGCATTTGCATTCCAGAGAAATTTGTGAATATTTGATGGCTCCGGCTGTTTCAACAGGAGGAGCCGCGGACAGCTGGAGGATGCTGGCAAACTGCTTCAGGCGTCAAATGCTCTTTCATGTGCCACCTAAATCCGTTGTGTGCTCAAAAAGTACAGTTCATTTGAAGCGGTCGGGGACTGACGGACAAGACAAATATTGGATTTCATGCAGATCAAACAGATCTCGGAAGCCCGAATAAAAAGTGGCGATTCGTTACGTCGGGTTCATTATTAACTCTGTGCGGAGTGTGAACGCTGCGACGGCTTTTCCCTTTCTTAGAAAATTTGCGCGGCACTTCGGTGAATGAATTTGGTTTAAAATGACGACCCCACACCTTGGGAGCTGGTTGCCATAGAAACTGGTGACACACATCATTTGAACAAAAGTCGTGAAACAACTTCCCACAATGGACCTTTCTGACCTGTCAATCACTTGTACAATAACAGCCAATCAGATAGCCGCATCGTCTTAACCCCTGGCTTGACACGCCCCTGCCGCCATGTTGTCCCACAAGCAATAGTGGTTGTCAGTAGCGTGCGCTTGGAAAAGTTAATGTCACATAGAAAATGGTCCTCAGATGCGCTTGACGTGCAATTCTGATGAAAGATATCCCGCTAGGCTACAAGGGGCCCCCGCTTGATTCCTTTTCCAAAGCCCAAAACGCAGTTCACGAAGTGTCTACGATGGATTAAGGCACGCGGAAGACCGCACGTACAACTAAATGTGAACAATATCAACATTGTATCACATCAGATTTTCAAGACAGAGCACTGGGTTCGATTACGAGCCAAGTCAAACTTTTTCATCTGGTGACTACGGTACTGACAGAGTCCATCGCCATTGTTTAAATGTTAAATCGAACCTAAATCACTTCTAAAGACTACAATGATATTACTCGTGATCTTTCCAAGTGAAAGGTACTCAACCTGCTTTACATGCGCAGTACAATTCCACAAATTTTTCCTGTTGGATTTCAATATGAAGTTTGTTTCGCTGTAACTCTGACAGTGCGTCCAGCTCCGTCCAAAATCTTAATTCCGTGTCCATATCCTTGTGTGAAATAGTTAAGAGCTCTCTGTAGAACTCTCTTGGACAAGTCTGACGCATTTGGCAAAAAACATACCGCAATATTATCTGGAATATGAGTCAGAGAATCAACTTCAAACCTGTTCTGTTCAGTCGCCATTTTGGAAGCTTGCGGGGCATGGCAAATGTAGCCGAGGGGGGCGGAACTTAAGCTCACCAGTCGGAAAGGTCCATTGTGTGGTTGCAGGAAGAGAAAGTACTGACTTGTCACAAAATTCAACCCAAGTGTGTCTGACGGTGTTGAAGAAAAAAAAAAATTGCTTCAATAAAATGATCTTGAATTTTGACTAGCTAAAACAAGTATTAGCTGCTTCTCAGGGTTGCATGGTGAAATACTTTTTGCAGGTGACTATAATGAGACCTTTGGTGCGGACAGAGTGGGATCGATTCCCGCTCAGTGATGGTGTCGATATTTACTCTGCGACTGACTGGCGACCAGTTCAGGGTGTAGTCCGCCTCAAGTCCTTGCACTGGCTTCCAGTCAGCTTCAGAATAGATTTGAAAGTTCGACTACTGGTCCATACATCACTCAATGATTTCGGTCCTGAGTACATGGAAGAAATGCTTACGGAATACACTTGGGTCAAATAGAGTCCAAAGAAAACATGGTGAAGCAGCATTTAGGTATTATGCAGCACAAAAATGGAATAATAATAATAATTATTATTATTATTATTATTATAATGGTGAGGTCAGCCCCAAGTGTGAATGTTTTTAAATCCAGGTTTCTCATGGCTTTTAGAATATATCCACTTTTTGATCATATTACTTGCACTGTATGCGGTTTTAATTGTCTTTTTTAAAATATTTTGTTTGTCATTTTTCGTTTGTTTTTATCCCATTTTGAATGTTTTACCTCTTTGTTTTCAAATGCCTTTAATCATGTAAAACACATTGAGTTACCTCGTGTATGAAATGCGCTATACAAATGAATTTGCTTTGCTTTTGCCCGAAGCTAGGTGGGATAGGCTCCAGCTTTCCCGTAACACTTGTGAGTATAAGCGGCTTGGGTAATGGATGGATTTTGATATTTTCCAGTACAATACAGGAACATTTTTGTGCTACCAACCCGTTTCTCGTAAAGTCAAACGTCCTCTGTAAACTGGCTGACTAGAAGACATTAAATGTCGACTAATCGGTGTATGATGCTGTATTCATTTTTCTTTCCTGTAATATTTGACTGGGGTTCGTTTCATTTGGGGGACCGGCGATGACATCACAAGATGTCACGCGGCAATACGCCCCCGATAGAGAGGAAATACAGATGCAGCGTTGTTGGGTGGCGAGACCGGCGCTTACCCCAAGATTGCATCATGTGGATTACGGGGAAGGTCCAAGGAGGTGGATCAAACAGCGGAGAAGGCGAAGGAAAGCGAGACACGCTAAAGATTTCATACCAAAATATTTCCCCGGGGCACCTTCTCGTGTTGAAATGCTGCAACATATTTAAAACATGCGCTGTCAAACACCGCTCAACACTTTTTCTTTGTAATATGGAATAAAACGCTGGATATACTGACATTTTCACACATTCTACCTGCAACTATATTCAACATCCATTTTCTTAGCCACTTATCCTCACAAGGGTCGCGGGGAGTGCTGGAGCCTATCCCAGCTGTCAACGGGCAGGAGGCGGGGCACACCCTGAACTGGTTGCCGGGCAATCGCGGGGTACTTTGAGACAAACAGCCGTCCTCACAATCACACCTAGGGGCAATTTAGAGCGTCCAATTGATGTTGCGTGTTTTTGGGATGTGGGAGGAAACCGGAGTCCCCGGAAAAAAAACCCACACAGGCACGGGGAGACCGTGCAAACTCCACACAGGCGGGGGCAGGGACCTCAGAACTGTGAGGCCGACACTTTACCAGCTGATCCACCGTGCTGCCCTGTATGCAACATTTAAGGGGATTTCCCCCCTCCCCCAAGATCCCCTCTGAAATCGTGTTTTATTTCATAATGCAAACATCTCAATATTTGAGTTAAACAAGCATTTCTGAATTCAATAAATTGATAAACCTGTAAAACAGACATAGGCATCTATCCATTCTTCATAGATTTACTGGACTTCATGTGCATATGAAATGCTGGAGGGGAAACAGAAATCCTGAAACGAAATATTGCACTCACTTAGTGTAATAGCTTGGTAATAACATCCTTACATTGCAAGTCACATATACTGCAGACAAACGAGCATTTATATTCATATTCACAGCTATGGAAAATTTCATGACTTCTATGAACCCGTCATCCATGTTTTTGCAATGTGGGCGGGAGCCAAAGTCCAATGCAAAAACCTAACAGGGGGGTGGGGGGACCAGAAACAAGATTCGAACCTTCAGAAATGTGACGGTGATGAACTAAGCGCCAGTCCTGGAATCCGAACCGCTTGAAAAATACATTTCTTGACAAGAAATGTTTCCATTGTTGCTTCTGTTATGATAAACATCAAATGCCCTAATAAAAAAGACAACCACATCCCCCCCCCAAAAAAAAAAAAAAAAATGGGAAAAAAAACTGCCTGAACTCTTAAGGAAATTATAACAGACCTGCTTCTGCACAACTTCCCATCAAAACCAAAACCTGCTCCTGAATTTTAAAAACATCTTTTTTTGGCAGACGTACAAACAAAATGTGTGTAAGAACAAGCCGGGGAGCAGAACTTCAGCGAGGGAGGAATTTTACACCTACGTGTCTCAACATACATCCCGGCTCTCCTGAAGAAAAAGGACAATCGGTGCAGTGGGAAATAAAAACAAAAACAAAACAAAAAAAAAAAGTAGGCCATGAGGATGGTAATTATTAGCGTGGGCGGGGACAAATCATATATCGGTGAACTCGATGTGAACTTATAATCACCGTTTAGTCCATGTAATATCAATTCAGATGGTGGGCAAATCGTGCCCAGGAGCTCTTTAATATGCTCTTTTAAAGGGTAAAGATTTAGACGGGATTTACCAACGAAATACAGTCCGCACTAACGCAGGGATTGTCAAAGTGCGCCGCGTAAAGGAATCGCCGCCGAAGCAGAGTTTACTTTTATTCGACTTTTAACTGCAACTCATTTGCATTTATTCTTTGGGACCAGTTTGTTTGTAAAGTCTTGTGAATTTGCCACACCGCTGAGAAGAACGTTATTAACAACTTGGGCAAATTTGAACTAAAACAAAAGAAAAAATTCCCCAAAAATCAAGATCAAGATGATCCATTTTGATGATGTAGTGGAGGAGTGGCAAGTGTGTCACTGGGCCCCCTTTAGGGACGCCCTAAAAAAAATTGTTCAAGACTATCCATCAATCCATTTTCTTTGGTGCTCATCCTCACGAGGGTCGCGGGTAATGCTGGAGACTATCCCAGCTGTCAACCGGCAGGAGGCGGGGTACACCCTTAACTGGTTGCCAGCCAATCGCAGGGCTCATAGAGACAAACAGTCGCACTCACAAATCACACCTAGGGGCAATTTAGACCGTCCAATTAATGTTGCATGATTTTGGGGTGTGTGTGTGGGGGGGTGGGGGGGGGGACTGGAGTGCCTGGAGAAAACCCACACAGGCACGGGCAGAACATGCAAACTCCACACAGGAAGGGCCGGGATTGAACCCGGGTCCTCAGAACTGTGAGGCCAACACTTTACCAGCTGATCCACCGTGCTGCCCCTGTTCAAGACTAAAGCTCCACAATTCAGTTCTTCCATAGTTCTCAGCCTTGGCACTTTTTTCCATCGTCTCTGTCAGGAACCTGTGGTACGGGGGCGGACTCAAATGCAGGACTTCGAGGCAGAGGCATAATGTTCAATGTGGTTTATTCTGGAAACTGGGTCATATGTAAGGCAGAGGCACAGAAATGCTAGGTTAGGCGGGATCCAAAAGACGTGCAGCAAGGTCCGACGACTATGTGGCAAAGTAACAAACTCCAGAGGACAGGATCAAATAAAAGGGCACGAAATCACTGTGACTAGGGTCACTCCAACCTACGCATAGAGGCGGAGAGTCCCACAGGCAGTGAATGCAACGAACTGGCAAATGCCAGGGACAAAAACTCCACGGTCCACCTCCCCGTTCATCCGGGAGGGGCTCAGTGTCGAGCCGCTGCTCCTCCGCATTGTGAGGAGCCAGATGAGGTGGCTGGGGCGTCTGATTCAGATGCCTTCCCTGGTGAGGTGTTCCGGGCATATTTCAAAATTTCAGATTTTATGCGCGCGAGTGCATGCAAAGACGAACTTTGGTGCGAGATGCGCAAGAGTCCGCGAAAGAAAGATGGAGACGATCATTTGTGCGGCACCCTCGCCGATGTTTTTTCCCCCCGGATTTGCGGCGGTCGCGGCTCATCACCGCTCGGCCGTACTTCCAGTTTCATCGCGTTCACCGATGAATTCATACCGAGCCGACGGCGCAACGCGTGCACTTGGATAGGAAATCTCAATTAGAAGTAGCTTTGATGAATATTCTTTCGAGGGCCACAGTAAATCAGTTCCGCCCCGTCTGGCCTCACCCGTAAAATCCACCACACCTCCATCGCAACTTTCATCTGGAAGTGCTGACGAAATTAAAGTGAAGGCTACGCGGTACAAAAAAATGACAACTAAAAGCGAGCGACTTCAACTGGAGGTAAATGCTGACTGGAGAAGAAGCGGTCTGGCTTGTTTTTTTTTTTTTTAAGCTTGAACTACACCGAGATAAAAACGAGTCAAAGTGGTCACTCGGCAGGTTACCTCGTTAGATCAATTCCGTTAAAGGGATTAGCTTCGCACACCGACAGATTTATACGTGGACTGCTCATTAGTGATTTGTCAGGCCTGCCCGCCGTGCGCACGAGGACTGATCCGAGCAGGTGGCGACGGGCTTTCTTCGCCGTTTAAATTCTGCAGGCCGCCCTGGTGAATGTCATTACGTGGAATTCCCATAAAATCTGAACATGTTCCCAATATAGCCGTGACCTTCCGCAGGTTCTACAGTACATTTAATCCAATACTCATCAACCAGAAGATGACAGCGGTCTACTTTGTAGTCAAAATGTAAAAGAGAATAGAGTGAAAGAAAGAAATAGAGCGGAAGACACAGACGATAGCACTACCTTGACCGTCACGAACCTCCGATACGGCTCGGACACAAACGCAGGACTTTGAGGCAGAGGCATAATGTTCAGTGTAGTTTATTCTGGGATAAAAACTTAAAGGGACAGGATCAAACAAAAGGGCACAGAATCGCTCTGACTAGGGTTACGCTAACTTACGCGTAGAGGCGGAGAGTCCCACAGACAGTGAATGCAACTCACTAACACAAGGCAACGAACTGGCAAAAGCCAGTGAGAAAATGCCCGTCTGATTACAGTCCCAACGTGAAACAGCCGTGAGCCGTGACAGGTGTCACCGCCCAGAGCAGTGGCGTGGCCACGCCCCTCTTGGCAGTGGCTGAGTCTAGCTCATGACATTGACGAACAGCTAATCCAATTTTTCCGAGTAACGAGCCGGCTCGATTCTTTGCCTCGTGTTGGGAGCCAAAATCGGAATTACGAGCGAGCTTCAATTACACCACAGAAGGGTTAAAAAAAAAAAAAAAAAGAACGCCGATCTACTTTCAGGTATTCACGGAACAGGATAAAGAGTCAAATAGAAAAATACAAATATGATTATATAGAACAAAATACTGGGTTGCACGGTGGATCAGCTGGTAAAGCGTTGGCCTCACTGTTCTGAGGACCCGGGTTCGATCCCGGCCCCTGCTGTGTGGAGTTTGCACATTCTCCCCGTGCCTACGTGGATTTTCTCCGGGCACTCCGGTTTCCTCCCACAACCCGAAAACATGCAACATTAATTGGACACTAAATTGCCCGTAGGTGTGATAGGGAGTGCGGCTGTTTGTCTCCATGTGCCCTGCGATTGGCTGGCAACCTGTTCAGCCTCCTGCCCGTTGACAGCTGGGGTAGTCTCCAGCACTTCCCGCGACCCTTGTGAGGATAAGCGGCAAAAGAAAACAGATGGATGGAATCCAACCGTTGGATGGATGGATAGAACAACACATTTTTTTGCCGTTGAGTGCAATCTATTTGATTTTCAAACTACATGTGAAGTATTTACACTGGTACGCTGGTAAATGTAAGAAATAAAAATAAATATAAATCCCAATCATTTAATCAATCATAAAAATTATATATTTAGTTTTAATTATTTTGGGCATCAATCGGCCAACAAATCCCTCCAGGTTTAATGCGCCGCTAACGGATCTATTCGCAGCTTCGGCGGTAAATAAACCTTCACTCGCGGAGTATTTCACGGTCTCGTAGCGTTTGTGACAAATTGCATCAGACGTTCAGGTTTAAACTCAAAGAGACGTCTTGGAGCGCCACGCGCCGTGAGGAAATGACAGCGTACACTTGTTCGTGCAGAAGATGAAAAGATTGAACATAATTGCACGGGGGGTGTTGGAGATGTAGCCCACTTACGCACTTTGCGACATTAATAATGAAAACGCGGGCAGGGGAAGAACGCCAACCAAAATCACTGCTGACATATTGAAAACATTTGGATTGGAAAGCGGAGAATTATCCAACAACAACAACAACGACAGCATTTCTCAAAATTGCGTTAGATCCTGATTGTCATGTCTGACAACTAAGGCCATAAATCAAATTATTGCATCTTGTGTGCTGCAAACACTCACTAACACGTTCGCTATTTTACTGATGATGATTTACTGACGAAGATAGGGGATTAAAACTTAAAATGCGTACACGAATTCAATGGACATATTTGTCACCACTGCAATAAAGCGTGAATGCAATTTCTGTTCTCTTTCATACGAGGGTTGAACTCCTTTTCGGCCTGAGCAGATAAAAATCCCGGATTCAGTTGCTTATTTTGTTGTCGTTTTTCACGCGAACGCTTGGTAGCTGTACTCATGCGCTTGTGCACACTGTGTGACATTTGAGCCTGTGCAAAGCTGACAGCGCGTTTTCGTGGTACATTTTCCTTGATGGCCTCACATTCGTTGACGTTTGTCCTTTAAAACGCTTCCAGAGTTTTTCAAAATACGAGCTGTCGTCCGGCTCATGTTTTGCTTTGACTTGAGATAAGAGGATGTAGATGGAAGCATTGTAAGAAGTTTTCAATGATTGTTCTGATTAACATCCAAAAGGTCCACTGCACTGAAATGCATGATTTTTAGTATGTTATTAATGAAAAAAAAAAAAAAAAGGCAGCTGGAATGGAACCATCCACTTTTTTCACCACAAAACATGGCTTTTTGTCACTCCCGCCATGGAAATCCCATCGAGGGATTTGTTTTCGAGAAGAAGCAGGAAGTGACGTTAGTAGCAGACGCCCACTCAAGCGGTCTCGTATGTTTCTACTAGTTTTACCTGCTGGAAGGTAGCGCTTTGTTCCTTCGTGTTAGCTAAAATGGCGGCTCGTTGTGTTGCTGCATATTGCTTGAACACTAGCAAGGATGGATTCGCGCTTCGTACTTTTCCAAAAGACCCGGTTCGTCGTGAAAAACGGTTTGCATGGGTGCAAAGGACGAGAGCTCCGTGGGTTCCAAATGACAGGTAGGTGTGTATACAGCTACTAAAAAAATAAATAGTTGGGGGGGGGAGGTGTAATCCTCTCAGAATGTAACAAAAGATCCACGCACGTAAGTCAAGGGTGCTAAATGTGTTGATGTACCCGTAAGCGCCGAGCACGGCTTCGGACGAGGAGCACGGATTCGGCCGGGCTGGCTCATACATATAGTCTGGGAGTCTGTTGTTAGAAGTGATCCGCATATCATTTAAATATGGCTCGAAACGATAGGGTAATAATGCCCCGGTCACTTCACTCGATTGTGGGATGTTCTCTACTTTGAAAAGAGCTTCCGTGTCCAATAGTAGGTGGGCGGACGTGGCGCCGCCCACGGACGAGGCACGGGTTCGCCCGGGCTGGCTCGTACATACTGTCTGGGAGTCTGTTGTTAGTTAGAAGTGAGCCGCATGTCATCTAAATATGGCTCAAAACGAAACGATATGATAATATTGCCCCGGTCACTACACTCCTTTGTGTCAGCTTCACCCGGGCTGGCTCATACATACCGTCTGGCAATCTGTTGTTAGTTAGAAGTGATCCGCATATCATCTAAATATGGCTCGAAACAAAACGCAAAGGGTAATATTGCCCCAGTCAGTTCACCCGATTGTGAGATGTTCTCTTCCTTGAAAAGAGCTTCCGTGACCCATAGTAGGTGACGTAATGAACAGAACGCGCTGGCAATATGGATGTTGAATGAGACTTCTGCAATTTTGCGCATGGATGACGCACTCGCCGCTCATATTTATTTTTTTCGAATAGACATTGAAGTAAATAATGTTATATGTATTTTTCATGACAATATCTATTTTAGAATGTTTATAGGCATGATACTGGACCTTTAAGTGAGAGGTTATCGATGTCAAGGAAGTAAGGCTACCTTGTTGTTCGCTGATTTATTATTAAAGTGACGGAAAGTGTCATGGTCTCACGTCTATGTTTTTTTTTTTTGAGGGGGGGGGTGAATTAAAATTACAAGCTAACCAGTAAGGACAGTAATTTTTATTGTTGCTTGGCAACGAGTTGTGGTTCTCAAATTTTCAGGGGGTGGGGGGGGTTCGAATGAATTGATATGACATGAAAGAAAGTAATTTAGTATTCTACGAAAAATGTCGGCGGTTGTAAGTCTACTGAAAGTTTAACGGTAAAAAACAAAGTGCATTTAAATGAGCCCTCTTTTCATTCATAATAGTTGTTATTTACTTTTTAAAATGTATCTTTCTTTGTCGGCACTTTTAAAGAATTTCATTGTGGACCCAATCAAGGAAAACCAAATTGAAAGTGCATATTTTTGCATGAAGAAAACGAGGACAGCAAATACAAAATATGTACACTGGGGAAGTTGATCTATTTAGTAGAATTTGCCGAGGGACATCTGCTGGATTGTCGCGATTTTCTCCTCTGGATTAAATGTAATTAATTGTTTTCATTAGCAAACATCCTCCAGTGCGAGCGTATTCCCGTAGTCTCGAGTTAACGGAGTTTCTACCCCGCTTTGCACTCATCACCCCAGACACTCCCCGTCACGGCGTCTGAATTACTGCCTACAGGCTGCTGTACCGGCAGATGATTCAGACTTTTAATAAATGGAGAGCGCAATATTTGTAGCGACCAAAGTCAAATGAATCTTCGGCTGACAGGAGGCTGGAGGAAAATCTCTAAGTAGCGAGCGACGCGTCCAATCGATCTCACCGATATGATTTCATTCACACAAAGACAACAACAAAGGGCCGATGCTCGGAACATTCACGTGGGGAATTTCACAGAAGATGAAGCGCCGTTATTGTGATTCCACGTCATAATTATTGAATGCTTTTCTCCTGGTTAGTATTCACAGCCTTGTTTTTTTTTCCCTTCGCATCACCATAATGGCGTCACCTTTTCACAAATTGTAAGCCCGCCGTTACGTGTTTTCAGGGGAAAAAAGACGAGAAGGTCTGCACAAGGATTTATAGCACACAAAGAACTGAAAATGATGAAAACATAACCTGAAAAAATTAATCACTGAATACGGATTCCTAAAAATCAAATGTAACGGTTTGCCTTGGCCCAAGGGTTCCCTAAAATATTTTCCCAACATTTTGGGATACCTTGTTCAGTGTTACAAAAACAAAACAGGTACTGGTGGAAATAAGGTCTCGGTTGATTTAAATACTTGCGGCAGAAGATGGGAACATTAATTGTTTGTTTCCAGGCTCCCGTGGGAGTTGAATGCGCTTATTATTTTACAGTTTGTTCCATAAAGCCGATGAAAGTGCATCAGCGGTCGTGCCGATCCTTGGCCACGTTATTGTGCTTCTAACTACTTCCAGGGGGATTGCAACACGTTCTGATTAGCAGTGGTAGGCTATATGAAATTAGCTAACATCGATAGCTTACACTGTATTGCCGATCGTAGACATCGTCTGTCACGACCAGAACACGGGGTTGGACCCAAATGCGCAACTCGGGAGGCGCAGAGGCAGTTTGGGAAAGGTCTTGATTCAGTTCGGTGTCGAGAACCCAACAGGCAGTCAACGGAAACGGCAGTAATGAAATCGGCAGGCATGAAAGGCAGGAATCGGTACATGTGAGAGCAAGAACAGGATCAGGAGAGTGTGGGAACGAGGGATGAGGCAACGATCTGGCAAAGGTCAGACCGGTCGTGTGGTCCTATTTGTATAGGCCGTAATTACGTGTAACGGGGCGCAGGTGTGCGCCTCCACTGATTGCCGCTAGGTGAGTGCCGCGTCATCAGGACTGGCACCGACAGGGCCATGACATCCTCTTGTATTAGCAGACATTGCATTTTATCTCCCTGTTAAGTGCAAAATGATGGGGTCTGAAATTTTCATCGTAGGTGCATGTCCGCTGTGAGAGAGATAATCTAAAAAGAAAAATCCAGAAATCACAATGTATGATTTTTTTAACGATTTATTTGTGTGATACAGCCTTTGTTTGCATTTACAGAGGTCAAACGTTTCCTGTAGTTGTTCACCAGGTTTGGACCCACTGCAGGAGGGATTTTGGCCCACTCCTCCGCACAGATCTTCTCGAGATCAGACAGGTTTCTGGGCTGTCGCTGAGAAACACGCAGTTTCAGCTCCCTCCAAAGATTTTCTATAGGGTTCAGGTCTGGAGACTGGCTAAGCCATGCCAGAACCTTGATATGTCTCCTACGGAGCCACTTCCTGGTTTTCCTGGCTGTGTGCTTCGGGTCATTGTCATGTTGAAAGACCCAACCACGACCCATCTTCAATGCTCTGACTGAGGGAAAGCGGTTGTTCCCCAGAATCTCACAATACATGGCCGCCGTCATCCTCTCCTCAATACAGTGCAGTCGTCCTGTCCCGTGTGCAGAAAAACACCCCCAAAGCACGATGCTACCACCCCCATGCTTCACAGTAGGGATGGTGTTCTTGGAATGGAGCTCATCATTCGTCTTCCTCCGAACACGGTTACTGGAACTCTGATCAAAAAGTTCAATTTTGGTCTCATCTGACCACAAAACCTTCTCCCATGACTCCTCTGTATCATCCAAATGGTCATTTGCAAACTTAAGACGGGCCTTGACATGTGCTGGTTTAAGCAGGGGGACCTTCTGTGCCATGGATGATTTCAGACCATGATGTCTTAGTGGATTACCAACAGTCACCTTGGAAATGGTGGTCCCAGGTCTTTTCAGGTCATTGACCAAGTCCTGCGGTGTAGTCTTCGGCTGATTCCTCACCTTTCTGAGGATCATTGAAACCCCACGAGGTGATGTCTTGCATGGGGCTCCACCCCGATTGAGATTGACAGTTTAGATTATCTCTCACACAGTGGACATGCACCTACGCTGAAAATTTATGACCCCTTCATGATTTCTAAGTGGGAGAACTTGCAATATAGCAGGGTGTTCAAATACTTATTTACTTCACTGTATTCTTTAAAACCAGATTTTTTAAAATGCTAAATCATCAGCGCCTTTCCTGGTTGAGGGTCAGGTAGTGCACTTTAATTCAATGGTCATACTTTTGAAGCTGTTACTATGCAAAAAGACTCCAGGGTGTTGATTTATGAGCGGGAAAACAACAAGCGGTAACTCTGGAAGGAACGTCATTGTGTCTCTTTTCAAAGGAACAAACGACTGTTTTGGCTAAACTCGACTGGACGGAGTGCTTCCAACGTAGTGTATGTGCAAAGCTCATACTTGACCGAGTCGCATACCAGATCCTGCACAACACCAAGCGCCACATACTGAGCAGTACACACAAGCACGTCCATGGAAACGCAAAAAGCGACCGCTCTGCTCACTGCTCCGATTTCCCTCGTTGTATTCTGCCGCTTCATCCGTTGTCATTCTTAAAAATGGCATCAGATAAACGCCTAAATTTAACTGTCCTCGGCACACGAGTGGAAACGCCGATTAGCCGAGCTCCTCCACTGATATGCGATGGGCGGATTTGCTGGAAGCCATCTTTGGAACCGTCGCAATCATTTGGGGATAAATCATCGTTGTGGGTAATCACAAGCCCCCCCCGAGCCTTCTGGACCATTCAGTCGGGCAACACAATGGAAGACGCAAATCCTCAGTGGTCAAAGCAAGCCTTCAAACAAGCTGCTTTTTAATGAATACCCCGATTGTGAAGTATTTGCTAGGGGGGAAAAAATGTTACTTCTACATCAGAGTCATTATTAATGCTCTGGAAAAAGGATGCAGGATCTCTGAGACCGAGGAGTCTTGGAAGAAAAGTAAAGCAAAGCAAATCTCTTATATTCACAATTATGACACCTCGGGGAGCAACTGGAGGTTCGCTATCCGTCTCACCGATACTGAAACGGGAATTAATTTTCCGGCTGCGTTCAGCCACGCAACCCTCCCATAACTGACGATCCATCCGCAGCTCTTAATCAATCACGTGAATCTCAAGTCTTCGTCTTGCCCAGACAACTTTTTACAACTTTGTGGATTTTTTTTTTTTTTTTTTTGGGGAGGGGGGGGGGGGAGAGAATTCCCCTTCTGTGCATTCCGCTCACGTTGGGCTGAACTGAGACAGAAATTGCGAGCAAGGTAGATCCTCTCCCTGCTCCGTCGTGGTGGGTGAACTCCGACCTGATAAATGCTCCTCTGGATCAACGGACGCGCTCTAGAGATGAACGGAAGCTGTTATTGTCGCAAAGGGCCGACCGACTCAGTCACTTCTCCCCGTAGGCGTAGTGCCCTGGTATACAGATTAAATTACTTTTGTTGATACACCGATCTCTCATAAACAAAAAATAGATGGCATACGCAATTGATTTTTTTGGGAGCCGGTATGAAAGTATACAGCGGTTTCCTCACCGGATAGAACAAACGTTGTATCGGTGGCTGCGGTGTGCTGAAAGTGAGAAATGGCATTCCGGTTTGTCTTTCCCAAACCAATTAGATGCTCAACAGGGGAACGTCGCTCGCCTCCAGTCCGCAGCGTCGACTGATCAGCTGTGATGCAACTGCGCCGACTGTGGAAAAATGGATTTGAGACACGCTTGGCTGGAGCGTCTGTGTGATGACAGAATTTCTGCAGTAAACCAGGCACAGCCTTGCATTTGGGTTACTGCCGAAAATCTAAAAGCGAACACCAAAATGCAAATACTTAAACCGGAGTGATGTCTTTTAAAGACCTTGTGAAGTGAATTCGGGGATTTTTTTCTCAGTCCATTATACACGTAACCCTTGTACATAGACTGATAATGGACCTTTCCGATGGCGATATTAAGCTCCGCCCCCTGAGTCATGTCTCGCAAGCTTCCAAAATGGCGATTGAACAAACATGTTTGAAGTTGATTCTCTGTCGCGTATTCCAGATAATATTGGGGTATGTTTTTTGCCAAATGCGTCAGACTTGTCCAAGAGAGTTCTACAGAGAGGTCTCAACTATTTCACGCAAGGATATGTACACGGAATTAAGATTTTGGAAGGAGCAGGACGCAATGAAGAGAGTTACAGCGAAATGTTGGCGATCGACGTAAAAAAGTTCAACGCCTCACAAACTTCATATTGAAATCTAACAGGATAAAATAGTGGAATCGTACTACGCATGTAAAGCAGGGTGAGTACTTTTTACTTGGAGAGATCACGAGTAATATCATTGTAGTCTTTATAAGTGAGTGATTGTATTCATCTGACTTGGGTCGTAATGGAACCTAGTGCTCTGTCTTTAAAGCCCGATGTGGTACAAATCGGCAAATAGACAATACACATCCCTAACCCGACTCTTTGGCATAAAACATTACACACGTCATTCAGCAGGTGAGTGACACACTAACAAAGTGAAAGTTGTTCTTCTGCAATGTATAACGCACAGATAATAATGAAATCAAATTCAGAGAAGATATTTTTCACACACTTATCTTCGAACATTTTTGTTTCTTGAAATTGTCCACATTTAGTTGTACGTGCGCTCTTCCGCATCGTAGACACTTCGTCAACTGTGTTTTAGGCTTTGGAAAATGAATCAAGCGGGCCCCTTCTAACCTAGCCGGATATCTTTCATCGGAATTGCACATTCCCCAAGCGTATATGAGGGCCATTTTCTTTGTAACGTTAACTTTTCCAAGCGCATGCTACTGACAACCAGCATTGCTTGTGGGACAATGCGGCGAGAGGGGCGTGGCAAGCCAATGCGGCTATCTGATTGGCTACTATTGTACGAGTGACTGACAGGTCGGAAATGTCCATTATGTAGTACTTAACAGTGAAGATATTGCGTTAAACTATTTGTCACCATTTAGGCTTTCCTGATTTTTAGGGGGATGGGCGTGGCTGGACAGGGCCCATTGAAACACGGGGACCTCGGCTTCCCCGGGTTGCTTTAGAGTGCCTCGTTGTTGGCGGTTGTCACACATCACAAAGAGAAAAGCGGAGGACAGCGATTTTTTTTTTTTTTTTTTTCAAGTTTGACTTGACATGTACGTAACGTAGACGGGGACTTTGTTCTCGCGTGGCGACTTTTCATCTCCTCGTTATTGTGCCGTGAAAAAGCCTTGAGTTGCCTCAGTGAAGTATATACAGTTCATCCACCAGAGGATTTAAGCTGCTATATTTTCAAGGCTCAAATATTGACTTGGGCGGCACGGTGGACCAGCTGGTAACGCGTTGGCCTCACGTTTCTGAAGACCCGGGTTCAATCCCGGACCCGCCTGTGTGGAGTTTGCATGTTCTCCCCGTCCGTGCCTGTGTGGGTTTCCTCCGGGCAGTCCGGTTTCCTCCCACATCCCAAAAACATGCAACATTAATTGGACACTCTAAATTGCCCCTAGGTGTGATTGTGAGTGCGGCTGTTTGTCACCATGAGCCCTGCGATCGGCTGGCGAGAAGTTCCGGGTGTACCCCGCCTCCTGCCCGTTGACAGCTGGGATAGGCTCCAGCGCTCCCCGTGACCCTCGTGAGGATGGGCGGCAAAAGAAAATGGATGAATGGATGGAAATATTTACTTGTTTGTAGGTACAAGAAAGATGCTACACACACTAGCATCAATTTTTCCTGGTTGGAGAAGTGTCATTTGATTGACAGTTGAGTGGAGCGTGGATTCACCCCATTCACCGACATGTCCACAACAATTGACCTGATTGATTTTTCACAATTTTGAAGCTTTACAAACTTGCTAATATATATATTTTTTTAGAAATCAAATTTGGCAGGGATGTTAGGCATGCTTTTCTCTCTGGTGTGGTAAATTAAGAAAATATTTCTGTCCACGTTAAAGCCCTGCAACTGCATATTGTATTCAGCTCAGGTTGTGGCAAACCTCCAAAACTAAAATATCGGTGCAGTCCTACAAATGATTACATTTGAATACGTAGTAAATGAGACAAAGTCGCGGCACAAACGCATACAAATGACTTCCTGGGTTGTTGACTCTTATGCGGCGCGTGCCCACGCCCTAATCTCACGCCCATCAATCAAAGGACCGAGACAAAAACAAACCGTTCAAACTAATGGGCAATTTAAGTTAAGTCTCCCATAAACAAAAGCTTTGTTTCATCACGGTTACCAGGATATGCCCTTCACTTTTCCTCAAATAAAGCCAAAAGCATCGACAAGCACAAAGGACACAGTGTTCTCTGGACTGTTAGGAAAGCGCAGACATGGAGGTGCAACATTTTTCCGCGACTTTTGGTTTCGCAGTACAGTCGAAGGCGATGAGCACCCGTGGCACAGCCTTCGTGGTGGGCGTGCGTGAACCTGCACTGTCGAACCCGCCAACAAATTACCCCAGGCTGACGACAGCGCGATAAAAGATGGAGTTCAAACAGCTTATGCGCTGTTGCCATGTTGCTTTGTCGTGGCAACGGGGTCCTTTGCAATGTCACGTTGTGCTTTTCCCTACATCCGACACCGCAAACCTTCTCCCTTCAGAGGCCGCAGCAAGCCAGGTGCAATAAACCTTCTTTGCACGCTCTTTAGTCTAAGACCCAATACCGGCGTGCTAAAAACTAAGTGCTTGCTCAGTTGGTAGATGTCTGAATAGTGCATCATTGTGTGGAAGTCATGGCTACTGCAAAATGCCAAGGTCAGAATAAATGAAATGAGAACATGACTTCTATGCTTATCCTAAAAAAAATATATTTTAACAGAGATTTGTGAACGTGCACTAATAACTGTCTCTGCTGCTGACTGTTCATGCCGCTGGCCACTATTATTAATGGCTGCAATACATGCTGTTGGGGCAATTATATGGAAGATCCAGACAGTGGAGTGTGCCCAAAGTGACATGTAGTCATGTAGCATCATCAGTGAAAATACTACGAAGAAGCTTGAATCATCCCACCCATAGTTTATGTCGACAAACAACCGGAAGCCTGGAAAAAACAGGAGCTAATATATCGCGGCTATGAAGGAAAACATCAAATGCGAGTATCTACACACCCTGCAAAACCTACGTTATCGTATACAACGAGGACCGTGCGTACTTAATAGGAAGTTGGCCAAGTAGAAACGTCAACTTGAACTCGCCTTACAGGCCCAGACTACCATAGCTTAGCAGGCTAACAACGAGACGCGTTTGTGATTAAACCGCGCTGTTGAAGAAACATCAAAGGTGAGTAACTTCACAACTTGTACGACGAAGGCCGTGAGGACTTATAGGAAATCTAACAAGTCTTGTCTTAGTACATCTTAGTACCCAAATTGTTGACGTATGGTTCGCGTTGAAGTTGCTCGGCCCAAGGTAGCCTAGTGCGCTAACGACATTACCTACGTAGAGTATACAACGAGGACCAAACGTCGCACGTTGACTCAACCTTTAACAGTTGGGGGAAGGTGTAACACGTTAGTAACACTTTTGGCAATCAGTCTGCCTGACCTTTGCGACACATTCTCCACTTTAAATTAATGGCAGATACGAGGACTAAAATGAGCTCGGATGGTTACTCTCATTGCTAGGAGAGCCAGAGACATAACCACGCCCACTTTGAGCTAAATATTGATTCATAAGACAAATTCTGTAGATAGAGGTATTCAACTTTTTTTATTATTTTTTTCTACGCTGGTTATACTTGTTAGGGTTGCGGGTGAACTGGATCCCATCTGATTTTGGACGAGAGGTGAGGCACGTCACACATCCCCAATCGCTGTGGGTCTGCATGAATATGAATATGAGAAATATGTTAGAATAGTACAGGACATGTATGAGGGCAGCAGAACAGTGGTGAGATGTGCCGTTGGTGTGTCAGAAGAATTTAAGGTGGAGGTGGGACTGCATCAGGGGTCCGCGCTGAGCCCCTTCCTGTTTGCGGTAGTAATGGATAGGCTGACAGACGAGGTTAGACTGGATTCACCATGGACCATGATGTTCGCAGATGATATTGTGACGTGCAGTGAAAGCAGGGAGGTGTCTGGTGTTCTATGTGACAGAAGACTCTACGCTTGGATGAAGGGCAGAGTTTATAAAACAGTGATGTACGGATTAGAGACGGTGTTCCTGAAGAAACAACAGGAAGCGGAACTTTAGGTAGCACAAATGAAGATGTTGAGGTTCTCGCTTGGCGTGAACAGGTTGGATAGGATTAGAAATGATCTCATTAGAGGGACAGCCAAAGTTGGATGTTTTGGAGACAAGGTTCGAGAGAACAGACTTAGACGGTTTGGACATGTTCAGAGGCGAGATGAAAAGGTTGATGCATGTGGTGAGGGAGGACATGAGGACAGTGGGTGTGAGAGAGGAAGCTGCACAAAATAGGCTTAGATGGAAAAGATGACACGCTGTTGTGACCCCTAACGGGACAAGCCGAAAGAAAAAGAAGTAATACAACCGATCCAAAGCTGCCGTCCACATCAACCTTAATAAAGGCACCGCCCCCGCACGTGCTGCTGGGACGAGGGACTGAAAGAGTTTGCTATGCAAAAGGATCGACCACGTTAATTACAGGATATCTGTCCTACTTTTAAACTTGGCATAAAAAGACGAAGACGCTACACTGAGGTGATAAATACCTCACGGTGGTTAATGTCTCGTGCAAAAAAAAAAAAAAAGGAGAAAAAAAAGCAGAAAGTTAAATGGGACTCAAAGCTGGTGAAATTTTACTCATGAATAGCAAAATATGAAAAAGAGAAAATTGAACTGAGAATGATGTTTGGTGGTCAGATGAAAATAATGGAAATATTGGTCGCTAAATTGAGTGTTGTTTTCAACAGATTGCATGCGCGGTTTCTTGCCGTGTTGTGCGTGAGGTAACAAGATCGCGGGGCAATTGGCAACTTGTGTGAAGGTGGTGGCAACGGTTGAATTTAAAAGAGCTTTGACGTGGTGCGAATATGTTTCATAATGTAAAATGTGGGAAATCACTGCAAGTGGAAAATAAAGTTTGAGGTAATGGAATTGGAAGTGTGAGTGGAAATTTAAAAAGACATTAAAGAGTTACTCCTATAAGCAAGGAACCATTTAAAATCCATGCTTTGCCTGATTAAACTCATAAAGGGTGCATGGGAACTGGATCAATATACCCATCCTGCTCAACATTGGACTACACACCACAAAAACGTCTCTGAGAGAGACCAGCGTCGATTACCGCAATTCGCTGAAATGATCCGATTACAAGGAAATGTAGACCTAAAAGAAGTTTTATCACAGGTAATATATCTTGACTCGTTCTTATGACCGGCACTAAGTCCACCTTTGGATTCTTTAGAAGTTTCTGGCATTTTGAAAATGTTTACAACAGTGAAAAAGGTCATAAAAACCACACATTGGTATTTATTTTTTTTTTAAATTCAAAGTGTGACAGTGAGTTAAAAATGACTTGGACAATTATGTTATGAGGGTCTTGATCTGCCTGGCCCAATATTTCAAAACCTTAAACGAGCTCAGCCAACCAGATGATGATTTGTCATGCTGTACATAAATTTTCAATATATTAGACAGGGTTAGGAACGTCACAAATACATACAGTTTTTGGCACAGAACAGTCCCAAATTTTTGGGGAAGTATTCGTTTCTCAGCTCAGGTCTTTTTCAGCTCACCTAAAAGGTCAATGTTGGCAACTTGTATTAATAAAATAAATGTCACATTATTTTATTTTATTATTTATTTTTGGGGCGTCATTTTAATAAGCGACGGCTAATTTGCAATTTTGCATATAGAGTAGTCCCGACCTGTTCGTGTCCTTGGAAATCAGGGATCATCCGATCAGGTTGAAAAGGATTTGCAAATCATTGTATTCTGTTTTCTTTTTCCTCTATTTGTGTTTTACATAACGTCCAAGTTTCATTGAAGTTTGTCTGTGTATGTCGTGCACAAACACACACGGATAGATAGATAGATAGATAGAGAGAGAGAGAGAGAGAGAGAGAGAGATAGAGAGAGAGAGAGAGAGAGAGATAGAGATAGAGAGAGAGAGAGAGAGAGATAGAGATAGAGATAGAGAGATAGAGAGATAGAGAGATAGATAGATAGATAGATAGATAGATAGATAGATAGATAGATAGATAGATAGATAGATAGATAGATAGATAGATAGATAGATAGATAGATAGATAGATAGACGTGGCTCATTATGTTGATGACTTTCGACGTAAATGCGCTCGCAGTACGTGAAGCAGCTCTGAACACGCGCTTTTGGCATCACTTCCGGACATGCGCAGTACGGTTAACTTGCATTTCCTGTTTCCGGGTGAATGCCGATTGTTTAGGAGCAGGCTCGTTTTGTTGACAAAGTTTATTACCGTATTTTCCGCACTATAAGGCGCACCTAGAAGCCTTTCGTTTGCTCAAAAGTCGACGGTGCGCTTTATAATCCGATTTACCGTATATATAGATCAATATTGAGCCTTTAGTGCAACTCCGTCTAATGGATGCATAACGTAATCCCAGCCTTTACTGTAGCGTCTATTCTCTGCGCCTTATAATGCGGTGCGCCTTATATATGAAAAAAGTTTTGAAATGGGCCATTCATTGGAGGTGCGGCTTATAATTAGGTGCGCCTTATAGTGTGCAAAATACGGTAAATAAAAATGTAAATTAATGTCACGACTACACAAAATAAGCAACATCTTTCAATATCTATTTTTTTCTACTCATAACAAATTTTCCGCGCATGATTTTTCCTGCTCAACTGTGCAGATATGCGAGTGCGTTGGCGCACGGGCGCGAACGCGTTCGTCGGATGTGAGTGACTGTTTTAACCAGTGTTTTTCTGCAGCGCTTATGACAATAAACATGTTGAAATGTTGTATGAATTCCCACGCGAGGCGTACTCAAGTCAAGTCAGGCACCTGCATCAAGCGTCACCTCAGCGAAAACAAACGCAGACGCGGCTCCGGTAGGAATGTTTAGCCGAGCTTAAAGCCTCAGGTTTTCCCAACCCCGGGAATAGATTCCCGTCTGCGCCACCGTTGACGGTATTTCAACTCGAGACCAGCCCGGAGGACCCCCCACCACCGTAACAACACCGCATGATGACAAGAACAACTCTTTTAAAGCCCCAGAAGAGAGAAATTATGTGCGTGTAATCAAGCATACAGAATCCGCAGATCAGAAGTGACTGAAAGCCCGGAAGGGAGCGGGAAAAAGAATTCCAGGCATCCCAAAAACTTAAGAACATGTCGGAGGTTGTATATGCGCCATGGTTAGTTATTTTTACACAGGTGGTTTCATAAAAGTATGAAAAAAAAAGTGGAGGTTAATGGAGTTGCGACACGTTAGCACACACACACAAGCACATACTCCCGGGTCGGTTTCCTGTCAGTAGTTTAAGTTATGATGAATGTCACGCCGCAATTTTTTTCTCTCTCTCTCACACCAGACTGCTGATTTGAGCTTAGGTATTATGTAAATTAACCCGAAAGCTCCAAACGCTGAAAAAAATTAGAGCAGCCTAACTTAAAATGCACCACATAATCAGTGTCAAACCAACATGAGAAAAGTCATTTACAAAATCGGCTTCCGGCACCCAAGTGTTGTACTTTGTTGTTGTTCTTGATTTAGCGGCTGTTAGCCAGACAAGATGCGAACTTAGCGTTTCGGCCTCCGATTCCGAGGACGGGCGCCGTTGCCCCCGCGCCTTGCCTTGCATCCTCCTCCAAAATAATCACATTCAATTCAAAATACACATATAAGTTAAATGCCATCCCCCCAAAAAAACAAAAACAAAAAGTTTTCTTTTCATCGATGAGAAAAATAGCCCTGTATATCATACTTACTAGTACAGTAATGACAATTAAATAGAATTAAAAAAAATAAGCAATTTTTGTCAAATTTAGCACATTGGACTGCTTATTCTGGTGCTCTTGTATATTCTTGGCCAACTGTATAGCACTCGTGCACCTACGTCATAAAATCACGTGACTTTTGTTTACGTCGCCACATTGCCGGTCTAGCAAAGCATTGTTCAATGCTAAGTCGGTTGGAGACGACACGAAAATACGACTTATAGCACGACGCCCAGAGTCTTGTCTGATATCGTCAGACATTTAGAAGGTGAAAATAAACGAAGGTACCTGGAAAAGTTAGATAAACTCGACATAGAGGACCCGTATTTAATGCCGAAGTCGAAGTTTTCGCCGATAAGAAATTGGACTGTTAATTCGCTTCTGCTTGTCTTGGACAACTGGATCTACGCATGGATCTGGTGAGTAAGTCGTCGAGATTCACACGAAAGAGTTTGAAAGCGTAGAAAAGTCTGGACGCATACGTGGATCTGTTCTCAATCAAGAATAAGGGGAGACGGCTCGTGAACCCGGAAGCGTATTCGGCTACACAGTAACCTTTGCCGCAATCCATCGATCTTTTTAACTAATATACCAATATTTCAATAAATGACCCCTGGTTTTACACAAACTCACATTCATTAAATATGATTTAAAAAAAAAAAAAAACAGGACAGAGTCGTCTCCACGGAAGCGATTGCGACCCCACTTAACCTCTGTGGCAGACAGTTTTTTTTTTTTAAAATACGCATTATTTTCAAATGAGCCAACTTGGCATGATAAATGTCATGTCATTATCTTAGCCACTTATCCTCACAAGGGTTGCGGGAAAAGCTGGAGCCTATCCCAGCTAGCTTCGAAAGGCAGACTATACCCTGATCTGGTCGCCAGTCAGTCGCAGGGCAGGCATTATAAATACTTTTTGGTAATTTGAGATTGAGAAGAATAATTCCTACCTGAAATGAAGCGATCGCCGCACAGGTGTGTGTGTATTTTGGTTGGGCACCATCCATCACGTTTAATTGCCGAAATCCATCGACATTTTCTGGTCTTTTCAGCTGCTATTCCATAGAACGATCTCTTCGAATATCTGCCTCGTCTGTTGTGACAACCAACAGCACAAGAGGCCTCGGGTATTGTAAATATTCTCCTCCGGTTTGATGTCTCCCAGAATATCGAGCAGCTCTTTTTGACCGGCAATATGGCGCCGTGAAAATGGTGACGTCACGTGCGCGAGCTCCATACTAGGGCCACCACTTGGCTCCTCAGTACGGCAGCAGTATTAGTCATTCTTCAGAAAGATAAAGAATATATATGTGTGTGTGTGGATGGTGATGTCTACATATATTGCTGCACCGTTTGTTTTCAGATATCCACTGCTTAAAGGGTTACAACAACAACAACAACAACACATACAGTCGATGCTAATTGTTAGCTCGTGTGCCAATGAAGTGTCCAATTGTATTAAACAAGCGGCGGTACAAGAATATGTCATTTTCTTTCTTTTATGATTAGTTTGACAGTCACCTTGCGCTGAGAGTGGCAATAAAAAGCTTGAAGGCTTTTTTTTTTTTTTTTAAAAGGCACACAGGAATATGCATGCATATTCAGCAAATTTGTTGAAGTACATCAAACTTTTTTTTTTTTAATTACATACAGTTGCTACAGTAGAGGATAGCCGTTGTGATGCAGTGCAGTTCCACTTCTTTATCATTGATATATGATTGATTGATATTATTGTTCAATCAAAACTGAGCATAAAGATTTTTGCAAAGGTATGAATTTGGAATATGGGATCCGTTTTACAGGTGTGGCGGGCATTGAATAGTAATACATATAGCAGGCTACGGTGGCTTTATGTCCTGTGCACAACAACATTGTCTGAACACAGATTAGGTCATAAAACAAAAACAAAAAAGAAACAATTAAGGCTCGCACACAAGCACGCACGCAGCCCGAGGGGCGCAAAAGCCTTTCCAACTTTCCGCTGGATGTGAAGTCACGCGAGAGGGTATTCGTGATTATTATTTGCGTTACCTTGTATGTGTTGATTGACCACATTCTCCAGCCGATTAAGTCTCTCCATGAGCCGGAGAGTGTCTCCCGACCTTTTGTCCGCATCCTCGAACTTTCTCTCGGGCAAAGGCACGGGCACCTTGATGTAAATGTTGGCGATGTAGTTGGTCACCCAGCCGACGTAGAGCAGACACACGATGTTGGTCATGCCGCTCAAGATCACGCATGTGGACACCAAAGTTTTGGTTCTCCTGGTGCAAGCCATGCCCACATCCCTCCATGCAGGTTGCAAAAAAAAAAAAAAAAAAAGGATCAAGAAAATAAAATACTAAAATCTCCACGCAACAGCTAAACTAAAATGAAGTAAAAAAAAAAATAAAAATAAATGAAATCAATCCCAGCGATAATCCGAAATCTTCAATAGTGGGTCGCACCGTACAGGTGAACGCTACCTCTGGCGACCCATCGCAAAGCTCCGGCGGGTCCAAGAACCTTTTGACGAGGAGGGAGCGGAAGGAGCCACAAGAAGCGGAGAGGCGGCCCGCATCTGGCTGCAGCCAATGGGAGGCGTGGAGAGGACGGGCAGCCGCAACACCCCCCCCCGCCCACCGCCCCCTGCCCCCCCCCCCCTCGCTCTTGCACTTGGACTCGCGCGATTCTCTCATCCTTGTCAATAAGTCCTCACTCTGGACTGAATTGGGCTGCATCAATTCCTCAAACTCTCCTACATGGATGTTAATAATAATGACACATTTTAAAAAAGAAACTATGAAGGCAGGAATTGTAAATAAATTCTACTCAAGTAAATGGTCAAAGTCTGTACCTTTTTTGTGCGGAAAGTATTTGAATTGGTACTTCTAATTTTTACCAGAAACTTGTGTTTTGTTTTGTTACACAAGTATGCGTACTTCTACTTAAGAATGGAGTGGGATTATATTTAGTTATGACGACAAACGGTGATGTGCAGATCGTCACTGTGTTCCACCCCGGTCCTGTAGGTGGCAGCAGATGTGCATCTGAAGTCATGGAAGGTGGGGCAGTGTCCACTTCTTACACTCATTCCACTTACATATATCATCCATCCATCCATCTTCTTAGCCGCTTATCCTCATAAGGGTCTCATTGAGTGCTGGAGCCTATCCCAGCTGTCAACGGGCAGGAGGCGGGGTACTCCCTGAACTTGTTGCCAGGCAATCACAGGGGACATAGAGACAAACAGCCGCACTCACAATCACACCTACGGGCAATTTAGAGTGTCCAATTAAGGTTGCATGTTTTTGGGGATGCCCGGAGAAAACCCACGTCGGCACGGAGAGAACATGCAAACTCCACTCGGGCGGGACCGGGATTGAACCCGGGACCTCAGAACTGTTTTACCAGCTGATCCACCGTGCCGCCCCGTTATGAATGTGAAACCATGAAAATCTTTCACCTCATCATATTTACAAATGATATTTATGAGCTAGTTTTGTAATCACTAATCAAGGGTAATGGGTTTTTGAACTATCGCTGTTGTGTGAGCACACAATATTGCTTGCAAGATCTCAATATTAACATTTATGATATGACGATTTCAAACCTTAGTACAGATTTTTTTTTTAAATCATGGAAGTTAATTCTCGTAATTTTCCTTCTCGGGCCACATAAAATCATGCAGTGGGCCACATTTGGCCCCCTGACCTTGAGTTTGACACCTGTGATTTACAGCATTCAATTACTCTATACATCCATCCATCGATCCATTTTCTTAGCTGCTTATCCTCACGAGGGTCGCGGGGAGTGCTGGAGCCTATCCCAGCTGTCAATGGGTAGGAGGCGGGGTACAGCCTGAACTGGTTGCCAGCCAATCGCAGTGCACATAGAGACAAACAGGCACGGGAAGAACACGCAAACTCCACAACGGCGGGGCCGGGATCGAATTCGGGTCCTCAGAACTGTGAGGCCAACGTTTTACCAGCTGGCCCAGTGGGGCTGTGCCGCCCATTTATGAATGTGAAACCATAAAAATCTTTCACCTCATCATATTTACAAATGATATTTATGAGCTAGTTTTGTAATCACAAATCAGGGAAATTCTTTTTTTTTTAACTATTGCTGTTGATTGGGCACAGAATATTGCTTGCAAGATCTCAATGTTATCATTTATGGTATGATGATTTGGAACTTTGGTACAGATTTAAAAAAAAAATCATGGAAGTTGGTTCTCGTAATTTTCCTTCGCGGGCCACATAAAATCATGCAGCGGGCCATATTTGGCCCCCAGGCCTTGAGTTTGACACCAGTGATTTAGAGCATTCAATTCCATTATTTTTAAAAAAAATATATATATATATATAAAGTCTTGGTAAGATACAGTGAAACACTACAAAGCATTACAACATTAAGTCAAATCTAGTAACAGAATGATCACTAAATGATACAAGTTATATAAATAATAATGATAATGTACTGTATTCCCAAGATCAATCAATATTCTACTTCCCAATAATTTCTTTGAGTGCTCTCAGAGCCAGATCAGATCGTGGCTTTCCGGCTGCAGGCTTTGATGAAGACGCAGACGGAGACATTAGTCCTGGGTTCATCTTGCAGCACCGATCTGGAAGCGGAACGTGCCCAAGTGAAAAGAGCGGCACAAAGAGCGAAAAGCCGTCGAACAGGATTTCACATGATTTAAAAAAAAAAAAAAAAAAAGTGGGTCAATCGTGAAAATTTGGGCTGGATCAATTGTTTTTTTGATTCATTTTGGCAAAATAGGGTGCACTACTTGCTGCTATCAGCAGAGGTGCTGTTGAGTCACCAAATTAGTCTGCCATTAAGAGGAACACAGTTCCTTTTTGGCATGATCCACACATCCATTTTATGAGTCGCTTATCCTCACAAGGGTCCTCGGAGTGCTGCAGCCGGCGCAACTATTCTGCTCGAAGCGACATTGACTTGGAAACATGATTTTCAAAAACATCCGTCTGTTTTATTTATGCCATATGTTCTCAGGAGGCGAGCCTATTCCTATTCCGATTCCTATTCCGGAACAGGAACGGCCGTACGCACTCATTCAATCACAGTTATGTAGAATTCAGTCCCCAACAAACCTAAAACATGTGTTGTTAATCAACCTACATAAATAATAGTATAATATTATAATAAATCAATAGTTTAATTCAAGACTACATTTCCTATAGATGTGAATGTGAGTGCAAACGGTTGTTTGTGTATATCTGGGCCGTGATTGGCTGGCAACAAGTTGAAGGTGTTCCCCGCCTCTCGCCTGCGGTTATTTGGGATAGGCGCCAGCGTGTAGTGAGGATAAGCGGCGTGGAGAATATAAAAATGTTTTACATCCGTGCAGCAGACTCTTATTTTGTGGAAAAAAAAAATAGGCGGTACGGTGATTCAGGTGGAAAGCGTTGGCATCACAGTTCTGAGGACGCGGGTTCGATCTTCGCCCTGCCTGTGTGGACTTTGCATCTTCTCCCCATGCCTACGTGGGTTTCCTGCGGGCACTCCGGTTTCCTCCCACATCCCCAAAAACATGCAACTTTAATTGGACACTCAAAATTCCCCCCATGTGTGATTGTGAGTGCGGCCAATTGTCTCCATGTGCCCTGCGATTGGCTGGCGACCAGTTCAGGGTGTACTCCGCTTCCTGCCCGTTGACAGCTGGGATAGGCTTCAGCGCTCCCCGCCACCCTCGTGAGGATAAGCGGCTAAGAAAATGGATGGATGGAAAAAAAATACATTTTTGTGATATTTGAGTGAGGATGGTGAGGAAAAAAGACAGTGGATTGAAGTAATTTGAAATCAAATCAATAAATCATTTATCTGACACCCTCCAATAGCGGATCGTTTGTATCCTCGTGCAAAGAAGTCCTCCCAGATTGATGCTTCTCCTCCACAACGCAGGTGCGATGAGTACGCGGCGCCTCTCAGCAGACGCTTGCGGCTCTCAAAACAGGAGCGCGGCGAGCGTTGAGCTCCGCGGACAGGACGAGAAAGGCGTTTTCTTCTATTTGCGAGTCGAATGTGCTGAAAGTCCGTTATTCGATTTTCTCTCCGGTCTAATGACTTCCTGTAACCCGAGAGGTTGCGCCGAAAGTCGATAAATTAGGGGGGGGGGCGGGGGGGAGGGGGTTCAGCCCCCACCTGCGGGGCAAGAGATGCTCTGTTGTGCCATTGAGATCGGGATGCAGACTTGGACCGGAGTCATTTACAACAAAGGAGGCATGACAGCGCTGTAATAACATGATGATTAACGGATCAACTGGATTACAACAAATTAATTGTAACGTCTCTTGGACAAGACAAGCAAGTTTAAAAAAAAACGTTTTATTTATGTTAAAATGACAAATCATTTCGGCAATTGTAGCTTTTCAAAGTGTTCTTTTTGTAATTTAAGTCGTAATTTTAAAGATCACTCAAGATGAGTCATCGTTGAGTAAACAAATCATTAATTGTAGCCTCAGCGTGGCTCTAATTTGAGTGATGATGCATTATACTAGTGCCTAGTCATTTTCCCATCGTTAAAATACACATCTATCATGCAGAATGCTTTTTATTAGTTTTATTAGTTCATGCTATGTGGGATACTACATAAATGGGCATTTAGTGTATGTGAGTAACCCAGTTAAAAGTTGGTACAAGTAAAATTTCAGTATAATAGAGTAGCAATTAGGTTCTAGGTTTTCTTTATGCAATGTGGTAGAATATCTGTTAAACTGTGTGTGCTGACTTTATTTGCTTTTGGAGGGATTTGTATTCAAATGTGTTTGATTCATTTGTGAAAAAGAAATACTTTTGTTTGTCATTTTATTGTTGTAACCATTGTTTAAGAAGAACAGGAAGTGACGTGTTGAGGAGACCCAGGAAAAAGAGAGAGAGAAAAAAAGGCTAGGGAGTGCAAGGTATGAGTAGTTGTTAGAGGGCAACGAAAAGACAAAGAAAGTGAACGGTGGACATTTATCAAAAGTTGATCGACGTGTCCGACAAGGACCGTTGAAAGTTCAACTGGGATAGTGTGTTGTTTGAGTGGACTACTCAAATCACACCGCAACGTGGTGGAGTTAGCCGCTACCACAGGGCCTAAGTGCATGCATGGGACTTAGCTTGGGTGCTAGCAACCGGCTAACGCTAGCTAGCAAGGCCTGTGTGTTGGACCACGAAGGAGAGGACAAGGGCACTAGCGTCGAGATAACGCGGCTAGTGAGGCTGTGTTTGGTCTTCAAGGAAGAAAAAGGGACGAGGACTGTGAGGACCCCGGACAGAGGAAAAACCACCTTCACCTTTCTTCACTCCTGCCTTGGGAAGCACCGCAGTGACATTGGGGTTTGAATTTTGTTTGCTTGCCGGCTATATTCACATTTGTTTGGGCCCTTAGCATGTGTGCATTGTGTACCTGTTAAATTGACTTTGTTTATTTGACTGTTGTGTCGATGTTAGATTTTTCCATCCTTTATTTTGTTAGTACCAGGTTTATTATTTGACTATCTGCAAGACAGTTAAAATAGTGGTGAGTTTATTTGGTAGCTTGATTATTTAAATTAGGCTAACATTAACTCATAAGGGGAAATATTATTTCCGAGACTTTTGATAGAGAATTTAATGCACAAGTAAAGAGTAAAATTGTAATAGACATTTAGAGTAATTACCCATGAGTTAATTTATTAGTCTCGTACTTTGGAGTAAGAAAAGAACTATAACTAGTATTTTATACTAGAGAGGCGCTACATGTGTACAAGTTGATTGTAAACACATATGTATGGGAGTAAATATGTGCCACCAGGATTTGTATTTGAAATGCCACAGAAAACAGGATTTGAATTTGAAATGTAAAGTGATCACATTTTCAATAGTTGCATTTCAGTGTAACTTTTCAATGTTAACAATTCAACTGGCTACAATTCGATGTCTGAAATTCAACGTTTGTGCCACCAGGGAGGGTTACTTCAGGTCAGAACCGAACAGCCAGCCAATCGCAGTTACGCTTTCTTAGTCACGTGACATCACATGCTAAGAAAGCGTAACTGGATTGGTTGGCTGTTAGTCATGTGACATCACATACTAAGAAAGCGTAACTGGATTGGCTGGCTGTTCGGTTCTGACCTGAAGTAACCCCGCCTGGTGGCACAGATGGTGAATTTTAGACAGCAAATTGTAGGAACTATTGAAAATGTGATCACTTTACATTTCAAATTTAAATCCTGTTTTCTGTGGCATATCAAATTAAAATCCTGGTGGCACATATTTATCTCCGTACGTATGTTGCATTTGTGTAAATGTTGTGCTGCGTTTGTGAGAAACGGAAAGTCTTCAATGTTGTGTCATTTTGCAACAGTCACCAGTACAACCCAACGCTAATCACAGCTGCCACCCGTATACAATAGCCGGGCCTCAGTCTGGCTTTCAGAGCGCGGAGTGTGGGTGTCAAGTGAATAAATATATAAAGAAGAAAAAGAGACTCCACCCGAGCAACTGGTGCTGTTCCCCGAAGCGAGGTTGCCAAAACGAGCGACGTCATCGGAAATCCAAGAGACGGGTTCCAAACAAAAACAAACCAGACGGCTGCTGGCCGTAAACAACGTTTTAACTGCAGTTCTAGTTTACTTGCGGTTCTTCTGGTTTCATTCGTCCGCGAGGCTGGTGGCACATTGAGTCTGAGTGTGATTAATTCGAGTGTGAGAAAGGTTATCTTGCAATCACGGATGCAAGGCCTGAGAGATGACGACACGGCCACTGAAGGTTATCCAGCTTTTGGAGACAGCGACCATTTATCAGCAAAGCACAAACACACCAGATAAAAACCCGCACATGAGATTGTGACAACACCGACAAATGTTTTTCCCCTCTAGAATCCATTCAGTCATTCAAATTATAGGGACGGAGGTATTAATAAAACCTACCCACACACATCACCTCCTCCCCGCCTCGCTGACCCTTTAGTCCAAAGTCTCGGTGGGTGGAGTGCCGGCGAGAGAAAGGAAATTCCCTAAGAGATGAAGAATCGTTCAATTCATGTCTGACTGCAAGAGGCGGTCAATGAATTTAAATTGAAAAAGGAAAAAAAAAAAATCCATTCTTCTTCATTTTGGGATTAACACCAAAATCCTCTTACAGTTTTAATATTGTTTGACTATAATGGAATTAAATGACTCCTTTAACATGATGGAACTGGTCTTCGTGTACAATCTAATGATCAGCGAAGCGTCACGGCGCTGTGTGGCAATGTATTTGAATTTTAGTTAATTTAATTTCAATCATATTCTTCTCCCACACGGGGGAGCTTGTAATTTTGTCGTATTTGTTAAAGTTGTTATTATAACCTGACAGTACACGAGTAAAAATGATGAGTTTAGAGTTTCTTGTGCATCTAATTTGATTTGCAAGAAACCACCGCACATGAAGAAAATCAACCAATCAGATGCAGCAAGTGTGGTCGTTCCTCTTGCGCTAACCTGGAGCTTTTCCTAAAACTAAAGGTGAATATGCGCCTGCAGAAAATTCAAAGAAGCACATCCATCTTTTGCCAACTTTCAGGCATACAATACAACGAGCAGACAGAAGCGGCGTGACGGGACCTCAGATGGCTGAGAGGATGCGGAACTGATGCGGGATTTTCTACATTTCTGATGGACGGACAAGTTTAACGCCTCTTTTTGATTTTCAATTAATTGTACATTCCAAAAAAATTGAAGCTTTAAACTGATAACATTCGGTGATATAACATAGCAGCCGTTGCTAATGCTAGCTAGTTAACAGTGGTTATGCAAGCTCATTCTTGCTAGCGCTGCTATTTTGTGAAACATAAATATGCGTTCTATGTCACAATTTACTACTATCGTGACTACGAACTTTCATAACCGCGTGCCATCCTATACGGCCATGTTGGAGACGTGTTTGAGACACCGCAAACGCCCCTTTAATTTAATTTAAGTTTCGGCCGAATAAGAAATACAAAATGTGAAATAACGTCTGCCTTCGCTCCGCTCGCGTGCGTTTGCCGTTTCTTCTTTCAAACCAGGTGCCTTGCTCATTAAGGTAAGTAACAACCTCTGTCTCCTCATGTGAACACCGGGGCTTGCGAGACGAGAACCAAATTGAGCTGGGGCTTGTTTATTTATAGCGTCCTTCATCAGCACGTCTCCGCAGAATTAACAGGATGAAAGCGAGAACCTGTTTTTGGTTCCTTTTAATCATTAGCAATCACCGGATGAAAATGAAGCGCTTGTAATATTGCACACGATGAAACTGGACTAATTCAAGGTGGTAAAGAGGACACGGGGAGGGTTTTTCCCCCCCTCCTGGTACTAACAACTCCACTGCTGACTAATTCATTGAGGCCAACATAAATCTGCTTTTGTTGAGACCGTGAAAGAGGATCTGACGTTGGATTCGATCGTCACAGTTAAGGAACACCTTTCGCTTGGCGACCGTGCAATTCTCGTGCAAGGTCATATCACAGCTGACTCATGAGATTGTGTTTGCCCCCCCCCCCCCCCAAACTTTTCTAAGTGGTCCTTGCCTCCGACTACCTTAAAACTGCTGAGCCTGCCCGTTACAAATAAAGGACCAAGTTCTACTTAGTCACAGGCAGTCTTCACCACCGAGAAAACTCGTTTGAAAAAGTAACATAAATTGAACCGTAAGATGAGTCTGACGTCGGTGATTGAATGTGACGGAGCGAGTGAACCTTGCAAATGAAATGAGCAAATATGTGATTGCTTCTGCAGATAGCCGTGATTAGTTCATGTGTAGCAACTGTTAATTAGCAAGAGCATTTTCTTCTTCTTTCCAGGGCATACCTCCATCTTTCTAATTATTCCTCCGCCTGCTCCCTACTTTCACTGCAGATCACAATATCATCTGCGAACATCACGGTCCAAGGGGATTCCAGTCTAACCTCGTCTGTCAGCCTATCCATTACTACCGCAAACGGGAAGGGGCTCAGCGCAGAACCCTGATGCATTCCCACCTCCACCTTAAATTCTTCTGACGCACCTACGTCATATCTCACCGCTGTTCTGCTACCCTCATGCATGTCCTGTACTATTCTAACATATTTCTCCACCACACCATACTTGCGCATGCAGTACCACAGTTCCTCTCTTGGTACTCTCTCATAGGCTTTCTGTAGGTCTACAAAGATACTATGTAGCTCCTTCTGACCTTCTCTGTACTTATCCACGAGCATCCTCAAGGCAAATAATGCATCTGTGGTACTCTTTCTGGGCATGAAACCATACTGTTGCTCACAGATACTTACTTCTGTCCTGAGTCGAGCCTCCACTACTCTTTCCCATAACTCCATTGTGTGGCTCACCATCTTTATTCCTCTGTAGTTTCCACAGTTCTAAACATCCCCTTTGTTCTTAAAAATGGGGACTAGCACACTTTTCCTCCATTCTCCTGGCATCTTCTCTCCCGCGAGTATTCTGTTGAATAAGTTGATCAAAAACTCCACAGCCACCTCACCAAATTGCTTCCACACCTTCACTGGTACATTATCGGGACCAACTGTCTTTCCATTTTTCATTCTGTTCAGTGCCTTTCTAACTTCCCTACTGTCATGGTCCAGCTCTGGTTGGGCGGATCCCAGCACACTGGCGCTGATTCGGCCTCGCCTCATCCTCGTTGATTCACCCCGGTATTTATAGGACCCAGGGGACGGCTGGCCTTCGCCAGATCGTCGCAACTCATGCCCCGTTCCTGCACTCCCGTATTCTTGATTGTGAGCCCTGGTGTACCGACCTCCGCCTGTCCTCCGACCGACCCCATAAGCTTGACATCTTTGATACTCCCGCCTCCCGCGGACCTGCTCTCTAGGCCCGACGTCCTGACTACCGCTGCTCCACTTGACTGTCTGCCTGATCCCCGACTTGGAAACGAATCATCACTTTTCCCAAAATGCTGCTGCGTCTCCGGAGTCCTGCATTTGGGTCCTCCTCCGTACCGATGGGTCGTGACACCCTTTACTAATCATTGCCACTTCGCGGTCTTTCACGCTTGCCTCTTCTACGCTACCTTCTCTCCCATTTTCTTCATTCATCAACTTCTCAAAGTATTCTTTCCATCTACTTAGTACACTACTGGCACCAGTCGGCATATTTCCATCGCTATCCTTAAAAGCCTTTACTTGCTGCACGTCCTTCCTGTCTCTACCTCTGTCTGGCCAACCTGTAGAGATCCTTAGAGAAGGTCATCTTGAGTTTATCTGTAAAGGTTATAGATCATTTTAAGTTCATCCTGAAATGTTACCCAAAAGCAAAAAAAAACAGGGATTTTTGTAAGTTATGTACTGCATATATAATTGATCGCCATCTTTCTAATGACGGCAGGCTCACGGTGACAAGGTTCATTCGATTTGAGAATTTCAAGTGTCAACTGTGATTGCTAAAGGGAAACAAAAAATGGGAGCTCCCTTGAGTTTTGGGAGCCCGGCAAATTTGAGACGCAGCGTTTATCTGAGCACGCTGGCAGAGGAAGTCAAGTAAGGCTACCGTCATTTACCCAAGGTAGGAGATTATAGACCGCACTCGAGTTGAACTTGCTCAAGGAAGATAAAGGGAGGGAAAAGACAGAAAAAGACGAAGTGGATGCAGAAACAAGGACTCTGACATGACAGCGGGCCACTGTTGCCGGTGATTAGCCGGCAAACAGGCTGTTGGAACAGCCACACGCCTCACTAAATATGCCTGACATTGTTTTAACTCAAGTCGCCTCATCCGCGTAGAAATGATCCAAACTCTCGATGAACTTCACAAACGCCTTTGTGAACTCGCTGAGTTCCACATGGAGATCTCTTAGTGTGTCTGCTGTTCGCATTGACATGTCAAGTTCCTGTATCGTGAAAAGAAATCCCTTCCAAGTATCAAACAGCACAGAGAAGAGTGTTAATAACCCTATGAAATTTTAATGATATGCCAAGTGTATAAAATGACACTTTAATATGCTTCGCTCATGATCCCCCCGTAGCTCTCCTATTTTCCTCCTTGACGTGCCCGGACGCACATAATGAGACGTTCTTAAAGGTCCACTGTCATGAAATGCACGATTTTTTTAGTGTGTTATTAATGGGAAAACGGCAGCCGGTATGGACCCATTTGTTTTTTCACCTCAAAACATGATTTTGACGTATATGGCTTTTTGTAACTCCCGTCATGAAAATCCTCTGGAGGGATTTGTTTTCGAGTACAAGCAGGAAGTGACGTAAAGGGCAGTCGCGCACTCAGGCGGGCTCGTATGTTTCTATTAGTTTTACCTGCGGGAAGGTAGCTCGTTCTTCTTTCGTGTTCGCCAAAATGCCGGCTCGTTGTGTTGCTGGATCCTGCTCGAACATTCGGGAGGATGGATTTACCCCGTCATAAGTTTCCAAGTGACTCAGTTCTTCGTGAAAAATGGATTACACAGGTGCAAAGGACGAGTGCTTTGTGGGTTCCACACGACAGGTATGTATCGCGCTATTAAAAAACAATAGTTGTGGGAGGGGGGGTGTGACGTAATCCTCTCAGAACGTAACAAAAGATCCGCGTCATAATAATAATAATAATCAAGTACGTAAGTCAGGGGGGCTATGTGTCGATGTGTGCGGCCGCGGCGTTCATCGTTGTCGCTCGCCGGCGGCGTTGTTCATCACTGCTGCGGAGGTTGATCGGGTGGGGAGGTGGTTTGGCGCATGCAGGGGAAGAAAGGAGCTCTCCCCCCACCGGTGTTTCGCCCGGCATGGGTCCTCCTGAGTACGCTACATACCGTCATACATACTGTCGGGGAGTCTGTTGTTAATTAAAAGTGATCCCGCATATCATCTAAATATGGCTCGAAACGATACGGTAATATTGCCCCGGTCACTTCACCCGACCGTGAGATGTTGTCCTCTTCGAAAAAAGATCTTCCGTGTCAGAAGGGGTGTCGGAAAAATCCAAATATCTCTGCGGATGTCCCAATGTGACATCACGGACAGAAGATGCAGCCAATATGGCTACCACTTGAATGTCGAATCAGACTTTTGCAACTTTGCGCATGGATGACGTGCTCTCCGCTCACATTTACTTATTCGTATAGACATTGAAGTAAATAATGTTATACGTATTTTTCACGACAATATCTATTTTAGAATGTTTATCGGCATGACCCTTGACCTTTAAGTGGCCGTGCAACCCCGAGGCTCCGGTCCAGTCACCCGCGACCCTCGAGAGAATAAGCAGGATCGAAAAATGGATGAATGGCTAAAAGGATTAATTACGGTCCCTGGCAAGGAAATAAAATGTCTTAAATACTCCGTGTCAAGACTTTAGGGGCGAAAGACTTCATGCGGGCCTGCAAGTCCTGCATCGTGTACCATGCTGACTACATGCTCGGAAATCAATCCAAGTCCTTCATAAAAAGCCCACCGAGGAGCTGCCGCAGACAAAACTCATCGCGGATGAAATGACCTGCATGAATATTTAATGGCCAAGTGTCAGGCATCTATAAACTGAGGAGTGACTTTTCATATATCCGTTTTTTTTTTCTTCGTTTTTTATTGCCCAGAAATAAATGTTGCAGGCAATAGACAGCTCGTGAATAATGTATAATTGCATTAAAAGCTCTTCCAGACGCGCTTCCGCACCCTCGCATCCCCATGCTGTGACTCTTTTCCTCTTAATTGAAACGAAAGTCGCAGGGCAACCGAACGTTTAAAACGTGACGTAGTAAAATAGAACATTCGAGTAGCGGGCACAACATAAGGAGCAGGAGGAGGGTCAGAAAGCTGGCGAGGCTCCGGGGCTTCGATTTCTTTTCATTCAGGCGCCGAGCACAAAGGTAACGTGGATAAAAGAGCGAGACTTTGTCCCCCCCCCCAGGTCAGCGCAGGTCGAAGTGTCGCAGAGTTGGCCGGGTTTCAATTCCAAGTTGATTATCGACTCAAACTCCAGCCTCTGCTCCCCTCTGTTGCTTTTTCCTCCCCTTTTCGCTCAGTGCCGCACGAGTCGCTAATCAGAAACGGGAATGCGCTTCCTTTATTAGACGCGCTTCTGACGCCAGACGTGCGAGCGCCGTGCCTCCGCGGGTATAAAACACGACTGGAAGCTCAGCGATCAGGTGCTGCTTGTGGGATTTAAAATAGCTCCGACCACAGCAAGTATTCAAACGGATGCGGGCGGATTATGTGAATCATACATGCGCTGCGCTCGCAACATGAGATCATACAAATAATGAGTTTGATGCTAATCATGCTAGAGTTACAGTAGAAGGTGGGCTTTTTTTCTGGATCCCCACGGGTGCCGCGGGTGGGATTGGGAACTACAAAAAAAAAACAAAAAAAAAAAAAAACTGTGAGCGAATGGGAGTGGAAAACTTCAAGACATCAATATCTAAAAATCAAAAATATCAACGTGATAAAATTTCAAGTTCATTTTTACACGTGGCTTTAAATACAAATTTAAGGCCAGCCACTGACAAGCAACCGAGGGTGGGCGCAACAAGTTCTTTCTTACTTCATGCACAGCAGAGGCGATTTAAAAAAAAAAAAAAAAGAATATCAAATCTTGATAGAATTTGATGAGTTAGTAGGGTTAGGATAACGTCACAGGTGTCAAACCCAAGGGCCGGGGGCCGGATCCGGCCCGCCGCATGATTTGACGTGGCCCGCAAAGGCAAATCACGTGTGTCAACTTCCATGATTCTTGCTAAAATCTGTACAAAAATTTCAAATTCTTATGTCATCCATGATAAAATTGAGATATTGCAAGCATTTTTGTGTTAGTTGAAAAACCCATTAACCTGGATTTTTTTTAATTCGAAAACGAGTTCATAAATTTCATGTGTAAATATGATGAGGGGATTAAACAGTTTTATGGTTTCACAGTCATAGCGGCCCTCTGAGAGAAACCATAACTGCAATCTGGCCCGCGACTCAAATGAGTTTGACACCCCTGGATTACGTAATATTCCCACTCGTGTTCCAGGTGGATGACCCCCGGCTGTAACATGATTGCCGCTTGCATCAGGGGAAGGGTTGGCAACATGGATTACCCCTACTAAAATGTATCAAATTATATCAAAATATCAAAAAAATAAAAACAAAAAAAGTATGTTGGGATCTGATTTAGGGCTCGCAGGATTCATATTCACACCACAACAGTTATGTCTCCTACTTCTTAGTTCTATCGGTAACATCGACGTACGGCTTGTACCTGCCTTCAATACCGTAATTTCCAGCCTACAAGCCGCGACATTTTTCACACGTTTTCCGCTCTGCGGTTTATGTCGTGATGCGGCTAATATGTACATTTTTTCTAACGTCCGCAAAAGGGCACTCAAGCAGAAAAGGTAAGAATGAGACTGGTGGAATATATGTGCCGAGGAAGTACTTTTACCGGCCCTGTTAGGGCTGTGCTAGCGTGTTCCTGCTGTGTTACTAGCGTGTCTCAGTGATATTTACCGATAAGTTTGATTTTAACCGGCCCTGTTAGCGTTAGCACTAGCTCTGGCGTGGTGCTAGCGTTACCGTGGCGCTAGCGTTAAACTCTTTCTGCGTACTGTCTTTCTTTGTAAATATCTTGTTTCAATGTGGGCACTTGCGGCTTTTATGCAGCTGTACCAAATGGTATTTCCTTTACAAATGTACTCGGTGCGTTCCGTAGGCCGGGAATTACGGTCCATGGGTGACACAATGTCTGGCTCAGTCACCCTCATAAATACAGTATATTGATTTATGGGAAAGATTAACAAAACCACTTTATAAACAAAGTTATCGACTCATCAGTGCAGTTGAACACGAACACAGTCCAGAACATTCGGTAATACAAAAAGAACAATGTAACATCTGAGTGCTAAAGGTCATCAGTCCAGGAATCGTTACTAAGAATCTCAATTACCGTAATTTCCCATACAGAGCGTACCTGGTTCCAAGCCTCACCGAGTACATTTGTAAAGGAAATACTGTACATACATACGCCGCAGTAAAAGCCGCAAGTGCCCACGTTGAAACCCACATTGAAACGCGAGATATTTACAAAGAAAGACGGTACATAGAAAGAGTTTAACGCTAGTGAGGTGCTAACGCTAGAGAGGTGCTAAAGCTAGCGCTAACACTAACAGGGCCGGTTCAAATAAAACTTACCGGTAAATATCACTGAGACACGCCAGTAACACAGCAGCAACAAGCCGGCACAGCGCTAACAGGGCGGGTAAAAGTCACTTCCTCGGCACATATATTCCACCGTTGGCATTCTTATCTTTTCCGCTCGAGTGCCCCCTTGTGGCCGCTAGAAAAAAATGCACAAATGAGCCACTTCACCGCATAAACCGCAGGGTTGAACGCATGGAAAAAAGTCGTGGATTGTAGGCCAGAATTTACGATACTAGTGCATAATTTAGACAGGAAGAACAATTGAGGAGTTTTAATAAAAGTTACTATTTTATAATTTGGTAATACAGTACTACGTCATAATACTGCACTGCTGTAATTACAATTGACGTCAACCACCAATAACAAAGCTTGAAAAAAGTTTTGAAAAAAGGTTTGGGATATTAAAATGAAAAGTGATGATTGAATCACACTTATCATGTACATTTTTCATGGATTTTTTTTTTTTCTCTTCCAGATATTTCCAACCCCTTTTTCGCAACCGCGGTCGCAATGCGAACTCTCCCCACCTGTAAGCGTGTTGCCAGTGAGACCGTGACATGTTTTGACTCTCACTGGCATTCACAAAAGGTCAGACAGAAAGGGTGCCGATGAGGAGAAAAAAAAAAAAAAAAAAAGGGAAATTATTGAAAATGTCACAAGATTACCGGTCAGACAACTGGCAGTTATTACGTCATCCATCATGGAACATCGCCAAGTTGCAGGATGCCAGAAAAACAGGTGTTAAATAATTGATGCGCTGACATTTTTTTCCTCAACCCTCACCTATTTTTTTTTTTTTTTTTAACCCAGGTTGGTAGCTTTTTAATGAGCACGCCAAATATTTATCAGACCTCCGTGCAAGAACAGCATAAACCCACCGCGTACATGTATGCCACACTCTGCAGCGTCTTTCCAATGTTGTGTCCTTTTGTTTGTTTTCGGTTTCACACCTCGAAGCAAACAACCTCCGTGTACTCGGCTCCGCTCCCCGAGCACAACATTTGAGTCGACGCCGGGCCTCTCGGTTGAGTCGTTCTTGGCATTGCGAGTGCGAAAAAAATATGAACATTGTGAAGGTATTTTCGGCTCGAACGTGATGAGTTCTCGTGAGAGTTTTATTGGGGGGGGAGTTGGGGGGGGACAAAAAGTGTAGCACTTCATTAGGGTTTGAAGTACGCCACACAAAACTATAAAGGAAGGTGAGGGAATAACAATATTTATTACTGAAGTCAATAGCACTATAAAGTGCCTTCGGTGTACTCATCAAAATTGTTTGCGTGTCAAAAAAATGGAGCAAAATAACGAAACTCTGAGGTCGTATCATAAGCGGCCAAACATTCTTTCTCTCTCACGCACACACATGATTACAAAGATGAATGTGTTTCTTATATTTTATATCTTTTTTTTTTAAATGGAATGTGCTGTTTGTGATATGGTTTGTCCAATACACTGCTCTGCGATCTATATTGTGGAATAAAATGATGAATTTCATAGTGTTTTATTGTTCACACCAAGTTATTTGATCAAATGAGCCATTTTGTTCATGTTTAATCCATTTTCCCATTCATATTAAACATTGTGCGTGTCCCTGAAACTGACGTTCACCCAGTTATGAAGGGGAAACTGCCACTTTAAAGCTCCACTGTCGTGAAATGCATGATTTTTAGTACGTTATTAATTTAAAAAAAAAAAAAAAAGGCAGCCGGAATGGACCCATCCATTTTTTTCATCACACAACATGATTTTATGATTGATTTGATGTGATTTTTTTTTCACAATATGGCTTTTTGTCACTCCAGCAATGAAAATCCTCTCGAGGGATTTGTTTTCGACAAGAAGCAGGAAGTGATGTACAGGGCAGTAGCGCACTCAAGCGGTCTCGTCTTTTTATACCAGTTTTACCTGCTGGAAGGAAGCTCGTTGTTCCTTCGTGTTAGCCAAAACGCCGGCTCGATGTATTGCTGGACATTGTTCAAACACTCAGGAGGATGGTTTCGCTCTTCATACTTTTCAAAAAGACCCGGTCGTCGTGAAAAATGGATTGCACGGCTGCAAAGGACAACATCTTCGTGGGTTCCAAATGACAGGAGGTGTGTATACAGCTACTACAAAAAATATTTTTTTTTGGGGGGTGGGGGGGGGGGACGTAATCCTCTCAGAATGTAACAAAAGATCCGCGCATGTAAATGTGTCGATGTGCCCGTCGTCATCGAGCACAGCTTCGGATGAAGGGCACTCCTTCGGCCGGGCTGGCTCATACGTACAGTCTGGGAGTCTGTTGTTTGTTAGAAGTGATCCGCATATCATCTAAATATGGCTCGAAACGATAGGGTAATATTGCCCCGGTCACTTCACTCGATTGTGTCCGCTGCGGACGGCTTCGTCGGTGCCTCGTTCACAGCGGACGGCTTTGGCCGGGCATGACTCACACATACTGTCTGGGAGTCTGTTGTTAATTCGAAGTGATCCGCATATCATCAAAATATGGCTCGACACGATAGGGTAATATTGCCACGGTCACTTCACTCGATTGTGAGATGTTCTCTTCTTTGAAAAGAGCTTCCGTGTCCCATAGTAGGTGGCAGGGCGTGTTTTCAATGGCGAATGTCCAGGTGTGACATAATGAACAGATGTTGCAGGCAATATGGCGACCACTTGAATGTCGAACTTTGCGCATGGATGACGCGCTCTGCGCTCATATTTATTTTTTCGTATAGATGTTGAAGTGAATAATGTTATATGTATTTTTCATGACAATATCTATTTAATAATGTTTATAGGCATGACACTTGACCTTTAAGAACGCCTTTATGGTTTCCAGTGACATTACTGATATTTACATACAGTTTCATAATTTCCATCATATTATGTGTGTAGATGGATGTTGTCAAGTTTAACATGACCACTCTTTTAAAGTGAAATATCAACTGATATAAAAACCTTATAGAAACTCTCTCTCTCTCTCTCTCTCTCTCTCTCTCTTCTCTCTCTCTCTCATATATATGCCAAACAGTACACAGTAAGCCTGGTATCTAAATTGTTTTGGTTAATAAAGTTGGGCTCATTAAATCCTAAATCCACAAGGTTTTATATTTATTCCAGAAGACTTAGATCACAGGAGACACTGGTGATGTAGTGGTACACATACCTGCCTTACGGGCAGGAAGCATTGGATCGATTCCCATGGCACATTGTGTTTGGAGTGTAATGGCTACGACATTAATAACATGTACTGCTATAAACATTATTATTTTGTGGCCCACCCAATACACAACACTCACATTTTTTTTTTTTAATACATTACCCCTGAAATTCAACTCTTGTGGGACTGGACATGTCTAACATTTGCTTCGTTTAAGTGTGTTCGTTCTTGTAGTAACAGCAATTTGCCAGCTGAGAGCGCTGCGTTGCGGCCGCCGGCCGACGCTGCCCAGCTCATTCGCAGAAGAAGCAGTGAAACGTATCCACTGATCTAAAAAGAATAAAATAAAAATAAAAAATCGCCAGTTTCGTGGCTGTGAGAAAATTTTCCAGAGGTAAGTTCGAAAGATTTACTTTGACACTGTTAAACTTTGTCTGTAAGAGGTTTTTTTTTTCTTTTTTTGATGAGCTTAATTCACTTGAACAAAGTTGTTCTTACGGTTGTTGTTGTTGTTCACTGTTCACTCTCTGCTTCACCTTTATAGGCTGACAGTTTTTCGCGAATATTTTCCCAAACTTTATCAGTGGATAAGCAAGATAACAGATTTTCTGTGACATTTTTTTTTGTTGAATTTCATAATACAGAACTGCAAATTGAATTCGATCTTCAAATACGAGGAAACGCGTTTCAATTTTCTGTCTGAAATGGATAGGATATGGATTATGACATCTTGTGTGTCATGGAGGTCAAAGAACACAGGTGATAGGTGAAGCGTGAAGTTTTTTTTCTATCGTTAATTTATCCGATTGTACTAAGGGTTTTGGTGACACACAAGATGGCGTAATTGGAAACCTATCCCTAGGACGTCGCAGAGACAACAAATGCGTTTATAATTTATTTTCCAATTGCGTGTCCTTCTTTCCTAAAATATATCGAACTGATTGACTTAAAATTGAATGTTTTTATGACAAAAATGCTTAGTTTTTTGCTATGTGTTATGATGATAGTGCTTCACAGCGTATCTTTGGAAAAATTAACATGTCACGGAAATTGTGCCCAAGGTTTCTTGGTAGTCATGGTGTTATATGTCTTTCCTTCGCACTTAGCCTATTTGGGTACACCAAATCAGATTAAAACAATCCTTCATGTTACCAGAACTGAAAAAAAAAACGTCAAGCTCACACGACCTGTTTTAATTTTACATGCCAAACTTTGAGAAACCCCCACCATAATCCGACCTATAAACAACGTCTTCCACACATTTTGGGAGTACCAAGATGGCGGAGAGAACTGTTAGCGGATGCTTTTTATGTGCCGTGAGCTAACTGTGTATTCTGTGTTGTTTACAGGTAAGATACACGGAAGTGGGGGCGGGATGGGGTGTAGCATTTCCAAGTTTTGACTCGTTAATTGAACATGATAAAGCCCATGTTAAAAAGAACTAATGAACAGGAAGAGAGTGTGCAACTTTCTGTGGCTTCAAAATAAGAGCGACAGATCGGCAGGAGTGTTTGAGTGATTTTTATGTCTAATACGGCTGAATTATTTTGGATGTTTTCACGTGTCATATTTGATTTCTGTATGTTCTTGAACACCGGAATTAGGATAGAACTCACTTATTTAATATATTGTTTCAAAGAGTTTTGTTCAATACATTTGTTAGCTTGCGTGCTGTGTGATTCGGATTCGCAGAAGAAGCCGCAGTACAGTGAAACGCATCGCTGTTAGCGGATTCTGTTTATGTGCTGTGAGCTAACTTTAAATGGGAATCCACTGATTTGCATTAACAATGTATCCAATAGGTCATGTAATATGTATTGTATTTTGACAATGTGATGTTAAATCCTCTCTCATTTAATTGTGTTTTGAGAAGATTTTTTTTGACAATTACGAATTTTTAGGGGTGCTGCCATTTTCACAAGTCACATGACCTCCGTGCGCGGATGTGACGTGTTACGTGCCGTTCCAAATGCTCGATTTCACGGGACACCATTTATGCCCAGTGCCGATTTCTCGGATTTATCCTCATCTGATGAAGAAATAGCAGTATCAGAAGATTGGGAGGACGGAGGAATACTTCCAAACACAGCCGTGAGCGGTGTTGTTTCTTGTTATGATTTCACGGCTGCTTTGGGAAACTACGCTGCTTGGAGCACTAACTACACGGACGCCTGCTGCCGTTCGTTTTTGGACCGGCTGGGACTTTCGCTAACTTGGGTGGGACGAACATTTGCTGGGTTGGGAACACTCGTTCAACATTGGTGACAATTCGCCGTTGTGACTCAACTACTCGGTTCTTGAACGCCTATTTTGTGTTAGCTACAGGGATGAGAATTTTCCGCTGATCGGCGGATTTACGACTTTTTCAGACCAAAATGACCATTCTCGAGATAAGCGCAAATCCGTTGAGAAAATTTCAGGTGGGGGGTCTAGGGGTAGGGTATTGTGTGCCTAGCTCTCGGTGCTGGACTCCGAGTTGCAAGTTCAGCTCAGTGCTAGCACAATCACGACTATCATATGCCTTTCTAACTTGCTCGGTAGTGTAAATATTTGAATTTTGCGACATAAACATTAAAACTTGTTTGCGGCAGATTACTGGATTGGACAACAGAGTTATACAGTATAACCATCCAATCGTGTTAGTGGTTAATCGAGTGTCACCATTGCCATGTACGTGTGTTCTCGGTTCTCAGAAATCGCAGTGGAACTTGTTAGTTAGCCAAGTAATGGCGCGTGGGACTTAGATCGCGCGAACTGAGCGACGGCGTGTTCAAAGTTTTACGATGGCAAAAGTGTTAGAAAAAAACGATGGCGATCGAGCGAGGGCAATTGACAAGGATGCTGGAATCAAAAACTGTTTCAGACGGGCATGGCTTGAAAAAAGTGTAACCGTGCAGATGGGACCGAAAACGGTATCAACATGTCTAACCGAACACATACAAAAAGTGGCAAAGTGCACTCTGTGTTCCGATAGGAGCAAAAATGATCCAGGAGGAAATTCAACCCCCCCCCCCCTCATCGACAGACATTTTCCGTGTTTTTCCAAATTGCTCATTCTCATCCCTGTAGCTATTCTATCGTGATTGTGTTGTGTTAGTGTGTGTGAGATTAAATTGTCAGAAACGCAATACAAAAACTGCCTTGACGCATTTTGCTGGTTTGAACGAAGGGGACGTTAATCTAAATTCACACGTGAACAAAATCGGCTCACGGCTGTGTATGGACGTATTCCTCCGTCTTCCCGATCAGCCGACACTGATATTTCTTCATCAGATGAGGACAAATCTGAGAAATCAGCGCTGGGCGTAAATGGTGTCCCATGTGATCAAGCCTTTACTGCGGCACGTTGCGTAGGTCATGTGACTCACGAAAATGGCAGCTCCCCTGAAAATTCGTAATTGTCGATAAAAATCTTTTCAAAACACAATTAAATGAGAGAGGATTTAACATCACATTGTCAAAATAGAGCTATGTCCTATTGGATACGTTGTTAATGCAAAGCAGTGGATTTCCCCTTTTAATATGCTGCGCAAAGAATCGGTTGACTCCATTCTTTAAAATGTAACATTTACAGCAAAACGTATTTCTCATAACATTAACACATTTCACCTAATGTTCCTTTGTACAATGCCGTAAACATACTCTCTCATAAATATGGTTTTCCAAAGATGCTGAAAACAGTATTTCGCCACAAAAACCTTGTATTATGTCATGATTTCAAAGCAGTTGAGGTCAGGGGATACGGCGTACTAATTTCAAAATTGTACACAAAGGCGGGTTTTGAAGTAAGTATTGATCTTCCCAACGCTCTTTGTAAACATTCATGAGACAAGTCACACAACAAAGATAAAGCGCACGTTTGATCAAATACAGCAGTTAGCATGAAAATTCCCGAGGGCGACGGCGTGAAGAAAACGAGGTCAGATGTGCGCTTGTAACTGCTTTTGTACCGCCCAAACCAAACAAATCATAAATAAAATACTTTCTGCGCTGACAAAAGGCTTCTTCTTGGGATTTCTACAATACGAAGGCCCTTTCGGGTAAGCTTCTATTTTCTCTGACAAGCCGGCAAAGAACCCGTGCGGTGAGTTTGAAAAAGATGTTTACTGGTGCGATGTGAATGTGGCGCCTGCCTCCACTTGTGAGCTCCCTTGACGGAACGCCAGTCGTGTTGTCAAAACGCCTTTCTTCTAGCGTGGCGATAAAGCGTGAGAGGAAGAAGGAGGAAATATATATATATATATATATATATATATATATATATAATATATATATATATATATTATATATATATATATATATATGAAAAGATTCCTGTTGTATAGATCATGTTCTCTGCGTGACCTACTTAAACTCTTGAGGACTGACTTTGCTTTGCTTTTCCGACTTTTCGGGATAAGTTTGAATGATGATTTTGAAATGTGTCCTAGTTTGCCGCTCGATGGATTAGCTTGATGGAGGCTCTCATGTTAGAATTTCCCATTTTCCCATTTTGCTGTACATACTTATCCATCCATCCGTTTTCTTCTCCTCACGAGTGTCGCGGGGAGTGCTGAAGCCTGTCCCAGCGGTCAACGGGAAGGAGGCGGGGTACACCCTGAACTGGTTGCCAACCAATCGCGGGGCACATCGAGACAATCAGCCGCGCTCACAATCACACCTAGGGGCAATTTAGAGTGTCCATGTTTTTGGGATGTGGGAGGAAATCCACGCAGGCAAGGGGAGAACATGCGAACTCCACACAGGTGGGGCTGGGATTGAACTTGGTACCTCAGAACTGTGTGGGCAACGGTTTTCAGCTGATCCGCCTGTACATACTTATAATATGTTACTATTTTTTTTCAACCTACAAAAAATACCCAAAACCCTGCTTCTCTACAGCGTGGTAAATTTATGATGATGATTTTCTACATTACTATAGGAAGTCCTCTGTCTAGTCCGTTTCTACAGTAGCGACTTAACTCGAATTTTGACTCAAGTCGGATTCCATCATTGAAGTCACAATTTACATCAAAATACTTTGTATGAAAGCCAAATACATTGAAATAAGCATATTTAATACGGTCAATTTAAAAAAAAAATCACATTTTTGGCCCATTTTGAGAAGTCAAGTCTATGTGATGCGATGCCATGCTGAACATTTTCTACGTGAGCATACAGGATTATCGCTTTTGGTTGTTTGGCAGTCAACACCCACTTTAAAATGGGCATTATGGTCACCGGGAATTTAAAGGGCGTGGAACAGTACTTAAAATTTTTCATCATTTAATAATGTTTGGCGGCATGGTGGCTCAGCTGGTGAAGCGTTGGCCTCACAGTTCTGAGGACCCGGGGTGTCAATCCCGGCCCCGCCTTTGTGGATTTTGCATGTTCTCCCCGTCCCTGCGTGGGTTTTCTCTGGGGACTCCGGTTTCCTCCCACATCCCAAAAACATGCAACATTAATTGAACACTTTAAATTGCCCGTAGGTGCGTCTGTGTGTCTCTATGTGCCCTGCGACTGGCTGGCAATCAGCTCAGCGTGTACCCCGCCTCCTGCCCGTTCACAGCTGGGATAAGATCCAGCACTCCCTGCGCCCCTCGTGAGGATAAGCGGCTAAGAAAATTGATGGATGAATGGAATGATGAGATAAGAACGTGATCCAACATATCTTCTATATAGTAAATTCTACTGTACAATAATGTTACCTCTCAGAGTGTGACGATATTCTTTTGCTTTGGGTGTGTTGACATCTCCAAATGGCTCCAAACCACAAATCTGTTTTTTTTTTTTACAGAAAGCAGCAAACACGAGGGCCACAAAGGGAGTACAAAACCAACACGTGGCTTCCCAAACACTTAGCGCTACTCTAGGGTGCGATTACATCACCTGTATCACACGGCGGCGATGAGTTATTTCGGGGAACGGAATCCACCGGAAAAAAATGACGGATGAGCGGCTAGTACGACTGCCTGGCAGTTTTGAGATTCTCGGGATGAATCTTCCCGTGCCAAGTTTGTGTGTTCTCACAGAGCTCGCGCGGGTTTTCTCCTCCCACGTTCCAAAAACATGATTGTTAGATTCATTCAAGAGTAACGCCCTGTGATTGGCCCAGATTAGATTTTGTCGATCACCCTAAAGTCATCTTGGCTCGGCCTCGTCTCACCTGTGACCCTAACGAAAGCCAGTAGAGTCACTCGATGGACGCACCGGAATACCGAGCTAGTTTCAAATAAAAATGTGTAATCCCCGAGCTCCCCGCCGGTCCTGTGTAAGGTGTTTTACGTCCACATCCTTTTAAACGCTTTAGATTTGCTGAACTCTCGTTTGTCTTAACACCCCCTGATCCGAGAGCTAATGGCCTCGGCAGAAGCAGCCCGGAACGTTTTTGCCGAGCGAAGTGGAAGTTGTTAGTTTGCTGCAGCCAATCAATACGAGTACAGATAGCGTCTGGGGAAATGAGGAGTAGAGTACACGGGAACGAGTCCAGTCAAGGCAATATTACAAATTGAGCGCGTCAAGAAACACACACATCCGACTACATTATATATATATATACATATATATATATTCCCACTAAATCTACTTCCAAAGGTACTATTGTGCTGCTTAAATTTCACCATATGATGGGAAAAAGCCAATTAATCGGCGCATACAAAGAAAGTGGAACAAATAAACGTTTTGGGAAAAAGCATTGAACACGCAAACTGGTACAGTACAACCTCGGTTCTCGACCACAATCCGTTCCAGAAGGCGGTACGAGAAGTGATTTGTTCGAAATCCAAATCAATATTTCCCATTACAATGAATGGAAAAAGAAATAATGTGTTCCAAGCCTACAAAATGGGCTTTTTAAAGCATTTTTTTTAGCTTTTCCTGGTAATAAACTGCATAGTAGAAATACATGTATAGTTTAAATACTTGATATTAAATAATGTAAGAAATGTTTTTGCTTTAAATTTGTGCTTTAGTACAGAGATTTCCCACCTTTATAGAGCCAAGGCACATATTTTATAATTGAAAAATCCCACGGCACACCAACAAAAGTAAATGTCACCAAAAATGGATCAATAAATTACTGTATGTACTTCCTGCCATCTAATAGAAGAGGATTTTTTGTTTGTTTTTGTTCATCATTGCGTCTCACTGGGATAAATAGATGAATAAACATACATTATTTCTTGGAATAAATGTTTTTTTAGCAATTACATAAAATTGGATAATTTCCCACAGCACACCTGAAGAGCGCTCACGGCAAACTAATGTACCCCGGCACACTCTTTGGGAATCACTGCTTTAGTCGTAGAGTAGGCTAAGCTGGGAGTGCATTGACGTATCTGTAGCGACTCGGCCCGCAGCCTTGTGAACTTTTTTTTTTTTTTATCAACAAAAGCGCAGAATAACTTTAAACAAGCAATAATGGGGGGGGGGTGGCAAAAAAATGTTGATTCTTACAAAAAGTAATATACAAAAACTAACTCGTAACTCGAGTTAACGAAATCTTTGAAACAAAACAAAAAATGCAGGAATGCTAAAGGAACGGAGCAAAAGTTAAAGTTCACAAGAACAACTATCAAATCTCTTTGGTGGGGGTGACTCGCCCCCTGCAAGTTCTTTTCTTTTCCAAAAGAACTTATCTAGTGTCACTGTTCGAGTCATAATTGGGGGTTAAAAGTAAGAAAGAGGAAGAAAAAAACAGTCAGTAAATGTAGCTACCGGGACACGTCTGCGTACAGAGGCTGCGTTATACACAATAACAAAGCGCGGCGTGGGTCAACTGGTCGGGTTATGCTATTTCGGGGTTTTTTTCAGGGGCGTTCCGGCACTGGATTTTCATGCGAAATCAGAAGCAAAAAAATCTTGAAGTTTTTGATCAAAATCAAATATGTTCGAGAACGGGGACATTCGAGAACGGAGTATTCACTGCATTTATTTAATACCTTGTACAAAAGCCTTAGTTTGCAATGACTAACTAACCCCACGGGAAACCTTCAACAGAACCCAGGCGCTACGGGTCTATCATCTGCCTTTCCCGGTCGGGTCGAAAGCGAGAGAAAACCGGCTGGTGGGCTCGAGCAGCCGGGAAGGGTGAGAACAACAAACGCGACAGCACCTGGAAGTACAACAGCAATATTATAGTATTGTGATGAGCGCAGTAACGACGATACTAATCTGCTTCCAAGATACTTGTGAACAAGGAACGATGATAGATGAGACTACAAAAATTTGAAAAAACCTTTATTGAGTCGCAGGGTACCACATGCCGACATAATCACGGATTTCTGATTAGATGACACCTACGTGCTGATCCGAAATGGGATTGGTCGGCCTTGGTGGAGGTTTGAAAACTATTGAACATACTTGCCATCCTAGTTTAAAATTAATTGGCCAATAACACCCAAATAAATAAATTTTAAAATCTGACGATACGGTAGAAGTTACGAGTATCGGATGTACCTTTGGGTTTTTGAAACGCACGTCTGTTTGTCGATAATGCTAAAATAAAGCGTAAAGATTATGTTCGTTCGGCATGCGCTAATTTGATTTTCAGTCTATAATTGGATCGATATGAAAATCACTTGACTTCAACGAGTGCGTCAGTTAACCTGCTTATTGACGTGCTCTTCAAGAGCTATAAATCAGCCCGTCATTGTTAAACTGCTCATAAATGTCGGCGTTTAATGGCTGATACAAATAATATCGCGCTCAAGTAGAGGACGGGGAAGTTCTGCTGTGAGGAAATCAAACATTGATTTGCACTCTTGCCCAAAAATGTATCATGTTAAATAGATTACTCGAACAAACTTTTCCCCAAGTGTGTTGAATCAAATAAAAAATAATGAAAAAAATTCCAACAACGATCAATACTTCTCTCCATTGGCACGCGACGGATACAAAATCTGTATTTCAGCATGAATTATAAATAAGTTGCATTTCTAAAGTGTATTTCTGGCTCAAACTGCTTTGATCCAATTTACAGAAAATTTGTAACGCGCTCGAAACAACAGGAGGTGCTGCAGTTTTTTTTCCCCAGTGGTACTTCAACAGGATTTTAGGTGTAGCTGGAAATCAAACCGGCAACCTCTTTAACAACCGAGCGGTAGAAAATGTAATGAAACGAAAGCTCGCTTCAAATGTTTGGATATTCTGCAATTCTCAATCATTCAATGTGTTATGTTGTTTTAACTTCACCTGCTCCCCAAATATGTATTTTTATGGCCTCCTCGTTACCAGAATGATAGTAAACATAAATACGAGTGGGTTGCACGACATTCTTTCAAAACATTTCATCATGTTTCACACGGGCTGTTTTACACAACACGGATTTTAATTCAAAAGTTGAAAACTTGTCAAAGCTTTTGAGTCCGAAACCACAAAAAAACGAGTCTTGACGTGGACGATTTTGAGAAATCAAGACAGGAAGGTGCCTTTGGCACTCGCAAAGACTATTACAGGACAGAATTGTGATGAGGGTGCAAGTTCCGAGTGTCATGAGCAGGGCTTGGCCACCGCCAAGAGGGGGCGTGGCCAGGCCACTGCTCTGGGCGGTGACACCTGTTTCACATTCAGACTGTGATTAGACGGGCATTTAAAGTGCCACTGTCATGAAATGCATGATTTTTAGTATGTTATTAATGAAAAAAACAGCAGCCAGTATGGACCCATCTGTTTTTTCACCACAAAACATGATTTTGACGTATATGGCTTTTTGTCACTCCCGCCATGAAAATCCTCTCGTGGGATTTGTTTTCGAGTACAAGCAGGAAGTGACGTAGAGGGCATGACCGCCCTCTAGTGGACTAGTTTTTTTCCATTAGTTTTACCTCCGGGAAGGTAGCTCGTTGTTCCTTCGTGTTAGGAAAAATGCCGGCTCGTTGTATTCTGGATATTGCTCAGGAGGATGGATTCATTTTTCATACCTTTCAAAAAGACCCTGTTCGTCGTGAAAAATGGATTGCACCCGTGCAAAGGACGAGAGCTTCGTGGGTTCCAAATGACAGGTAGGTGTGTATACAGCTACTAAAAAAAAAATAATAATAGTTGGGGGGGGGCACAATCCTCTCAGAATGTAACAAAAGATCCGCGCACCTAAGTCAGAGGTGCTAAATGCGTTGATGTACCCGTTGGCACCAAGCACGGCTTTGGATGAACCGCCGCCGAAGCTGTGCCTCGTCCGCCGCGATCATAGCTTCGGCTGGGGTGGCTCATCTCCGTTGTCGTCGCTCGGCGGGGTTGTTTTTATCACCGCTGCGCAGAGGTGGATCAGACGGGGAGGCGGTTTGGTTGCGCCGTCGTCGTCTCTCGCGGGTGGGGTTGTTTTTATCACCGACGCGTGGAGGTGGATCGGATAGGGAGGCGGTTTGGCTGCATGCGGTTTGGCCGTGATCCGCATATCATCTAAATATGTTTCGAAACGATAGGCTAATATTGCCCCCGTCACTTCACTCAGTTGTGAGATGTTCTCTTCTTCGAAAAGAGCTTCCGTGTCCCATAGTAGGTGACACAGCGTGTTTTCAATGACGAATGTCCCAGTGTGACATCACGGACAGAAGATGCAGCCAATATGCCGACCACTTGGACGTCGAATGAGACTTCCTCAACTTTGCGAATGGATGACGTGCTCTCCGCTTATATTTTTTTTAGTATAGACATTGAAGTATATTTTTCATGACAATATATATTTTAGAATGTTTATAGAGTTGACGCTTGAACTTTACTTTGGAGTTTTTGTCACTGGTATTTGCCAGTTCGTTGCCTTGTGTTAGTGAGTTGCATTCACTGCCTTTGGGACTCTCCGCTGTACGCATAAGTTAGAGTAACCCTAGTCACAGCGATTTCTGTGCCCTTTGGTTTGATCCTGTCCTATTTAGTTTGATACTTTGCCCCATAGTCATCGGACCTTGCTGCATGTCTTTTGGTCTAGCCTAGCCTAGCGTTTCTGTGCCTCTGCCTCGTCGGACTGCTACACTGTGTATGACCCAGTTTCTGGAGTAAAACACATTGAACATTATGCCTCTGCCTCGAAGTCCTGCATCTGGGTCCACCCCCGTACCAGAGGTTCATTACACCGAATTTTTTACAAAAGGACGTTATCACTTCCTGAGCTTTGCTTGCTGCTTTCACTCGTTTTGACCTCTGACGTCTGTGACTTAAAATTTTTTTAACTGTTGTAGTGCAATAACATATTAATATCAAATAAAACTGTAAAAGCACCCTTAAATTTCAAATGAGATTTTTTTCTTTTTTTTCCAATCAACGATTATGTTTCTGAAATTTGTGTGAACTGCGATAGTTGACTCCTCCCAAAGCAGATAATTTTCGAACATTTGTGTCTTTTTGGTGAATCTGCAGGTGACCCCAGCTGGCTTTTGTTCAAGTGTTGACCCTCTTTGACCCCCCCCCCCCAAGGCTTACTTACTTGGCTATTTTACCCCACAAAAACCCAGACGGTAATCACCTCATTGTAGATTATTAACAGTCGTGCCTCTCCCTCAAGCTTGTGCTACGCGCAATGAATAAATTTAAGATATGATTTTCCATTTCTTTTCTTTTTTTTTTTCGCCTCCAGCAATTTCGAAGTCTCCCACAAGACGACGATGTTGTTTTTTTTTTTTTTTTTTAGCAGCGTTAGATATTGAGATTCACAGTCATGTAAACAAATTTGCTGCTTATTCGCCACGCTATAAACCGACCAAATGCATTCATTGATGTTGAACTGGAGTAGTATTTTTTTGTATTTATTTATTCATTTTTTTTTAACCACCAAATTAATTTCTAAGTTAAAAAACATGAACTCGAATTTGCTGAAGGGGCCAAGGAGAAAAACCTTGACATTTTAGCACAGTTCTGAAGTGCAGTCTCACTAAAACCAACCACTTGGTGTCTTGCGTGTACATAGTCAGCCATTTCCGTGCTCCTTTCACCCTACCTCTATTATACCAACTAAACTCAAAGCGACTGAAATACGGCACAATCTACCACTAGTATTATTAATTCAACCTTGGTGGAAGTGGAGATTTATTTTTATACTTACATTTTTGTGGAATGCAAAGTGTAGTGAATGGCAATCAATATCTGTACATAACTTTACAGGGTTTTGCTTGGTGCTTTTTTTTTTTATGATTCAACATCCTTATTGATATTGGAGCCGTTCTTTGTGTCTTGGCACAGAAATCATTGCAAAAATCTTTTTTTTTTGTGATTGAGTACACAAACTTTGCAGTGTTGGAAAGGAAACAAAAGAATCAAAAAGTATTTCTCTTAGAAAGGGAAGTGCTGTTGAATTTCAATACAACATATCGTTGATGTCTTTTAGAACAATGAATACACAAAGCTAGCAAGCTAGCCAAACTGAGGACTCTAAAATCACAAATATTTCAAAGAGTAAACATCTCATACATTTACTTGTAGGCTATTTTAAATGACATTTGACACATTATCCAGGCCAGTGCAGTAATTTGGGGCAGGAGCAGATGGGACCTGGACTTTGGAACTCTGAGCTAACTCATTAGCTAACTTTAATACCTAAAGTTAGCTAACGGCTAATCACATAATTTTAGCACCGTCTTCCATTTCGGAGAAAACCGACGCAAGCACGGGGAGAACATGCACGCTCCACACAGGTGGGGCAGGGATTGAACCCCAGTTCTCAGAACTGTGACGTACGCTCTAACCAGTATATAAATACACAGTAATCAAATTAGATATTGAATAAATTGTGATTCTGATGAGGATTTGGTGTAATTCAGGACAAGCTAGAGCACATCTCTTAACAAGACTCCTCAAAGTGATGGCGTCTTTAACTCAGAACGAAACTTTGCCAATTACAGTGACATAATCTCCGAGTTAAAACGTCAGTAAAAAAAAAAGAAAAAAAATTACAAGTCAAGCCGTCCTCCACTTCCTGACATCTGCGTGGCAGCCTCTCGCTAATGGTGCAAAACTGTATGATCAAATGCTCGACGCGCGGCGGGGTTCTGTTCTGCAAATCGCGTCAATCAACATCTGCTGCCCCCGCTTGAAGTGCCTCGCCTCCTACGTGAGGGATGAAGTCAGATGGATGAGGGTGCGACTCCTCACGGCTTCGCAAACCCTTTAAAAAATATACATATTTGTACATGATCTATCTATCTATCTATCTATCTATCTATCTATCTATCTATCTATCTATCTATCTATCTATCTATCTATCTATCTATCTATCTATCTATCTATCTATCTATCTATCTATCTATCTATCTATCTATCTATCTTTGGTGCTGAGTGTCTGCATATTTCCATTTTTTTTATTGACTATATCAAATATTGAATGTGGAATTGTTGCTTAACTACTGTACTGTACTGTGTGTTATCTCTGCTTTCAGTGGAAAATGATTTGAACGCTAGCCTGTACTTTAGTTATGCTAGCGCTAATTTGCCCATGAGCAGCAGTGTTTTTATATGAAAGATCTTCGAGTTGCAATGATTGTTTTCTCCCGGGCAGAATTCTCAGTCTGCAAATATTTGTCCCTCAGCCCAAATAACAAAAATTGGCTTCTTCCAGTCAAGCTCGCTAAGCTGTTTTCTTGGCGGACAATTTTTCCAAGTGTATTCAGAGTATTTCCTCAAATTTAGTTCGGGATGTTATTTGCTTGAACCCGTTGAAATAAACGCCTTCTAATTTGCAGTCGGGAAGATTTTAGATTGTTGAAGGGGTTCATCCATCCATTCATCCATTTTCTTCACCGCATATCCTCACGAGGGTGACGGGGAGTGCTGGAGCCTATCCCAGCTGTAAATGGGCAAGCGGCGGGGTACACCCTGAACTGATTGCCAGCCAATCGCAGGGCACATTGAGACAAACAGCCGCACTCACAATCACACCTAGGGGCAATTTAGTGTCCAATTAATGTTGCATATTTTTGGGATGTGGGAGAAAACTGGAGTGCACAGAGGAAACCCAGGCAGGCACAGGGAGAAGATGCAAACTCCACACAGGCGGGTCCGGGATTGAACCCGGGACCTCAGAACTCCGGTTTCCTCCCACATCCCAAAAATATGCAACATTAATTGGGCACTCTAAATTGCTCCAAGGTGTGATTGTGAGTGCAGCTGTTTGTCTCGATGTTCCTTTGCGATTGGATGGCGACCAGTTCAGGGTGTACCCCGCCTCCTGCTTGTTGATAGCTGGGATAGGCTCCAGCATTCCCTGCGACCCTTGTGAGGATAAGCGGCTAAGAAAATGGATGGATGGATCACATTGCCCCATTGCCTCAAGTGTCAAATACAGTACAACATTTGCTCTGTGGACCCGTCTGAGAAGAAAGCCGTGATGAACAATATTTGAACATGTGACATGATCTGGTCAGTCACGGCGTGGCGATGATGATGTTTATTTTTCTCCGACATGACCTTCACATGACAGAAGACAAATACAGAACCTTGAGCTCTCTAGTGGGACACATTTTACTTCGGTAGCTATACAATATGCTTCCATAGAATATGACGATTACCAGAAATAGATTAATAAGCGTGACGTAAGCGATGACAGCTGTGGATCCGTACAAGGCGCAAATTCCTTTTGGTTGGGAAAAAGTGTCGAGATTACAATTATGACAGCAATCACGACTGAAGTGGTCTTAATATCTTGCACGCTGTGTTCACAGCTCCAGCATGAAAATGAAGTGTGAAAATCTGCCGCATTCCTAGACACGAGGAGAACGATGTCGAAACGTTTTTTTCCCCCGTATTCTTCTCTCTGCATGTACTGACGGCTCAACCCAAAGCAGAGCATTTGCTCTTTACCTGCGCCGTACACTTCACATTTCTTTCACTTAATTGGATTCAAGGAAGCCATTGTTCCGTTTCTATTCTAACCTGCGAGCTTCATTTTCCTTCCAACGCGCCGCCATAGAGACCGAGGCAATTTACCTCGGGCTAATTAATTTACGTAAGCAAATGAGAGAGAAAAAGAGCATAAATTAGCAGTATTTGCAGTCCTAAGAGGAGAAAATAATTACACGTTTGGAGAAAAGTTTTTATGGTGGAGACGGCTCGATTTTTAAATAAGACTGGAGTCGCGTTCGTGGGAAAATATTGTTAGAAAAGCTCTGAGCAAAATGAAGAGGTGTGATTTTTGAGTGACAGCTGTCGGCAGGGTAGCCACCGGCAACGGCAAACACTGAGAGATCGCATCAAGAAATTTGTAAAAGATTGAATCTGTTCACGATTGATGCTTTGCCCCTGAAGATTCATTTTTAAAAATGCAAAATGCATGTTTAGGTCTTTGCAAAATAACCATGTTTGAGTTGAAATGCGTAATTGTAGCTTTTAGCTTTTATTAGCATGGAAGGAGTCCAATTTTTATCGCGTGACCGGAAAGTGTTCATGAAAAAAAGCCAAACCAATTCCACCTCGTTTGACCTGCTGTAGAGCTAAATGGACCTCGCTTTCTCCAGTCGGCAGTCGGTGCTACTCTGGTACGACATACAGAACAAAGAACAACAAAGCAGCAAGAACAAAGAACAAGAGACATTTCTATTTATAGGAACTATTCCGCATAAAAGTCGTGCAAGATGATAAATCTTCTTCGTTCAGAAGAAGATAAGTGTGTCAACGTCTCACTTTGTGGAAAGTTGTAGAGTCCGTTATGTCACGACCCATCGGAACGGAGGTAGGAGCCAAATGCAGGAGTACACAGAAGACGCAGAGGTAATTTGGGAAAAACGTTTATTGTTCCACAGTCGGGGATCGAGCAGTCAGTCAGGTGCAGCATCGGCAGTCAGGGCGTCGGGCGTAGAGAGAAGGTCAGCGGGCAGGCAGGAGTCGGTACACGGGAAATCGATCAAAGCGGGCAGGAGCATCAAAGGAGTCAGCCTTACGGGGTTGGTTGGAGGACAGGCGGAGGTCGATACACACGGGAATACGATCAGAGATACGGGAGTGCTGGAACGGGGCATGAACCGCAGCGATCTGGCCCCGGACCAGTCGTCCCCATGGTCCTATATACACCGGGGCCAATCAGCCAGCATGAGGCGCAGGTGTGTGCCTCCCAATCAGCGCGACCGCGCGGGCACCCGCGCAGCCAGGCCTGGACCGGCAGGATCATGACACCTTAACCTGTTCGCATTTCCGTAATAGACCAGTCCAATGACAGTTGTGCAAAAGGAGCAGGTTAAAGTGACTGATTGCGCAATAGTCTACAAAAATAAATTACTAATACTGTTATTGATTGGACCAGCAGAATGTGATTGTCTCAACAATGGCACAAGACAGAAAATAATAAATTTGCTGATTAAGAATGTAATGACTGAATTTCCAGAGGGGAAAAAACTGTTTGAATGCCCGCTCATTTTGACTTGCATTGATCTGTAGTGGCGGCACGGTGGATCAGTTGGTAAACAGTTGGCCTCACAGTTCTGAGGACCCGGGTTCAATCCCGACCCCGCCTGTGTGGTTTTTGCATCTTCTCCCTAGTGCCTGCGTGGGTTTTCTCCAGGCACTCCGGTTTCCTTCCACATCCCAAAAACATGCAACATTCATTGGACACTCTAAATTGCCCCTTGGTGTGATTGTGAGTGCGACTGTTTGTCTCTGTGCCCTGCGATTGGCTGGCAACCAGTTCAGGGTGTACCCCGCTTCCTGCGTGTTGACAGCTGGGATAGGCTCCGGCACTCCCCACGACCCTTGTGAGGATAAGTGGCCAAGGAAATGGATGGATGGATGATCTGTAGCGCTTTCCTGACGGAAGGAGCTGGAGGAGCTGGTGGTCAGGATGTGGAGGATCTGAAAGAATCCTGCCTGCTCTGAGTCCTCAGTAGTGGGTATAGTGGTGCTGATAATCCGTTCAGCTGTTTTGATTGTACGTTGCAGTCGGAGTTTATCCTTTTTTTTGTGGCGGCCCCAAACCAGACTGTGATGGAGGTACACAGTACTGATTGGGTGACCGCTGTGTAGAACTGACTCAGCAACACCCGTGACAGGCCGTGCTTCCTCAGAATCCGCAAGAAGTACAGCCTTTGCCGGGCTTTTTTGAGGATGGAGTTGATGTTCATCTCCCACCTCAGGTCCTTTGAGACTGTAATTCCCAGGAACTTGAAGGTCTCAACAGTTGCCACAAGACAGTTGGACAGCGTCAGGGGCAGCTGCGGTGAAGGTTGCCTCCTGAAGTCCTCAATCGTCTCTACAATCTTTAGAGTGTTCAACGCCAGTTTGTGTTGACCACACCAAAGCTACAATCTCGCAACTTCCTATCGATATGCAGACTCGTCGCCGTCTTCGATGAGGCCGATGACCGTGGTGTCATCTGCGAACTTCAGGAGTTTGACAGTCGGTAGGTGTAGGTGAGTGACAACTGGGCAGTCTCACAGCAACAATAGCTCTGCTCTATATTTACCTCTTGTTTAATTTACTGTGGCTTAAGCCAAAGTCTTAGCATTGGTACCAGGATAGTTTTCTTCAAACACAGCCTTAACAAACATGTCACAGTGCGCTGTCGGTGGACGTCTCCTTTTTAATTTAATAGAGCACAGAGAAGAAACCATCACAATAAAGAAGGGAGAGGAAATATCCTGCAAGGACGCAAGGGTCATCGTTCATTTTAAAGACCCGCACGGCTACACACGAACGTGTTTTTCCTCAGAGCGTGGCGCTTGAGGAGCGGCAGCTTCATGCGGTTGAGATGGCTAAATGTCAAAAAAACTGACTGCAAATGCGCTAATGTTGCACGTCTGACTTAAGGAAATGAGTGCTACCTCTGCGTTAGACTGTATTAATACATAATTCTTGTTCTCCGATATTTTGCACCTCAAAAAATACCCAACATTACGACCAACATTAAAATGCGGTAGTGCAGTAGGCCCAAGTGTTCAGTTTTGTTCACTATTTAACTACAGCCAAGAGAAATCAAAGAAAATGACATGTTACATATTTCAACACAGCTACGTGGCTTTCCCTGAATGAAGTAGCTGAACGCTAACGAACCATGCAGGAATGCCATAGATGGGCAAGCAAATAGCACCAGCGTGACGGTGTTCTGACCTAGTAAACAATGGATATTGAACACAAACGGTGTAGAGACATTCCATAACAATACTGACAGGCATGTATTCTTTATCTTTTGCGAAAAATGGCCAATGATAAAAATATTATTACTCTTCTTTGTATGTGTCTGTACGTCTGTATTATAGCACCCCCCAAGTGGGCAAGAAGGTAAACCAGAACGTCCATTGAATAAAAAAAACAAATTGCACCAAAAATTCTTTAATTATGTCAAGATGTCATTTGAGTTGCGAGCGTGGCCACAGAAGGAGTTCAACTTCTGCCTCGCTGAAAATCACTGATTCCGAGTCCCGCACTGTACCCGCTTTCATTTTACAGGAACATGGGAGGTGTAAAATATATGATTTTTTTATTTCATTTAACCCCCCGGAGCCCATCGTGTTCCAATAAAACCGCATTGATGACATGAGAGAAACGCATGCGTTCCCCAGTCCCGTGGCGCCAACGTAGAAGCGCTCGTGCGCTGTGATTAAAGAGCGCGAGCTCATTAAACGAGGCCAAAGTCACGGAAGGCGGAGGTCACGGACGCGGCTTCGGGTCGAAAACTCCCTCCCGATTCCCGCGCGATTCTAATCTGTAAAAGAAGCCTTCAATAAGTCGGGTGCCTTCACGCTGTCATGTCTGCCGCTGTGCTCTTGTGTGTTGACTACATGCTGCACGTGTCTGCGTTGTACGATTTAATCATTGCTTGCCACTTATATGATTCCCCTTAGAGAAATTCAGTTGCTATGACGCTCGGGTTGCATGGCAAGCAGGCCGACGGGCACATCGTGTGGCCGTCGGCTAAAAATAGGAGATCTATCGGGACAAGGATATCAAATGCGGGTAAGACACTTGATTTGTTGCTTTAGATGTCCGTGTGCAACCTGCAGCGCATTTTTTTAAAAACAACTACTAATACATATTTCTATGGTGTGAAATCCACATTCAAACATCGTGATCATAACATTTCTTTGCCGCTTATCCTCACAAGGGATCGCTGGGCATACTGGAGCCTATCCCAGCTGTCAACGGGTGTCACATCCCAGCGGTGCGGAGGCAAACCCAAATGCAGGACTCCCAGGCAAAGGCATAATGTACAGTGGGTTTTATTCTTAACTAGAGAGATGCGCAATTACAAAGTCAAGGAAAGCAGTATCCAAAAACATGAGAGACAGGGTTCAATGACTATGAAGCTAAGTCGCGGAGTAACCCGGGATGCGGTAAAGCATACTCACTAAAACAAAGCAACGAACTGGCAAATGCCAGTGACAAAACGCCAACTTAAATTCTTGGTCTAATCACAGTGCCTCATGCAAAACTGCTGTGACCGGCGACAGGTGTCAGAAATGACACCACCCAGAACAGCGGCCCGGCCACGCCCCTTCCCGGTAGTTGCCAAGCCTTGCTCATGACAACGGGCAGAAGGCAGGGTACACCCTGGACTGGTCGCCAGGGCACATGGAGACTAACAGCCGCACTCACAATCACACCTTGAGGCAATTTAGTGTCCAATGAATGTTGCATGTTTTAGGGATGGGGGAGGAAACCGGACTCCCGGAGGAAACCCGCGCAGGCACGGGGAGAACATGGAAACTCCACCCAGAGAGGGCCGGGATTGAACCCGGGACCTCAGAACTGTGAGCCCAACACTTTCCATCTGATCCACCGTGCCGCCTACGCTAATTCTAAGCTAAAAAATAAAAACACACAAATTCTAAAAGCCACAGAGAGAATATTGGGGGAAAGACACGTAAATCCTCACAAGAAACTACACGCAACTTTATAAGCAGGGTTACAATCCCATGAGACTAAAATACTGGTCTTACCTGAATAGAATCAGAGATGAAACGACGAGTCCGATGCTGTACCCAGTAAACGCAGCGTGTTAAATTACTGATGCAGGACCGCACACCGCCGAGCTCTGAGCTTTAAAACCGGAGCACTGGTCTCTTTTCTTTCATGTTCACAAACTAGAACCCAGTAGGTTTAGTTGCCCGAATGATCAGAATTCCCAAATATTGGGAGTCCTGTAATCGGAAACATTGTTAATCAGTGCTCGTCTTTTGTCATATCCGAGCAGGTCATAATTATCGGGCAGACCAGACCAGCGCCGTCAAGCCCTCCGTAATTACTGAATACGTCATTTGCGATAGGCCGAGAGAAGCCGTATCGTATTACACTTCTTCTGCAATTTAGCCGGTCGCTATCGAGCGACAAAAACGTTCCGCTGATTCTGATTAAGATTTCTGAATGATAATCAAATCCTTTAATTGCTCATCCTACTTATGTACCTTTAAAAAAAAGCCCATGTGATAGCAAGTTATAGTTATTGTACTGTGCTTAGAAATTCTCTATTATAATATGTAATAATCTCCTGGTGGAAATGTGGACATTTTAGTATGTAGGGGCCAGTGAACATCTATATGGAAAGACATCTTGAGGCATATCCATAATTCTTCATCAGCAACATGATAAATCACTGATTAATTGATTGTTGATTAGTACCCTGATTCATAATAAAACAAGTATGTAACCTTTTTCCACATTGATGTCTTTAATAAATAAAAACAAAAACACCACAACAAATTTTATTAAACATACCAGATGCTGGCATTCAAATACTCCCCAAAAAACTGTCATAAAATAAAGTACATTGGTGCCTTGAGATAAAAGTTGAATTCATTGTGTGTTTTTTGCAGAGAATAAAGAATATGTTCTTGTGGGTATTTTTTTCTTTTTTATTCTGTCAACGTGTTTTGATGCATCATTTGTGTGCAAATCAGTAATAACACTCCTAGAATGGAGCTTATTTTATAGCCCGTTTATGGCTTTTTAATAAAGCCCATTGAACATCATGCCTTTGCCTGGGAGTCCTGCATTTAGGTCCGCCTCCGCACCGCTGGTTGTTGACATTCGTTTATTGTGTCACCGCTTAGTGACAAACTCCAGAACCTGACTCCATTCACTTCCCACGAATCCATTTTGTTCTCTAGGACTTCTCCTGTTCCAGATCACAGCGGACAGAAACCTATTCCAGCGTCTTTCACGCCGCTCATCAAATCTGGCAATTTCTCGGCTCTTTCCCGGCTTGCCGTCTTGTCGGTGAAGGAAAGACGGGGGACAGAAGTGGGCCTCGGAATTTGCAGTATCCGTTTCAGAGACGTAAAAGCTGTGACGCCACTAGCGAAATGTAGTTAAATGTACCGAATACTTGAGACCTGTCCATAGGCCTTTGTGTTGGAAGTCATGGTCGCTGTCATCACGCCTCTCAAAAAGCTCCTTCGTTGGGTCCTTCCAGATAAGGAAGGAGAATTTGTCAAAATGTCTGGAATGCGATGCATTCACAGTCACATTTAATCCGTCACTGGATCTGAACCGAACCGACGCTGCCTGCACCGAAGTCGGGCCACTGACTGACCTCGACGGCCTTTGCAAGTCTGTGTCGAGGAGTCTACAGCTTGCAAATTGGTCACATAGAAAAGTCAACTACATTCTACATAATTTTCTATTTTTCATCGGCAGGAAACTAACTCGCCCTCAATTAACTTTTCAGTTTGTCGCGACCGATTGATGACACCCGACAAGGCCTCCAAGCGCGTTTCCGTGTAGAGTCGATAAAACGTAACTGTAGCAGACAAACAGTTTCTCGTCCCAGCAAGAAATCACGTAGTTCATAGAGGCGCGACTGAAGGTGTGAAGAAAAATTGTTGCAAAGATAAGTCTGAAAATGAAAATATGTTAATTTGTACCCTGACCTCACCGATTACCAACAACTTGCGTCAGGTATTTTTCGAGATGAACAGCCGTCTTTCTTAGATATATTCCTGAACATTTTTTAAATAATCTGTGAGCTGTAGAGCAAGAAAAAGAAGCAGTGACTCAGTCAGCTACAAAAAAATTATTATTATTGGGATATTATTCTTATTTTTGCAAGGGAAAAAAACGAAAACAAACAAACCCAAAATTATATTACGATAACAGCAACCAGGGAATGCAGTTTATGTAGAAATGTCATGTATGAAAATGACGAGGAGCTGACGCTGAACTGAAATGTTGTGGAATTCATTGAATTGTTGAAATGTCCCGGAGGGATTTCATCGATCCGGACGGGACCGGTTGCCGAGCTTGAGGGACGTCGTCGTCTCGCGTCCGAGCAGGCTTGGTGAAAATTGGCACAATCGTAGCAGCATTTTGGTGCAGAATAACTTATCTATTTTAAATCTAGTTTAATATTATAGTATTGAAGTTTATATTATAGTGCTAGTTTAAAAAAAAACAAACATCCATTCCACTCATTTCAACAGGGAGTGAAAATTTGAGATATTGTCATGAGCAAGGCTGGACCACGGCCAAGAGGGGCGTGGCCTGGCTACCGCTCCAAGCGGTTTCATCCCTGACACCTGTCGTCGGTCGGTCACAGCTGTTTTACATGAGGCACTGTGATTAGACAATCTAATTATGTTGGAGTTTTGTCCCTGGTTTTTGCCAGTTCGTTCAGGATGCTTTACCGCCTCCTGGGTTACTCCGCCACCGCGCCATTATACAGTAGTCCAGTCACGCTTTCGTTATGGTCTTTCGTTGTCTCATAGTTATCGGATCTTGTTTCTTCTTTTCTGGATCCTGCATTCTTGGTCTGTGTTGTCGTGCACAACTTTAGTTTATAATAAAGCCCACTGAAGATGATGCCTTTGCCTCAAAGTCCTGCATTTGGGTCCACCCCCGTACCGGAGGTTCGTGACGGATATCAATGTTTTGAGTGACTGTGTGAGTTTTACAAACAATGACATAGTGCCTCAAAGATGAAAGCCATCTCAGTAGGATCCGTTTCATATTATTGTCCCGACATTTGAAATAACCACCCTTCACGGGGACCTCAACTTTAAGTATCCCACTCAGCAGAGGTCAAGACGGTCCGGTGAATGTTTGGAGGAGCAGACTGACAGTAAAGCCATATTTAATCTCAGCGTCGTCATCGCCACCGAGCCCCCATTCCGCGATCCTCGCATTCCAGGTCGGCGTCGGAACACAAACACCAGGAGCCCGGAGCCGCCTAAAGAGGGGCCGACGCAGGGCGGTAAAACCTGTTGTGTCTTATCCTGGGCTCAGGGGGCAGATAACTGCACCGGGCCTGTGAGCGCACATCCTCGCTGAGGTACCACTTGAATAGCAAACAGCAAATCCCACCAGCAAGAAGAAGAAAACACGGTCTCGCTTTGAAGTGCATGAAATTAACATCGGAAATTTGCACATTTTCAAACGCCTTCTCACTGTCTTTGCGGTTGCGAAATTGATAAATCATATGCGAGCTTACAGAATGGGCTACTTCTTCTAATAAGACAGTGATTACACTGGCGGGCATCTCTTTTAAGAGCCAGATGAAAAGTACAAAAAAAAAAAAAAAAAAAATCAAGACAGCTCCCAAAGCAGCTCAGCACGTATGTGGCTAAATGCTAACCACCGGCGGAAAAGCCCGTTTGGATCGGCTGCCAACATTTTAGCAGGTGTTGAGATAGGCTGTAAGGTTACATACCAAATATTTGGGGTACAAAACAGCCGAGGTTTGGCTAAATGCTGTTGCTTGTCCGACGTAGGTTGCCGTATTTTCCGCACTATAAGGCGCACTGCATTATAAGGCGCACTTTCAATGGATGGCCGATTTTAAGACTTTTTTTTCATATATAAGGCGCACTGCATTATAAGGCGCATAGAATAGACGCTACGGTAGAGGCTGGGGTTACGTTATGCATCCATTAGATGGAGTTGCACTAAAGGCTCAATATTGATACATATATAAGGCATACTGGATTATAAGGCGCACCGTCTGCTTTTGAGAAAATTAAAGGCTTTTAGTTGCGCATTATAGTGCGGAAAATACGGTATTATGGGAACTGCGCCAATTAACCGGAAAGTGGTTTATATAGACATCGAGGACATGTTAAAGTGTAATTGGCGTACCGAACCACGCTGAGATTTAAATGATTTAAATGGGTAAATTCAAAATGTCCTAGTCTACTTCCGGAAATGTTAATAGATAGTGAAGGATTTCTCCCTTTGGGGGCCGTGAAAGTTTCATGTAAAAACACATGCATAGATGAGATACTATACAAGTGAGTCCAAGCCAGTAAATGTTTAAAATGTGCGACACGTCCTGTCACAAGTGGTTTGTCACGCATACATTACACTCGTACCCAAGACTTACATAGCAAATGTCTTTAAAAAAATAACGTTAGATTTTGATTGACACTGTCAGAGATATGACCGTTTTTACATTTATTTTTATATACTGTATGTTTGCATTTTTCCCAGAATTTTGACGGCCTTATTTAGTTACAGTGAAGAGGTGAGTTTAAACTGTCAAGATTTGAGTGCAGGCTGGCTTCACTTATCTTTTAAAATGATCTCCGAAACAAAACTTCTCAAAATTAGGGCAGTTTTTGAGAAGTTGAGACTTAACTGTACATCCAAATTGGCAAAAATTCTAGAAACATCTCTCAACCTCTCTCAACCACCTTAAAATCCGACCACCATCCATCCATTTTCTACCGCTTTTCCGGGTCGGGTCGCAAGGAGAAGTAGCTTCAGCAGGGATACCCAGACTTCCTTTTCCCCAGCCACTTCTTCCAGCTCTTCCGGAGGGATCCCAAGTCGTTCCCTAGCCACCTGAGTGACATAGTCTCTCCAGCGTGTCCTGGGTCGTCCTCGGGGGTCTCTTTCCGGTGGGACGTGCCCGGGACACCTCACCAGGGAGGCGTCCGGGAGGCATCCGGATCAGATGCCCCAGCCACCTCATCTGGCTCCTCTCAATGCGGATTGAGGTGCGGCTTGACACTGAGTCCCTCGTGGATGACCGAGCTTCTCACCCTATCCCTGAGGGAGAGTCCAGACACCCTCATTTCGACCACTTGTTTCCGGGATCTTGTCCTTTCGGTCACGACCCACAACTCGTCCCCGTAGGTGAGGGTAGGAACGTAGATCGACTGGTAAATTGAGAGCTTCACCTTTCGACTTAGCTCCCTCTTTACCTCAACGGACCGATACAAAGTCCGCATCACTGCAGACGCCGCGCCGATCCGTCTGTCGATCTCCCGCTCCGTTCTTCCCTCGCCCGTGAACATCCGACCGCATATTACATTAACCTGCTCCCAGGCATTGGTTTTCATTGACATCTAGTTCGTTAGTGTGGGTACTGATCCAGCGTAGAGCTGCGACAGTTATGAAGGGGCCACGCCTGTGTGGGGATTGTTCGTATTGATGGGCATCACGTTTCCACACCCGCGCTGAGAAAAGACGCCAGCAGGTGTGTCTCATCCCTCGGGGGAGATGGCGTAGAGGTTAACGATGGGAAAGGTTTACTCTGTGCGATCAGATGACGAAAAAAGAACAAACTTTATGGATGCACAGTGGAGAAAGCAGAGTCGGAGTCCAGATGTCTCGTTCCGTTTGGAGCGCCGTGACAGCAGGAGAGCTTTTCTCTTCACTGGTGCGGAATATTTCATTTCAGTCCTCCGGAAATATACCGCGCGGCGTGTACGCGACTCAATTGACCGGTATTGAAGGTGCTTTCCTTCCACCGTCAAGTTGATTTCAAGTTGTGGAGCGTGTGGGAGTGTTTGTCCATCTGTTTGTGGGTAAATCAGGAAGGCCGGTTGCTTGTTTTTCTTTGTTTTGTCCGTCGATGTTCTGTTAAATCATCTGTTAAATACACCGATAATAATAACCTTGACAACTTTGAGCATTTTGCGATTAAAATCAGCAGAGGCCCAATTTTCAGATGACGCAGATTATCCCGATTACCCTGCATTGTGTTAAGAATGAATTTTCCTCCGTGAAATACTCGGGAGACGGTCTGGGGACTGACAACCCTAAACGTTATGCCTGTTAATATTCATAATTGCAAATCCTCGTGGATGTCGTCGGCCAAATTCAGCCAAGCGTTAAACCGCGTGACTGTGACGTGAATCAGAACCACAGCCAATTAGTAAGTGACCTGAATGACGCCGCCAGACACAAATGAAGAGGCAACGACAACAATGACCCACCAGACCCGGCAGCAGGAAATGCTTTGTGCGTGCGTGCGTGGAAGTCGACACTCACTCTCAAACTCTTGCGGCGTTCCCTCGCACTGCAAAAGCGCAGGAATAGATTAGAACTGTGACTGCGGAGGCCTCAAAGATTAGATTGACATTAAAATTTGATATCTTACGGCCTTTCTCACAAAGGAGGCTTGAAAGGTTTGCAAGCTTAAATCGGGATTAGCCATCGCTAACAAGGACTCTGCTGGAAGCTAACCTACTTCTTCTTTGTGAGCATATGCGCGTATCACGATAGCTTTGGAAAGTGGGCCAGCAGCATTTGTTTCATGCTGAAGCGCAAGGCAGTATGTGTGTCATGGACTAGCAAGGAGTCCTCCAGTCCTGCTTCCTGTTGTCTCTTCAGCGCCACCGTCTCTAATCCGTACATCCTGGCCGGCCTCACCGCTGTTTTGTAAACTTTGCCCTTCATCCTAGCGGAGACTCTTCTGTCACATAGAACACCAGACACCTTCCGTCTTGGACCCGTTTCTTCACTTCCTTACATCACCCTCCATTGCTCCGTATTGTTGACCTCAAGAATTTGAAGTCGTCCACCCTCGCCATCTCGTCTCCCTGCTGCTTCACTCTTCCTCATTCACGCACATATATTCTGTTTTACTTCGGCTAATCTTCACTCCTCTCCTTTCCTGTGCATGCCTCCATCTTTCTAATTGTTCCTCCGCCTGCTTCCCTGCTTTCACTGCGGAAGCCTCCAGTCACTTTGTTGGGGGGAAATTTGCCGTTGCAAATATTTAAGTGTGTGAAAATTCCTCCGCCGGGGTCTCAAGTGGGATCGGAATCATATTCATCTCAGCCTTTAGAGATGTTGAGCAAAACAAACTTGTGGAAAAGAGTCAGGCATTTCACTACATTTACGGGGGGGGGGGGGGGGGGAAGAATCCCGTGGTGATTTAATGATCTGGCAGTAATACACTTATTTACTTATACATGCACTCCCCATCTGGCGGGCTTTCGCAGCTTGGTAGCGACTTCTGTTGCTTTATTTGTACTCATTATGATTGCATTATTTACTTGTCTGTACATTCTTTCCTAGAAGAGTTGAGGAGTGGAAATTGGTAGTGGGTGTGGCCTGTGAAGCGAAGGTGAATGGTAAGCCACGCCCCTTGCCATTCAGCAACACTGCAGGAATAAAGAAGATGAAAAAAGGAAAACATTCAAAAACATCACCCAATATGAATTTGACCATAGTTGAAAAATCACAGGCAAAAATTGCATCACTGAAAACATGATTCGGTTTTGTTTCTGACATCACAAAAATGTCTTTGTAATTCATATTAGCTGTTCCTAGTTGGGTGGCACGGTGGTTCAGCTGGTAAAGCGTTGGCCTCACAGCTCTGAGGACCAGGTTCAATCCCGGCCCCGCCTGTGTGGAGTTGGATAGGCTCCGGCACTCCCCACGACCCTCGTGAGGCTAAGCGTCAAAGAAAATAGATGGATGGATGTTCCTCGTTGGATATCCCAAATCATTACCAAGCAAAATTCTTCTCAGACTGTCCAAGGGATATAAATGTATCTTAATTGAGGACCGCGGCGCTATAAATTAAAAAAAAAAAAAAAAGTTGAACTAAATGTTTTCAGGTCCTTAATAGGCACACAGAATTATTACAAATACAACGACATGAAGTATTTATTCATGTGAAATGTAAAAAGTTACAAAATGAACAATCGGGGCCGTATCTCGAAAAATAGATTCAACATAACCTTGTAAACCCTGCATAGAAAGTTTTTTCAAAATCAATTTGCTAAAATCAATTAAATCTTGATGTTGCTTTTTTTCTTTTTAAGGATTTTTACCTTTTTATACCTCGTTTATGACTTATACATAACTATACCCTATCTCGATTGAATTTAGGCAAGAGCGACCCCCTCACATTTTTACTGTACATATGGCCAATATTATCCATCCATCCATTTTCTTAGCCACTTATCCTCACAAGGGTCACGGGGAGTGCTGGAGCCTATACACCCTGAATGGTTGCCAGCCAATCGCAGGGCACGCGGAGACAAACAGCCGCACTCACAATCACACCTAGGGGCAATTTAGTGTGTCCAATTAATGTTGCATGTTTTTTGGGATGTGGGAGGAAACCGGATTACCCGGAGGAAACCCACGTAGGCATGGGGACAACATGCAAACTCCACACAGGCGGGTCCGGGATTGAACCCCGGACCGCAGAACTGTGAGGCCGACGCCTTACCGTCTGACCCACCGCGCCGCCTTGGCCAATATTAATGTTCTTTAATTTCCCATTATTCCCAATTTTTGTGTGCGTGTCATCATCCAAGCATGAAGTGAACACATCAATCAGAGTCGTTCAAACAGGGATTGAAACTCAGATCACGGGCTCAGTCCTAACTTTTTTGCGCCGCGCCGTCGCGACCCTTGTAATGTTTCCAAGCGCTCCCGTCAAAGAAATTCCAGATTCACACCCCAATCAGCTCATTTTCGCACCTCTCTAAAAATAAATCAAATTCACACTCGGTTGCTGTAGTGACCGTGTATCCGCAGCACCTTCCTCAACTGTCCTAGATGACTAATATATTCGGCGAATCGCTCTTCTCACATTTTTTTTCCCCGTCTTCACTGTCTCAGCTGTCAATTTGTTTTAATGTCTAATTCATCACAAAGTTCACAGTCCTTCACAACAAATGTATCCCCGCTCAACCGCATTCATTTATATCAGGGGCATCGTTAGCGCTTCCCGCCGTCGGCGCTTACGTAAACGCCCCTTCAAGTCTCGTCTGCGGCCGTTTGTGCTCCGCCGTTGCGCATCGCTTCGCTTTGAGGCTCCTGCGGCGTGAACAGTTGGCCCTGCCTTACCTTCCACCTCGTAATGTGTCTGGCCTTGAAAGTTGAATGCAGAAATTGCCCAGGCGTACGTCTCTGGAGACAAAGATGTCTGTCACGCTTGCACCTGATGCCCTTGTAGAAGTTTGGGGAAAAATAAGACCGGTAGGAGAATAAAGACGAGGACGGGAGGGGTGAAGCCGGAGGATCGGGCGAGGTGTGCCGGTGAAATGTTTACAAATGCGTCTGCTTCGCGAAGAGCTTTGGAAACAACTCATAGCTGAGTCACTTTGACAAGATAAAGCGCTAAAAATGAGTCACTCGTGTCTTGAGTGGGTTATTTCCGCTGTACGGGTTCTCCAAGTCTTAAGGGTATCAGGTAAAAAATACATAAAAATAAAACGAGTAGTGAATCTGCAGGAGATTCTGGCAAATGTTAACCTTTTTGTCGGCACATTTTGAAAAATGTAACATAAGTAACGAACTGCCAGAGCCAGTACTGCACAAGTACTTAAAAAAAATGTTTTGTTTTTGAAAAGCAACGTTACATGTATGGTTTTTTTAAAAAATGTACTGTACACGGAGTCCTCAGGTTAAGACGTTCTCGAGCTAAGACGTTTCCATTTTACAACGCCCGTCCTCCGTCCGCCATTTTGTTTGGCTAATGCTTGTCTGTGTTTGTGTTTGCCGGGAGTATCTTTGCATTTTTCGCCCTCCTTTTTAGACATTATCGCCCCAAAGAAGAAAGCTGTGTCTTTTAGCAATGCTTCTGCAACCAAAAGAAATCCATTACCATGGAAACGAAGCTCAGGATCATAAAAATATTGGAGAGAAGAGAGACACCAACACCACCAAGGCTTCAATTGGTCAACCGTTGTGACAATTATTAAAGACAAAGCCCGTATTTTAGCGCGTGTTAAGGGTTCCGTTCCTATGTCGGATCCAATGAAAAAGGTTCTTTGAGAGGTTCGTGGACCAGGTTCCTTCGCTATCGCTAAGCACAGCCTCCCCTTCTTCTTCTCCATCCACCTCTCAGCAGTCATGCTAAGTACATCATCTTGTTTATTTCAATGTATTTGTTGTTTATACAAAGTATTTTGATGTAAATTCTGGCTTCAATTGTGGAATCTGACTTAAGTCAAAATTCGAGTTTAGTTGCTACGGTAGGAACGGATCTCAGTCGTAGACCGAGGGCTCCCTGTATTGGATTGGAAAAAAAGCTAAACATGCTGTATGCACACCTAAAAGCTTCATTCTAATGATTGATCGTACCAGTTTTAAGTGCGCTAAATTTTATTTACAGTCGTTTATTTAATTATGTCACTTGCCACTAGAGGGAGCCCAAATACCACGAGCACTACTCGTGCATCACTGCGAATCACTGAGCATATAGCTGTTAGCTTTTATTGGTGCTGAATGAACATTTACACACACTACATAATGAGCAGTATATTCTGTTATCAAACATGGTGTAAGGTTTCATTTCAACTTACAATTTGAAAGCTCGAGTGTGCACACACTCCAGTTCAAACGCGTGAAAGGTGCTGCTCGACATCTCTGCTCTTGAAGTTCTCGTGGACATTCAAAAGTTCCCCGCAGGAATGCAATTGCAATCATTTTCGTCCCAGGTCAGCCAATCGGCTGCCAGAAAAAAAAAATATACAAGATCGACGAATGGCTTCACAGTTTTAAAGACTGTCAGTAATTAAGTGATCAATAAGAGCGGTGGTGAATTTGTGCATACACAGCTCCTGCAGACTGACAATGGCATCCATATTCGTTCAGCCAGATAAAACCACTGCGAAAGTTATGTAAGCGCAAACGGCTCTCGAACAAAGGATGAGTCATTAAGCTCTTTGAACTCGCATAGGGTACATGTAACTCATCTGGAATGACGAATATGTGGCATTTACACAATCTCCATTGAAGTTTGGCCTTGTGCACTGATGCACTCCACTTTGTAGTTTTAAGAAGCACATGAAAATGATTATGCAGCACTCAAGTTCAATACATATCGCCCGTGCCGCGTGTTTCGGCAGTATTGCAAAATGGGACGTCTCGTGAATAATATTTGTGGTTTGCGGATGTGAGGGTGCACCGCACCTCTTGCCCAAAGTCAGCGAAGATGGGATCAATTTTGAAGAATATTGATGGTTTGTAGGGCTGCTGAACTTTTTCAGTTTTAGACCCAACATTTGTTTGTCTTAAGGACCCAAACGTACTAACATGCAAAGTTTATACTATAATACTGACTTTACTACAATACTGAGTAGTGTATAAATGGTGGTCTCTTTCCGTAATGGCCTGGACGCCAATCCACAGAGCGGTCTGAAGGCTGATGCTTAAAGTCCAACTGACACCAAAAGCATGATTTTTTTCGTATGTTTATAATAAATAAATAAAAATAAGCAGCTGGAATGGAACCATCTGTTTTTGTCATCACACAACATGATTTTGACGTATATGGCTTCCTGTAACTGCAGCCATGAGAATCCTCTCGAAGGATTTGTTTTGAAGAAGCAGGAAGTGACGTTATTAGCAGGAGCGCACTCAGGCGGTCTCGTGCGTTTATACCACTTTTACCTGCGGCCAGGTAGCTCTTTGTTCCTTCGTGTTAGCCAAAAGGCCGGCTTGTCGTATTGCTGGATATTGTTCGAACACTCGGGAGGATGGATTCACTCTTCACACTTTTCCAAAAGACCCGGTTCGTCGTGAAAAATGGATCGCAAAGGTGCAAAGGAGAGCTTCCAAATGACAGGGACGTGTGTATAGAGCTATTAAAATAATAATAATTTGGGGGGGACGATGCAATCCTTCTGACAACGTTCGCGGCGCCGGGCCGCTTTACGGTATTGTCGTCGCTCGCAGCTGAGTAAGCCACATACTGTCGGGGAGTCTGTTGTTAGTCAGAAGTGATCCGCATATCATCTAAATATGGCTCGAAACCATGAGGTAATATTTCCCCGGTCACTTCACTCTATTGTGAGATGTTCTCTTCTTCGAAATGAGCTTCCGTGTCAGAAGGGGCGTCAGAAAATTCCGAAAATCTGTTGTTCGTCTCCCATAGCAGGTTGCACTACGCGTTTTCAATGGCGAATGTCCCGGTGTGACGTCTGCTGATGACGTTGCAGCCAATATGGCCGCCACTTGGATGTCAACTGAGACTTCCGCAACTTTGCGCACGGATGACGCCCTCTCCGCTCATATTTATTTTTTCGTATAGACATTGAAGTGAATAATGTTATGTATATTTTTCATTACATTATCTATTTTAGAATTTTTATAGGCATGTCAGTTGGACTTTAAGTAGATTTATAATTTCACCTACCTGTGGATAAAATGTGAAGTCTTTGGCACCAGAATAACCTCTCAAAGATTTTTCATTTTTTTAAATTTGTGTATGCCATTCACACCTCGCCTATTCTTCTTCTTTTTGAAGTTTTTTTGTTGTTGTTGCAGGCACCTCCTCCGCCCGGAGGCAATAATTTTTGTAACTGTACCGCTGTGTACTGCGTACCCAAACCGCTGTGCAACGACGTTCATCTGGTGATTATCTGCATGCTTAGCTCGGCGTTTGTATCAACGTCCCCAGGCAAAAGCGCTCACGAAAAGAGAAGAATGTGAACCACGCATTCATTCTGGAACCTTTGGGCTTCTTCGTTTGTTGTCCGCACCCTTGATGTCGTGTCCACTAGTCGAGCTGCAGCAAGCGTATTATTATTGAAGTGCATATTTACACGCTGCGATGCTGGCGTTTTGCACGAATGTTTGCATCTTCAGATGCACTTTCCCTCCGGCTCCAGTCTATTATTAACACCGTGTTACTTTCTCCTGACTGCTGGCCGACGAGCAAAGGTTTATGGCCCTTTTGTGACAAAGAATAAGAGCAGCAGATTTTAAAAATCTTTCATTCCCACTTGAACGGACGTGCTTATGGTGCAACAACGCGTGACTCACTGGAGACAATTTCATGTAATTCAAGAATAAATAGCTTTAGTGATACATTGCCTCTCACAATTTGACAGTGGATAATTAATTTATAGCTGAATTATACTTTTTTTTTTCATTTTTGACTGCAGGCTGATGGAAAAGGAGTCAAACAAAAGCTATTTTGTGTCATACAAAGATATATATTTGTGGGAAATACAGATTTCATTCCAAATTTTTATCCTATACAGTACATCCTTTCATCTCGTTTCTTTTTAATATTTGCTTTTTAAAGGAATATTGCGGATGTAATTGGGAATCGCAGGTCAATTGCTGATGCAGCAAAGTGCCCGAGGATGCATGACAAGCCTATAAGCCCGCGCCGCTTTGACCACAAGGCAGAAGCAAATTTTTTTTTTTTTTTTTTGTAATTATTTTTCAGATTTTTTTTGACTGCAGCACTAAAAAGCTAAAATCAGAGGAGCCCAAGGTCATTATTCAACTGGCCATCTTGAGCTTGATGCCGCATAAAATGGCACATAAAACTGCACTTTGCCTGGCACGAACAACTTAAAGGAGAGAATGGCAAACTACAAGCAAGACACTGCGATATTTATGTGGTATTTTGCCAAAAATATTGACAACATGGAATGAGAGCACATTCATAGAAATTTATATCCGGTAGAGTTAATTTGGCCTTTTAAACTTTTGAATTCTCGTGTCAATCTGTTCAGTGATTCAGGCTTTTTTTTTTTTTTTTTGCTATTTGTTGTCCAGCAAAGAGCTAAAAAACAAAATTCACGTGTGATCTGTGAATAGTTTCTTTCTTCACGTGGCATCAATACTTGTTAAAGCTCTCAGTACATGGGGAAAATGTTCCGTGAAAACAATCAACCCTCTTTTTTCCCCCAACTTGTACCTCTCATTTGATTTTTGATGAATTCATTTGAGTTTTACATGGCTGCAGTTCAATTTTTGCAACTTTGTTCAAACTACCGTATTTTCCGCACTATAAGGCGCACTGCATTATAAGGCGCACCTTCAATGAATGACCTATTTTAAGACTTTTTTCCATGTATAAGGCTCACCAGATTATAAGGCGCACCGCATTATAAGGCACATAGAATACACGCTACAGTAGAGACTGGTGTTGCACTAAAGGCTCAATATCGATCCATATATAAGGCGCACCGGATTATAAGGCGCACCGTCGGCTTTTGAGAAAATTAAAGGCTTTAAGGTGAGCATAATAGTGCGGAAAATATGGTACATGGATATATTGAGACTATAATGTGGAAGAGATTTTTTTGTTGTCAATCCATAACAGAAATACATCACTAGCTTTGCGATCGACAGCAAATTGCCGTTCTCCCTTTATGAAGCTGCGCGTCAAAACAATCACATACAAAAGGAGCCCTTTCTGAAGCGTTGAACGCGTCCCCCACTGCTTTGCACTTCTCAGCTTCCAAAAGACAAGTAGGCGTCCTTGTATAATTTTCCAGTCTTTATCTCCCTTGTCGAAGTGGCTCATTTTCATTGAGCGCTCCCAGCCACCAAGCGAGGCGACACAATGGAGGGATCGCTACAAATCAACACGTCGCATTTTCCAGCAGTTCTTCCCCTTCGTTCAGAGTTGTGAAAAGAAGTTCTAACAAGTGTCAATGTCTTTGCACCCACCGGCTCCATTCACAGACTTGTTCCACATCGACTGCTTTCCGAAATGAGTCAGATCCACGATCCGGCAGACCAGGTGGCCAATTGGAGTATCTCATCATGAGCGATCGCAAGCAAATCTCGCCCAATAGTTTTGAAGGATGTAGCGAAGTCAACAAAATACAGCACAGTCAGTCAACCTTCGGTATCACAAAAGTTGCTCCATTCTCCCGCAGCGGCTTTAGGTTCAGCCTTGTGTTCCGGGTCCTTCCTTTCAAAAACTTTAGCTGCAATGTGCACGAGAGGGGTGAACACATACGTACATATATACGTACACACATACATACATTACAGATACATACATACATACATACATATGTACATACATGCATCTGTACGTACGTACGTACATACATACATAACAGATACATACAAACATATGTATGTACATACATAGATACATACATTACAGATACATACATACATATGTACATACATACATAGATACATACATAACAGATACATACATACATACTTACATACATAACAGATACATACATGGATATGTACATACATTCATAACAGATACATAGATACGTACGTTCATACATACGTACATGCATACATACTGTACATAACAGATACATACATACATAACAGATACATACATACATACATACTTACATACATAACAGATACATACATGGATATGTACATACATTCATAACAGATACATAGATACGTACGTTCATACATACGTACATGCATACATACTGTACACAACAGATACATACATACATACATAAGAGATAAATACATACATACATACATACATAACAGATAGACACATACATATGTCTGTACATGCATACATTCATAACAGATACATACATACATAAAAGATACATACGTATGTATGTACATACATACATACATGGGTACGTACATACATAACAGATACATACATGTGTACGCACATACATACATAACAGATACATACATACATTCATAACAGATTCATACATGTGTACGTACATACATACATAACAGATACATACATACGTACATACATAACAGATACACACATACATATGTCTGTACATACAAACATTCATAACAGATACATACATACATAATAGATACAGATACATACATTACAGATACATACATACATACATAACAGATACATACTTAGATAGATACAGATACATACATACATACTTACATACATAACAGATACAAACGTACATACATAACAGATACAGATACATACATAAGAGATACATACATAAGAGATGTGCTTGTCCTCTTTCTTGAAGAGGGGCAGCAGAAGAGCTCAAACTGTGCTCAGCAGCCCCAAGCAGAACTTTGTTGAATTCCTTTTGTGGCTTTCACATTCCACCATAAAGACATTCTATTGAGAGCAGCCACTTTCAAATTCTGTTTGTGCAATCCTAACAGCCACTTTTTTTTTTTTTTTTTTTTTTGTGGGAACAAATCACTTAGTCTTTGATGATGATGATGATGATGATAAAACATGGTGAAGCCCCTTCCAGTAATCATATCAGGCATGTGCTAGGTGATTGCAAAAGGTTGACGATTCATTATTAAAATAATTTGCTTCATGAGTGTGTAAGTGAATTGTAGCTTAAGAATCATCACAGCAAAAAAAAAAAAAAAAAAAACCCTCATTATTTTAATTCAAAGGCTTTCTAGTTTAGTCGCGAAAATGTCATAATCAAGCCGACGCTGACTCCTTTGACATAATTCCTCTCGCATGTGACATTTGAATCCCGCCCCGGGGTGCTGGCTACGTTTGTGCGCGCCGCAAAAGTCTTCGGGGAAATCGGCAAAAGCTCCCTGATGCTGATGCCAGAGAGCGAGGGCTTTCGTACCGCCGGGAGGAACTTCGGGAGGGTGTACGCGAACCGCAACAGTCACCCGAGAATAGATTTGCGGAAATGAGCAAGCCTTCAGTCACCTGAAGGTTGGCGCTGGATGAGGAAGGTTAAGAAGCTTATGGTCCGGATTCGTTATGGAAATCTTAATCCCTGCAAAGTCATCACAACCGTATTCAAAATGATATCGGATCAAATTTTTTGCAAGTGTTTCTCGACTGTCACTCAATGGACACTTTATTGGGCACACGATGTCGTAAATTCCAACTCGTTTTAACGTTTTAAATTCTACCTTTCCAAAATCTTCAGGCTTGATTGACACTCCCATCCTAAAATTCATTATCATAGTTGTACTTTGCATAAAACGTATGTCATGCACACCCTCCTTAAACTGAGATGTGACTATGTTCATAATTAACCAATCAATTAAATTCAAACCCATGTTAAAGTTCCGCTGTCATGAAATGCATGATTTTTTAGTATGTTATTAATGAAAAAACGGCAGCCGGTATGGACCCATCCGTTTTTTTCACCACAAAACATGATTTTTACATATATGGCTTTTTGGAACTCCCGTCGTGAAAATCCTCTCAAGGGATTTGTTTTCGACAAGAAGCAGGAAGTGACGTACAGGGCAGTAGCGCACTCAAACCCTTTGTTTATACTAGTTTTACCTGCTGGAAGGTACCTCGTTGTTCCTTCCTGTTAGCCGAAATGCCGGCTCGTTGTATTGCTCGGGATGATGGATTCACTCTTCATACATTTCCAAAAGACCCGGTTCGTCGTGAAAATCGGATCGCACGTGTGCAAAGGACAACATCTTCGTGGGTTCCAAATGACAGGTTGGTGTGTATACAGCTACAACAAAAAATAATTGTTTTGGATGGGGGGGGACATCATCCTTTCAGAATGTAACAAAAGACCCGCCCACGTAAGTCAGGAGTGCTAAATACCCATCGGCTTCGGACAAGGGGCACGGCTTCGACCGGGCTGGCTAATACATACTGTCTGGGAGTCTGTTGTTAGTTAGAAGTGATCCACATATCATCTAAATATGGCTCGAAACGATGGGGTAATATTGCCATGGTCACTTCACTCGATTGTGTCCACTGCGGATGGCTTCGGCCGGGCTGGCTCATACACACTGTCTGGGAGTTTGTTGTTAGTTAGAAGTGATCCACATGTCATCTAAATATGGCTCGAAACGATGGGGTAATATTGCCCCGGTCACTTCACCTGACTGTGAGATGTTCTCTTCTTTGAAAAGCGCTTCCGTGTTGCATAGTAGGTGGCACAGCATGTTTTCAATGCTGAATGTCCTGGTGTGATGTAATAAACATACGTTGCAGCCAATATGGCTACCACTTGGATGTCGAATGAGACTACCGCAACTTTGCACATGGATGACGCGCTCTCCGCTTATATTTGATCGGCGGACGCTCGCGGGCGGCGTTGTTTTTATCACCGCCGCGCAGAGGTGGATCAGGCGGGGAGGTGCATTGCCCGCATGCGGTTTAGCCGCGATCCATATATCATCTAAATATGCCTCGAAATGATAGGGTAATATTGCCCTGGTCACTTCATTCAATTGTGCGATGTTCTTTGAAAAGAGCTTCTGTGTCCCATAGTAGGTGGGCGGACGAGCCGCTGCCGAAACCGTGTTTCACGGACGAGCACGGCTTCGGCCGGGCTGGCTCATGCATACTGTCTGGGAGTCTGTTGTTAGTTCCAAGTGATCCACATATCATCTAAATATGGGTCGAAACAATAGGGCAATATTGGCCCGGTAACTTCACTCGGTTGTGAGATGTTCTCTTCTTCCGTGTCTGAAGGGGCGTGTTTGTCTCCCATAGTAGGTGACACAGCATGTTTCCAATGGCGAACGTCCCGGTGTGACATCACGGGCAGAAGATGCAGCCAATATGGCGACCACTTGGATGTCGAATGAGACTTCCGCAACTTTGCGCATGGATGACGCGGTCTCCGCTCGTATTTATTTTTTCGTATCGACATTGAAGTGAACAATGTTATACGTATTTTGTCATTACAATATCTATTTTAGAATGTTTATAGGCGTGACACTTGACCTTTAAATAGGAGTCGGTCCACACCTTCCAGTATTTAAATTGCCTCTGAATCACCTCAAAGTTCAGCTCTTCTCGAGCTTTTTTTTTCCTGGCAGAAGTTTGGAAGTTTTGTGCTAAGACTGACTTTGTAAAGGTCCGTAATTCCCCCCAGAAAGGCCACAGTTCCATACGAAGAAAAAAAAAAAACATGACGCTGCCAATAACATGCTTCATTGTAGATAAGGTGTTCTTTTGCTGTGTTTCGCACCCAAAATACCTTTAGGAATTAAAGCCCGGAAAAAAAAAAATCACCATTTTTTTTTTCAACTTTGGAATATAGCATATTTTTCGACATGTGAGTTATGTTTTTTTTATTTTTTTCCTCTTCTTAAGACAGTCTTGCCACCTGTCACATGTGCTAAACTGCCAGCATTTGCCAGAAAATTCCTGAAGCTTCTTCTATGTTGCTGTTTCTTTCTTTCTTGGCAGCCTCCTTGATCGGTTTTCTTCTCGTCTTTTCGTCAATTTTGGAGCGATTCCAGTTCTTGGGAATGTTACTGTTGGGACACATTCTCCATTTGATGATGGCCGTCGTCACCGTTTTCCATGCTACAGTATATTTAATGCCTTGACAATTATTTTCAACCCTTCTCCCGACTGACACATTTGAAAAACTAGATTTGTATGATCCATTGGCAGCTCCCTGTGACTATGGAGATGTCAGGAAAAGCCTCATAGAACAGCTGAACTTGTGTTTAGGTTAAATAAGAAGTAAATTAAATGGTGGCAGGTGTGCGCTGACTCACATTTAACATGAGAGGGTAAATTCTGAGCCATCCATGTCCAGAATTATAAAACCATCCGGACAACTGTGGAACCACATCCTCTCTGTTGTCTATTTTTTACTTCTCCTATTTTAAATATTTCATTTTATTTCAATTGAGTTGTACTGTACTGGTTATAGTTTACACTAAATGTGGAAAATATATATCTGCTTTATGGGCAGAGGGGAGGGGCCCCGTTAAAAAGATCACATTGGCCCCCCCACACAACCTCAAACCGTCAAATTTTAAATACAAGTAGTGCAGTACGCCCCCAAAGCATGATGGTACCACCCCCCCGTGCTTCACAGTAGGGATGGTGTTCTTGGGATGGAACTCGTCATTCATCTTTCTCCAAACACGGTTAGTGGAATTATAAGTATTTGAACACCTGTCTATCAGCTAGAATTCTGACCCTCAAAGACCAGTTATCAAAACTTCAATTTATGAACTGTCATATGGACACTTTTTTTTTGCTTTGTGTTGAGCTTAGCGTCTGCCGCGATTTGAGTGAAACGATAAAAATCAGTCATTTATTGAATGAGAGAAACAGTCCAATGCACAAATAAAAACATAAAAAACACACATGAGCAAGATTGTAAACGGTCAGGAAGACCAACTCCAGGCTCCTGTCATCACTCGCCAGGCTGCGTTGCTTAAAAATCCACATTAATACATAAAAACTACAGTGTATGCAAGACATTTGGCTTTACTTTGTCATTGTATTTATATTTTACTTTACAGTGCAGTTTTGGTTGGTTAAAAACATTGAATCCAAAAAATGGGGAAGTTTTTTTTTGGAGAGGCTGGAACGGATTCATCGGGTTTCAATTCATTTCAATGGGGAAAACTGATTTGATATTTGATTGAATTGTGTTATGACCTTTTTAATTGTGTTATGACTTTTTTCTCGGCCCCCCTGTCAGTCACGGGCCCCTCCAATCATCATCACTTTTCTCCCCTCTACGATGTGTGTGTTCACCGTCGCGTTACGCAGCACACCTCTCCACTCCGGCACCCTCCGTTTTATTGAAAAATAGCCGTAAAATAACGGTGCTCTAAATGGATTTTCGCCATATGCCGTATTTCTCGAAGGCACGACAACTTCGGCAGTCACACAGTTGGCCGCTGTCTTTTGATTCGAGTTGACAGCTCTGCAATTCATATCAGCACCTGTCAGCTACGAAAGTCTCCGCAGCGTGAAAAGCTGATTTAAATGCCGTGCTCTCCAAAATATTTTTGAAACTCTGTTACATAAAAGGACAAAACAGGATTCCTAGTAGTGCGTTTCCTTCCGCAGTTATTGGAACAAACTACAATATTATGTACGCAAACGCGCACAGTTCGACAAGATTCAACTTTAGAGCTGAACTAAACGCTTTTCGATAAAATAAAGTATATTTGAATACATGCTGAGTGTGCTGGGCCATTCTATACCATTACAACCAAAATATTTTGTTAAATAAATACCTCTCTGACTGTGTCAATCAATCCAGTCGGTGCGGATATGTCTGTATTCCTACTCATACTCGCAAAATAAAAAACGCTCTGATACTCTATACCAGCCTTTCATGCCGTACGATTCTATCCTGCGTGACTCAGCATGCGGGGTACACTTTCTGAAATTGTTCAGTTCTTCAAAAGGAGTCAGCGTCTACTTGCTTCAAACTATTCATTGACCCCGACCACTTGAGGTGCACAGTAAAACTAACACAAAATGGAAAATTACACGTTCTATATTTCAGCAAAAACAAAGCTTCATCTTGCAAACAGTTACTAGCTTAATGCTAGCATGTAATGCAGAATGCAATAGACGGGCTAACGAACGGCATTGATGTCATAGTATAAACCTTTAACTGATGAATGTTTGAACATAAACAGTGCAGCAGCACATCTGGACAGATAATTTATATATATATATATATATATATATATATATATATCCATTCATTTTCTTTGCAACTTATCTTCACGAGAGTGCTGGAGCCTACCCCAGCTGTCAATGGGCACGAGGCATGGTACACCCTGAACTGGTCGCCAGCCAATTGCAGGGCACATCGAGACAAACAGCCGGGCTCACAATCACACCTAGGGGCAATTTAGAGTGTCCAATTAATGTTGCATATTTTTGGGATGTGGGAGGAAACCCGAGTGCCCGGAAGAAACCCACGTAGGCACGGGGAGAACATGCAAACTCCACACAAGCAGGTCCGGGATTGAACCAGGGACCTCAGAACTGTGAGCTTAACGCTTTACCATCTGGTCCACCTTGCCGCCTTAATGCTAACATGTCATCCAAAATGAAATAGACAGGCTAACGAACGGTATTGATGTCATGGTATAAATCTTTTAAGTAATGTATGTTTGAACACAAACAGTGCAGCAGCACATGTGGACAGATTATATATATATCCATCCATCAATTTTCTTTGCCACTTATCCACACGAGGGTCGCAGGGAGTGCTGGAGCCTATCCCAGCTGTCAACAGTTACGAGGCAGGGTACACCCTGAACTGGTCGCCAGCCAATTGCAGGGCACATCGAGGCAAACAGCCGCGCTCACAATCACACCTAGGGGCAATTTAGAGTGTCCAATTAATGTTGCATGTTTTTGGGATGTGGGAGGAAACCGGAGTGCCCGGAGAAAACCCACGTAGGCACGGGGAGAACATGCAAACGCCACACTGGCGGGTCCGGGATTCAATTAGTGTTTCTCGAAACACGTTTAGTGTACTTCAAGCGCCGCATCTCGAGTGTACTTTGTGTGCAGCCACCGTAGCAGCGAAACGTTCGCGAGCGAAAAGCAAGCGCACAGAAGTTTCCGGTTTTGAGTTAATAATTCAGGAGCGTTAACCGAGTGAAAACTTGGAAAAGACACTTAAGCGCCGTTCACGCCGTCGCAGACACGTGACAAGCCGCCAGAAATGCTCCAGTGCACCGCACAGAGTCTTGGCCGGCTTCTGCCTCTCCTTCCCTCCTTCCTTCCTTCCTTGGTTCCATCCCTTCTTTTGCCCTTGAGAAGGTCGCCCATCCATCCACGCATCTCATCCCTCGCGCACCACAACTTCCTCCCAGTCGAGCCAAAGCGGCATCTGCGAGGCTCCCAGCAAACTCTGCAAAGAATCAGAACAATAATAATGATTGAAGCCTCATTTCTCTGGCTGAGCTCAAATTAATGCATTATATATTGCGAATGGTTCTGGTGTTTTTTTCGTTATTATTATGGCACGCGCTGGAAAGCTGGAAAAGCAGTTGTGCGTACCTGAATTTGATAAAACTGTGAGCGGCAGGGCAAAGTTGTTTCATATGAAAACGCACCGGAGTGTAAAATGGCTGCCTTACTTGCAAACACGCAATCTGTATTATGCTAAGCAGGTATTTTATGCAATTTTATTTTTTAATATGTAAAACAGTACCTAGGTGTCTTAATAAAAAGTGAAAATACACAAAGGATAGAGATTTGCGGGGCCATGGAGCTTTTGTTACCATGACGACCAGTGGCGCAGCAAGGCGAACGACTACTTACTTAACTACTTCTCTCAGATCGCCCAGATTATGGAGAGAAAAAGAGAAAAATTTTCACTTGCGGAGGCAGCACTTCACCAAGAAACTATTAACAGGGAGTCACTTGGAAGTGGAAGCGGAGCTTCACCCGGCGTTGGGAATTATGTAATTTTGCCACACTGTTACATTACAAATAGGAAGGATGAAAACTGGCTGCGAATACATATTTTGAAGGTGAAACTATTGCAAACATAACATTATATTAAATCACATTAGCTTTATGGAATCTATCTGTTCACATTTCATGTGTTTTATTGCAGTGCAAATATTTTATTTTTCACCACATACGCCTCTTTTTCCAAAGGGTCTTTGAAAATTTGACATTTTAGATCATTTTTCATTGTTCCAACAACTGGAAATGATTCCCAGTCCAGAAAACAAGCAAGCAACCTTAAAGGCACGTTTAAAAATGTTTGGGATGAACTGGATTAGAAAAACATTGTAAGCCATCTGGATCGACCCGTGACCTCACCAGTGTACATGAATGAACAAACATTTTCACACCGGCTCTACCAAAATCTTGGAAAACGCCATTTCGCTGAACAGCAGAAACTGTAAACGGGTAACGACTCCGCACATTAGTTTCTGTGATTACTTCTGGTGTCCCGATACTTTTTTCACCGAGAGTAGCCTTGAGTCCTTGTACCACTGTATTTCTGTCTAGAGATAAAATACTATGGCGCGACACGTATAAACTGATAATATAACAATAGGCACAGGCATATACAGTGAAGAAAATAAGTATTTGAACACCCTGCTATATTACAGAAATCGTGGAGGGGGTTGAAATTTTCATCGTAGGTGCATGTCCGCTGTGCGAGAGATCATCTACAAAGAAAAATACAGAAATGACAATCTATGATTTTTTTTAATAATTTATTTGTGTGACACAGCTGCAAATAAGTATTTGAAAACCTGAGAAAACCAATGTTAATATTTGGTACAGTAGCCTTTGTTTACAATTACAGAGGTCAAAGGTTTCCTGTAGTTGTTCACCAGGTTTGGACCCACTGCAGGAGGGATTTTGGCCCACTCCTCCACACAGATCTTCTTTAGATCAGACAGGTTTCTGGGCTGTCGAAGAGAAACACGCAGTTTCAGCTCCCTCCAAAGATTTTCTATTGGGTTTAGGTCTGGAGACTGGCTAGGCCACACCAGAATCTTGATATGCTTCTTACGGAGCCACTTCTTGGTTTTCCTGGCTGTGTGATTCGGGTCATTGTCATGTTGAAAGACCCAACCACGACCCATCTTCAATGCTCTGACTGAGGGAAAAAGGTTGTTCCCCAAAATCTCACAATACATGGGCGCGGTCATCCTCTCCTTAATACAGTGCAGTCGTCCTGTCCCGTGTGCAGAAAAACACCCTCAAAGCACGATGCTACCACCCCCATGCTTCACAGTAGGGATGGTGTTCTTGGGATGGAACTCATCATTCGTCTTTCTCCAAACACGGTTCCTGGAATTATAAGTATTTGAACACCAGAAATCATGGAGGGGGTCTGAAATTGTCATCGTAGGTGCATGTCCACTGTGAGAGAAATAATCTAAAAAGAAAAATCCAGAAATCACAATGTATGATTTTTTAACGATTTGTGTGAGGAAGGAATAGGAATCAGCCTGGGACTACACGACAGGACTTGGTCAATGCCTTGAAAAGTGCTGGGACCACCGTTTCCAGGGTGACTGTTGGTATTACACTAATACGTCATGGTTTGAAATCATGCATGGCACGGAAGGTTCCCAGGCTTAAACCGGCGCATGTCAAGGCCCGTCTTAAGTTTGCCAATGACCATTTGGATGATACAGAGGAGTCATGGGAGAAGGTTTTTGGTCATAATTCCAGTAACCGTGTTTGGGAGAAGATGAATGATGAGCTCCATCTCAAGAACACCATCCCTACTGTGAAGCGTGGGGGTGGTAGCATCGTGCTTTGAGGGTGTTTTTCTGCACACGGGACAGGACGACTGCACTGTATTAAGGACAAATCACACAAGTTTTATTGGGATACTAGAATTGAATAATTGACAAATGTGAATTTTGATTCATTTCAGTGGTGAAAGATGATTTGAGGTCGAGTTTTGCCTTACAAGTGTGGTCAGAGAACAAATTCAACTCTTATCTGAAGTCTGCCTGACTGTTCTGGGCTAGCTTAATGAGAGGGCGGAACGGTGGATCAGCTGGTAAACCAGTGGCCTCACAGTTCTGAGGACCCGGGTTCGATCCCGGCCCCGCCTGTGTGGAGTTTGGATGTTCTCCCCCTCCCTGCGTGGGTTTTCTCGGGGCCCTCCGGTTTCCTCCCAGATCCCCAAAACATGCAACATTAATTGAACACTCTAAATTGCCCGTAGGTGTGATTGTGAGTGTGGCCGTTTGTCTCTATGTGCCCTTTGATTGCCTGGCAACCAGTTCAGGGTGTACCCTGCCTCCTGCCCATTGACAGCCGGGATAGCACTCCGCGCGACCCTCGTGAGGATAAGCGTCAAAGAAAATGGATGGATGGATGTAAATAAGTGTGTATCATTGTTTGTTTATGCGTGCCCTGCAATTGACTGGCGGCTTGGGATCGGCTCCAGTTCACCGGCTACACTGATGAGGACAAGCACTGCAGGAAATGGATACGAGGAAAAATGGAGCACGATATAAAATATTGTGAAGTACTGCGGTTGCTCAAATATTTTCATGCGGAATCCGATCGTGACCGCGCACCGCGCGTAAAAAGCACCTTCCATTGACTGAGCTGAAAATCCCACATGAATTGAAGATACGGAAGTCGGCGCTGTCGTAAATGACGGCCGCAGTATTTCAACATATCACACACGCAGGTCGTTCCTCTCCAACTTTTCTCCGTGGAAGCCGTGAGTGGCTTTTTGTATCTCGGTGCATTACACAGATAGTGATTGGATTTCACAGCGGTGTGTGCGTAGGCCGTCATTATCGCGATAAACACCCAGGGCATGAAAAAGCTTTCTGGAGAACTGGCGTCTTTTTAAAGGCACCCTTCTGCTATCTGTTCTCCATCAGTATTGCGCAAAACCCTGGGAGACTTGCAACTGTAACATGATATTATAAATAATTCAGCGGCGATGGCTACCCCCCCCCCCTCCCCCATCCTATTTGCTCTTTGGAATTTCATCCCATCTTTCCGTATGGATTTGGCGTCCTAGTCAATCTCTTGCTGATACAGTACATAGCAAAAATATTACGCCAACCTTGTTTCTTAAATTGCTTTTCACGTTTAGTTACCTGTTCAAAACAGTTACAAACGTGACAGAAAATGCAAATATATATGTTATAACTATTCTATTTAAGTATCCATGCTTATTTTGAGAAACATATACTTTTAAAACTCTGATATCGATACATAAATCTACCTAAGGAGTGATGTGTGGCTTTATATTCAAGTGGAAAATGACAGAACATCAATCTGTAAAAAAAATCTGTCAGAAAACATCCGTGTAAGTGAGAGTGATGAAAATGATATTTCAGTTATGCTCAGCGTGAGTTAAAAGGTCCCCTTCCATCCAAATCAAAATTCAACCACTGTTTTATGAACGCTTGACCACAGAGATATTGAAGCTGTTTTTTCCATATTTCAATTGAGAAGGTCAGCGATCCGATCAGAGCGAAGCTTATGTACGTATGGAATATTAAAATCACAACTCGGAATGGTCGGGGCGCAAAATACGAAGATAGTTGGGGTAGGCTCCAGCGCTCCGGTGACCCTTGTGAGGATAAGCGGCTCAGATCATGGACGGAAGGATAGCGTGGTAGCGTTAATTTTCATATTTTGTGCGCCATTGGCCATTTGTCACATTACCCAGCTCAAAAAGTGTAATTTTCTCTCAGACATTGATGCAAAATATTTATCCAATCTAATTAATTACTGGAGTTGAAATTGATGTATTAATAAAACAGATCAGATGAGACTGAATATAAAGAAATTTGTGTTACCTGTGAAAGGGATATTATATACTCGTTAAATTTAAACTTTTACTACAATACAAAGGTATGAATATTTCTATTTACCTACTTGTAAACATTGCTCATATCCTTTCCTGGTTTTTAATGATTTAATATTCCAAAGGAGAGATGTCACACAAACGTTGACTGGAAGGTCATGAAAAGTGACTCATGACGCATCGAAATCAATTATTCAAAAGTATCGATATTGACATCGCTGACCTGAGCCATTCAAACGCTCAAATCCGGTGTGTCATTGTACAAGTTACACTTTATAGTGCTTTATTTTTCCCGTCTTGTTTACAGCACATGGCTTGTCTTTTATTGTCTTTTTTTTTTTTTTTACAATTTAATTCCATTTTCACTTTCTCACCTTTGTGTTACTACGAAGAACTCTCATTCTTTAAAAAAATATCCATCAGAATATGGCATCTTCTAACTGTTCGTGCATAAAAGAGATGAAGATTTCCCTTTCTGCTCGAACTAACAGCCGAAGAGGACAAAATAAATCAAGACGCGTCACTATTTTCTCCGCATCTGATCGATACCACACGTCTTGCAAAGTCGCACACGCCTACAACGGAGTCCTTCTTAGACGTTTTATTTTAAGAGCTTGCTTGGCTCTCCAATACTTTTGTCTTATAGTGACCTCTAGCGTTCGAATTGCGTATATGAATATTTGTTTCATGGATACAGTATGCGGGCATTTTCACTAGCGGTAAGCGCGGCCAGTTCGCAGTTCTGAGGTTGGTGGTTCCACTCTGCACGTTGGCCTTCCTCCTTCGTCTTCTTTTCCTTTCGGCTTGTCCCGATTAGGGGTCGCCACAGCGTGTCATCTTTTCCCCATCTAACCCTATCTCGTGCATCTTCCTCTCTCACAACATCCATCAAGCTTTTCTTTGGTCTTCCTCTTGCTCTTTTGCCCGGCATGTACATGTCCTGTACTTCCAATGTGGGCTTAATTCCCGCCGAGACCCTTTTGGATAGCGCCCCCAGCCTCTTCCTCTCCAACACACACCCTATTGCAGTAGTTTTATCTCTTGTTTTGAGGTTGCCAAGCCTCTCGTGAAAATTTACACATTTAGGTGTGATTGTGAGTGCGGCTGTTTGTCTATATGTGGCCTGCAATTGGCTGGCAACCAATTCAGGGTGTAACCCCGCCTCCTCCCCACTGACAGCTCGGTTAGGCTCCAGCACTCCCCACGACCCTTGTGAGGATAAGCGGCTGAGAAAATGGATGGATGGATTTTCTCTGCATGACTCTCAATGACTGAAATGATTCTTTATTTTGTTTTTAATCTACTGTGCCACATTGTATCAATCCAGCCATCCATTTTCTTTGCCACTTATCCTCACAAGGGTCCCGGGGTGTTCTGTAGCCTATCCCAGCTGTCAACGGGCAGGAGGCGGGGCACATCCTAAACTGGTCGCCAGCCAATTGCAGAGCAAATTGAGACAAACAACCGTACTCACGATCACACCTAGGTGCAATTTAGTGTGTCCAATTAATGTTGCATGTTTTAGGGATGTGGGAGGAAACCGGACTGCCCGGAGGAAACGCACACAGGCACGGGGAAAACATGCAAACTCCACACAGCTGGATCTGGGATTGAACCCGGGTCCTCACAACTGTGAGGCCAACGCTTTACCAGCTGATCCACCGTGCCGCCCACATGGTATCTATTTAATTTATTTTTTTATTATAATTATTTTAATACAACTACAACATGGATGTTTGATGGATACATATTACTATATTATATCATATAGTTGACATATTTGGCAGGGTTGATAATACCGCTTCTCTGTAGTATATCAAAATGATAAGGCATTTGTTTTTTTTTTGTGTTGTCCATTACCACATATGTAATGCACAATAGCAATTGTCATGATTTTAGCGACACATTTTTAAGTCCAGCGTCACGGCATTAAAAGTGTAAAGAACTAAAAATAATAAAAACTTGAACTTCGGGCCATTTCTCCGCCGGTCCCCAACGTGCACTTCACCGACGAGATCCTCCCGACTAACCTGACACCAGCACCACCTGTGCCGGGTATCAAAGACTATGTGATGGATTGATGTGCGAGTATTCCCGTAAAACCACTCTGACGAGACTCGCGTGTCTTTGCGAGCCTTTGCAACAGCGGGCATAAAGCCCGATTTTGCGGGCGAAACGGCGGCGATGCAACAAAGACGAAGCCGCACCACCGTTTTGCTGATTTATTGCCGGCCGGATCGTAAACCCGCTGCAAAAGCAGTGACGGGTCATCCGAGAGGTATGCCGCAGATGATGTGTTCTGTGTGTTTGTTTAGTTTCTCGGGCAAAGGTGGGATGATTTCATGTCTAAATATACCCCCTTTTCGTCATATGATATCTCCAAGCGCGGTGACCTCATTTGATGAAAAAACTAGCACCGTAGGCATATAAAGTTCAAGGGAATGCATCGATACTTGCAAAAATTCAACACAGAGGCCCACAACAAGAAGTGTGAAACAAGTACATACAAAAACAATAAAAAGACTTTCCGGGACTATTACATGGAATCAAATTTCAAGTGATGTTGTTGCAATTTGATGCAAATAACCATCAGAAAATCAACTGGGGCTCCAAATCTCCTCCATCATAATCCATTGTGTCATTTATGGCCCCGTCACACCATGATGTTCTGGTCAGCGTTCTATAGCGTTTGAGGAAACGTTGGTCGTCGCCCATGGTCGCCGGGACAGCGCCAGAAGAGCGTTGGTTGAACGCTAGTGAACGTCAATGATCGCTGGGAATCGGCGGACGACGTTTTGAACATGCACAAAAGTTCTCACCGAGACCAGCGTTCATCAACGTTTAATTTTAAACGCTGCAGAACGTTCAAGAACGTTCATGGAACGTTTTAATCACGTACGCTGAGCGTTGCGCGCGTTTGGCTATCGTTAGTCAGTCGTTACTCTTGCGTTACTTGGCTGTTACTTAATCGTTTGCTTTGAACGACTCACTGGCCATCTGTCAACGACGACTGAACAATCCCGTAGCGCACACAACGTGTACCTAAAGTCAAACGAACATCCTTTGGCGTCCATTGACCGTCATTCGTGCCTTTCCCGAACGTCCACGCATATGGGTATATAAACCGATGCTTTGCGTTCTTACCTGGAGTGCTAGTTGCTGAAGTCCGCACCCCACCTTTTTTTCGTCTAGGCGGCATGACGCTGACTGTTCAAACTCACGAGAACAACTGAAGCGAGTATGAAATTTCCAACGTTTTCATTCCCGTTCCTCTGTAAAAGTTGCACGCCAGCAAAACGCTATTCTGTCGTTATTCGCCCGTTTCGTCACGCGCTCAACACGCTCGTCTAACATTGAAAAATCGCTCGTTGCGCGCCAGTGACACGTTAGCGCACGCTAATGGTTTTTAGGGGTATCTTATTTGGTCGCTGTTACACGCTTCTCGTGCGTTAGACACACGTTAGTCATGAGTTAGACACACGTTAATCACACGCCAGATGTGTCATCCTCATTTGTGAACCCTGAAAAATAGAATGAAAAATTGAAATGTTCAGAGAGCGTTAACCAGAACGTCATGGTGTGACGGAGCCTTTAGCAATCACATTTGCCGTTTTTTCTTCTTCTATTTTTCCACCTGTCACTTTCTTAAAGACACGGCGGGCGACCCAAGTTAACGATTTGCGCGCAATTCCTCGCGTCCCTCGCCGTCGATTCCTCCTCCACGCCGGCGGCATGCCATTGCCGACGTGGCTCACATCGTGACCGCGTGAGCGAACCGACAAAGCTCGCTCGGCCGGTTGGACGACGCGTTTTAGAACAAAATGCGGTTTACTCGAAACCAAAGGGTCATCCAGACACGGGCCGGATGGAGATCTTCATGTTTGCAATCGTCCATGAAGGTGCAAATGCTGATTGTTAAAAAAAAGCCAACGAGTTTGTCAAAACTGCAGAAACATTTCTCGTGAAACATTTAGAAAAGGTCTTTGGTGGTTATTTAATCAAAATGAAATCAAATCAAAAGCCTTTCATGTCATTATATGTTTTGCATACAACGAAATGATGAGTGCTGCTCCTCAAGGTGCAATACAATAGAATAGAAATCAAAAAACATCGTAGATAAAAAAAAAAAAACAATAGATAAAACATCAAGCCACAATTATTTCTAAAATATATAAATGCATGCACAAAAGTGGTACTGTACAAGGTTTATTTATCATTCTTATGGCACCGTTGTACAATATTTACATGTGTAGAGTCACGTTTTTCAAAGTCTGTTAATCAAGAGTCATTAAAAGCGTACGCATGGAGTCAAAATGTCGCATTCCTGAGAACGGCACATAAACGCATATGGTGGCGCACAGGGTACAAAATAGGGACGCACATGCCCCCACTAACTCCCCGGTTCCACCGACTCTTGGAATAATGTGACCCAATTATTATAATAACAGCAAATCATCAGCATGGTAAAGCTAACAGCCTCACAATGGTCACACATTCCCTAATGGTGGGTCAACAATGACATTTCTGCATATTTTTGTGTTCTCAAATCCTTTTAATCATGTAAGGCACATTGTGTATGAAATGCGCTATATAAATAAACTTGCTTTGCAGTGACACACAGATAAAATCAACGCCGAAGAACGCTATCAATGCCAACGCTACATTGCCACGTGCTAGCTAGCCATACGATAACTTTTATGACATTCCCTGCTGTTGTCACTTCACTGATACTTTTTTTTTTTATTGTATAGAGTAAGTAGCTTTGAGTATTTGAAATAAAAGTCAGAGAGAGAGAGAGAGAGAGAGTTTCTTTCGGCTTGTCCCGTTAGGGGTCACCACGGCATGTTATCTCATGGCCGAGACACAGTCTCTCCAGCATGTCCTGGGTCGTCCCCAGGGTCTCTTTCCTTTTGGGAAATGCCCGGAACACCTCACCAGGGAGGCATCCGGATCAGATGCCCCAACCACCTCATCTGGGTCCTCTCAATGCGGAGGAGCAGCGGCTCGACACTCAGCCCCCCTCCCGGATGACTGAGATTCTCATCCTATCTTTAAGGGAGAGCCCGGCGGCGAGGTAGGTGACTGTTACAGCAGATAAATAGGGTTTAAAAAAAAAAAAAAAATCTCCAGAGACGCGCTTAAAGGTCAGGTGTCACCCCGATAAACATTCTAAAATAGATGTTGTAATGAAAAATACATATAACATTATTCACTTTAGTGTCTATACGAAAAAATAAATATGAGCGGAGATCGCGTCATCTATGCGCAAAGTCACGGAAGTCTCATTTGACATCCAAGCGGTCGCCATATTGGCTGGGTCTTCTGTCCGTGACATTCGCCATTGAAAACAGGCTGTCCCACCTACTATGGGAGACGAACACGCCCCTTCAGACACGGGAGCTCTTTTCGAAAAAGAGAACATCTCACAACCGAGTGAAGTGACCGGGGCAATATTGCCCTATCGTTTCGAGCCATATTTAGATGATATGTGGATCACGGCCAAACTGCATGCGTCCAAACGACCTCCCCGTCCGATTCACCTTCGCGCAGTGGTAATAAAAACAATGCTGCTTGCGAGCGACGACGACGACGCCGCGGCCAAACCGCCTCCGCGGTGGAGATGAGTCACCGCAGCCTGGCTCGCCCCATGAAGATCCACCCCAGCTCGGCGCCGGAATGAGCCACCCGGGCCAAAGCCGTGATCGTGGCGGACAAGGCACAGCTTCGGAGGTGGCTCATCTGAAGTCGAGCTCGGCGCCGATGGGTACATCGAGACATTTAGCACCCCTGACTTAGGTGCGCGGATCTTTTGTTACGTTCTGAGAGGATTACGTCGCCACCCAAACTATTATGTTATTCGTCGCTGTACACACACTTACCTGTCATTTGGAACCCACAAAGTTCTTGTCCCTTGCACCTGTGCAATTCATTTTTCACAACGAACCGGGTCTTTTTGAAAAGTATGAAGAATGAATACATCCTCCCGAGTGTTCAAACAATATCCGGCAATAGAACGAGCCGGCATTTTGGCTAACACGATGCAACAACAAGCTACCTTCCAGCAGGTAAAACTAGTATAAACAGACGAGACCGCTTGAGTGCGCTACTGCCCTGTACATCACTTCCTGCTTCTTCTGGAAAACAAATCCCTCCAGAGGATTTTCATGGCAGGAGTGACAAAAGCCATTTACGTAGAAATCATGTTTTGTGGTGAAAAAACGGATGGGTCCATTCCAGCTGCAATTTTTTTCCATTAATAACATACTAAAAATCATGCATTTCATGACAGTGGCACTTTAAGAATGCTGACACACAAATACGAAGGGATTCATTGAAATGCACGTTATACATTATTATTTCTTACGTCAGAATACTTTCCAAATACGCAGTTGAAGCCAAAACCTTCCTCACTGTTGTGAAGTGAGTTACTAGTGCAGTAGTACAATCTGCCTGTTCCATCTCCTCACTTCACAACCTTTGCGTGCATACAGTGTGCGGGCGTCAACCATCAAATAAATTGCGTTGACTCATAAATTCAAGTGACAGTCATCGCCATTTCACAGAGTCTACGGTTTCACCGAAGTCCCACAGGATGAGACCACAGGCCTCCCGAGGTATTCCGCTAAGTGTGTGATGCGCTAATGAGCGGGGAATTATTTGAAATGTGGGGTGAAACTGGACCGAGAGCAGAAAGCAGGGGACAGTGCCGGGGGTTGGGGGGCAGGTGTCAAAACTTGAGTCGGTTTCCAGCGGCGGTGTCACGAGGATGAATGCCTGTCCCGTGCCCATCGATGCGTTAGCAAAGTGACATCACCATCGACTGCCAAATTGCTCATCGATGACCAGGGGAGGGCTCGGCCGTGCGGATAAAAGGCCACCGGCCCCCTCCCACCAAAAGACTGACCAAGTTTGACTCCTCTGTCGCGTCCTTGTACCTGTCGTCCTGGCACAACGATAAAACAAAATCAAAGTCATCATTTCCTGGATATAAGGACAAAACTGGTAGGATATTGTTTGACGTGACAGTTTTTTTTTCTGTTTTTAAATTGTTTTGCTTAACAAAAATTATTATTCCCCCCCCCACCCCCCATACAGCTTGTTTCAGAATAAACTACCCGATCACGATATCTCATTTAATTTCAGATCATCATCAGCATGGTTTTGTTACACTGCTTGGAAACGAGCATTTTCATTCTCCTCTTTTCAAGTTTGCTTACGGACGCCAAACCGTTGAGGTAAAAGCCGTTCAAATGGGAAATTTGAAAAATTTGACTTCCTCGCAGTGACGGCGATGTTTTTTGTGCGCAGGAAGAGAACCATCAGCGAAGTACAGTTGATGCACGATGTCCAGGAGCACAAACAAGTCGGGGAGAGGCGGGAATGGCTCCAGGAGAAGTTAAAGGACATTATTCTTTCCAGTGCCGATCCTCAACAGGGGCGATTCTCAAATGAGGTCCTGCGTGGCAAAAAAAATTGACTATTGGAGAAGTACACTCTTTTCCATTATTTATTTATTTATGTATTCATGTATTTATTTATTTAAGAGTTTAATTTAATTTATTATATGTAAACAGCCATGCATGGGGCTTTTTCTTTCAGGTAAAAATTGTTTTCTTTTTTTCACTATTCATAATTGTCAATCTGTCATTTACTGGTTATTTTGGTCACTGGTTACAATTACATCATATCATATGTGATAAAATCATATTGTTAACAATAGAACAATTTGAATACCAGTCATTTATATTACAAATTGTAAAGGGCAGTGGTTTTGACAATGTGAATTGTACATTTAAATATAGAATAATGGACCAATTTATCTGCTTGTCTTTGCCATATTTGTATGTTTTAACTATGTGGGGGGGGAGGGTTCAATCAACTGAGAAATGTTACTGTACTCATACTGTTTGGCTTGATTGATCGTTCTTGATTTTAAAAACAAATTTTTAATGCAATTGGAAGTTTGCTAAATGCCATAGTGCACTGTGCAAAATCACTGTAATATTATGTTTAATCTGAAATCTCATCTCTGTGAAAAAACAAAAACACAACACAATGCTATACTATTGTTAAAATTATTGCAAAGGAGTGAGACTTTCTGGTCACTTGTGAATTTTTCACATTTTTAGGCAGTGAATTGTTTTTATCAGCATAATATCACACGCGTTTTCGACGGTTTACACATTATACATATACAAAATACTGTTCAGCAGGAGTCATCAAAATGTGACATGATTTCTGAGGAATGTTTGCAAAGTAATCTTCCGGAAATGTAAATGGGACTTTTTAAATATGACTGGTAGAAATATTTTTCCGTAGTGATAATTGTATTTTATCTACCCCGTTAATTACTTTTAATAATAATACTAATAATACTTTTAATAATAGTATTGATATCCTCAGTGCCTTCGCACTGATGATTAATATTAATATTAATAGTACCATTTCATTTTAGATAATTTGAGCAAAGGTTTCGTTTCAGAAATATTAATCTGTTTCGAGTAAAATGCTGACCGCAAGTGCTTGAAAAATAAAACGTGATGCCACATATCGCGAGACTTAATCAAACGCACTTCCCCATTTGTCTGGTGAGTATCAATGATCGATATGACGAAGAATGTATATTTTGAAATGTAAACGGATTTGTTTAAGGTAAAATGTAAGAAATACTGTATAACTTATCTCTGAAAAACGAATACTGTATTTGAAAAGTGTAAATGTAACGGTAAAACGGTGACATCGTCTGTAAAATTGTTACAATGCAGTTGTCAATTTCACATTTTGAAACTACTTAATTAGGTATTTTTTTACATGCGTTTCGACTGAAATGGATTGAAACTTCTATTTACAGTATGTGGAATATTTGTTAAAAAAAAAAAAAAAAGAATAAAACTGATACTACATATCGCGAGATTGGCAGGAGCAACTTCTCGAGCCTTTAAAGAAGAAATGATAAAAAGAAAAATACCATAGTTATGAGTACTTTCACAATGTATTTACTTTCCAAATAGATTTTTTTTCATGCGATTATTGTTAAAAAAAAAAAAAGAAAAAAAAAGAATAAGGGTTGCTAAATTTCCGATTTGAATACTGTATGTCTGCGTGAGTTTGTCGCGTGACGTCAGCTGCATGACTGTTTTGAATAGGAGGAGGCTGGCTAACTCGCTAGCTGTTGGGATTACACTCCGCCGCAGAGCTACCCGAATTTGGTAACTATCCTCATATTTTATGGCGCTCTCTCAGGCTTTACATCGCTCTAATGTTAGGAGAGTCATCATTCCATGAAATAATATCAAAATGTATTTGTAAATTAAAGCTAAAAACGCTAGACATGTACGGGCACTAACGTGGGGAACTCGCGAAGCTAATGCTAATGCTAATGCTGAATTGCCTTATATAGTGAAATGACCGACAACTGTTGTTTTTTTTTTTAATTTCCATGATTAAATGTCACACTTTAGGCGAGGAATAGCATTTTATTAAAAACCATGCCGTTGGTTAAATGCTCCCTAAACCATTCTTTGAGTGCTAACAGTGGGTTTGATTTTTTTTGTCTGTATTTTTTTTTTTTTTTTAAATAAGCGGATCCGGTTGCCGACAACTTGATGATGAACGCTGACACTTCCGGAGCGGACTTCCCCATGTACGGGTGATGGCAACGCGTCTGCAGTCATATGACAGCAACTCCAGTGACACCGAAAACTGCGAACGGAAAGCAGCAAGCCGACCTCGCAAATTCTGCAAGCATTCGAGGTGAGCCGATCAAAGAGTCGTTATGATTTATTAGCGAAGCAGCAAACGACGACTGTATGAAATCGTCTGTACAACTATGTAATTTGATTGTACCTCATTGAGATCTGTAATTTATTACAATTTGATCCGCTCTCATTTTATACTTCAGCTACATTTAAGAAAAGTGTCAACATTAAAAACACAAATGTACAATGTAATGGATTTTTTATATAAAAATTCATGTGCCGGGATCATATTTTCCAATGTTGTAGAAATAGATGCTAGTCCACTGAAGTTTGGGTGGTATTTCAAATAATTTGCTTGCCTTATGCTGTTCATATATATTTTTAATGGGTGGTCCAACCATATGTAAATTTGTTTGGACAGATAGAATGGTGGCAATGTAATTGCTCATCCATCCATCCATTTTCTTAGCTTCCTATCCTCACAAGGGTCACGGGGCGTGCTGGAGCCTAGGCCAGCTGTCAACCGGCGGGAGGCGGGGTACACCCTGAACTTGTTGCCAGCCAATCACAGGGCACATCGAGGCAAACAGCCACACTCATAATCACACCTCGGGGTAATTTAGAGTGTCCCAATTAATGTTGCATGTTTTTGGGATGTGGGAGGAAACCGGAGTGCCCAGAGAAAACCCACCCAGGCACGGGGAGAACAAGCAAACTCCAGACAGGCGGGGCCGGGATCGAACCCGAGTCCTCAGAACTGTGAGGTCCAATGCTTTACCAGCTGCTCTACCGTGCCACCTGAAATTGCTCATAATAGTTTAATTTAACTGCTGATATTTAGCCATTTATCGTGGTGTTTGCAATAGTAACCAAAATCAATGAGTATATTAATTTCATTTAAAGTTCAAGATTACATTTCTTGGTAAAATATTTCCACATGGTTGACGCAAACGCCATCCGTACACACTGACGTCAGTGTCGTAAAACGACACAACTTTGGTACTGTAGCATACTGCTTCTATGCTGAAAAAGTTCTCAATGTATTATTATATTATTATTATTGGACATAACAACTGGATGAGGAAGATCGAGCTGCACTTCGTGCTACTTCTCTTTATTCCCTGCTGCCAGTGCTGTGCTCGCTTTGCCGCTGGCATAAATATTTTAAACCCAGAGGCGATCTGAAAAGCCCAACCAGTGTATTTTTGTACTCTAGGACCATCGCGGACAACCGGAGACTGTCGGTTTTTGTTTTTTTTTTTCCGGTCAAGACGTTTCGCTGCTCCGTAGCATTATATTTCGCCGATGGCAACAGACGGGTGAGTCAGCAATCTTCTGTAAATTGGCAGATTGGAAGACGAGATACCAAACAGGAGCTTCAAAACGTTGATGAGGAGTAGTAAAGTCAAGTAATCAATTCAACCTGTCGTATGTACTTGATATTTAATAAAATTTCACAATTGTATTGTTTGGCATTAATTGGACACTCCAAATTGCCCCTAGGTGTGGTTGTGAGTGCGGCTGTTTGTCTGTACGTGCCTTGATTGGCTAGCAACTAGTTCAGGGTGCCCGTTGACCGCTGTGATAGGCTCCAGCACTCCCCACGACCCTTGTCAGGATAAGCGGCTAAGAAAATGGATGGATATTGTTTGACGACCAGCCCATTATGTGGTACCTCATGTACAGTATCTCACCCAGTGAGCTGATCACCAACTAGTCCAGTTTGTATTAGTGTTATAAAAAAATGGATGGATGTTCAAATTGCACTTAGCAGACGGATTAATTTCTATTTTGCTTTACGTTATATTTGCGGTTCAAGTTAGTGGACTGATCTTTTGCTTTCACTGACGACTCCTACCCTACTGTGATGTCGTAAAAAAAGCTAAAGTAAAAGCAAAACGGCTTGTCTTTTAAATAGTGAGCCGACGTCTCACATCACGTTTCAAACTTTTTTGTTGTTGGTTTTAAACTACAGGCAAATTTTCCAGAAAGTCTTGGTCAAACACCGAATTGTACAACTTTCGGGGCATTCCACTCAAATGCAGTCGTCCTTCATTTTAGCTGTTCAGGTCTGTAAAGTAGCAGGGATGGCTCGCGCTTTGCTTATTGATCTAAATGTGGCCCGGCCGCATTCTGGATGTATTAATCACACTTGAATTGCACCCGCGCCAAAACACTAACGGTCCAGGGTTTTTTGTTTTTTTTTTTGCATTCTCTTCAATAAACAGTCTTTCACGTGGTGTGCAAACTAGACGAATACAAACAGAGAGCCCTCCTACTGCGGTTGTAGCGGCTCTCCCGCAACGGAATGAAATGCCCTGTAGCCAACGCGTGCGGACGTTGAGTCATCTTTTGTGCCAAAGCGCAGCAGTCAAGCTCGCGCATCTCGAGTGGAGGCCCAACAGAGGAAGATGAGCCTGCACGGTGCCAGCGGGGGCTGCGACCGCTCATGTGACCGCCGCCGCTCCAGCGATCGCTCCAGGGATTCCTCGCACGAGAGAGAGGGGCAGCTCACGCCCTGCATCCGCAACCTCACCTCGCCCACCCGCCAACACAACAGCGGTGAGTAATGGAGGGAAAGAAGAGAAAAGGCCTCCTGTGGTGGGGAAGTTTGGGGGGACACGACAAATGACCGTGTTGATCAATTTCTTGCTCACGTCGGTCTGCCGATTGGATTGGAGCTGCCCGCGGGACACGATCTCGTTTACTCCGGGCCCCCTGCCGTCATGTATACATTATCGGACATAATAATCTGGTGATGAAGCCGCCATGGAAATGATGATGCATGATTTACAGGAGACGGTCTGCACCGTGTTTAGCCACGCCTGCTCGCGCAATATAATCACAAAACACGAGACAGTTACAGAACATAAACTGGCTTTCAGATTCTTATATACAAGACCGCAGCAAGATTGTCGGAGATATGAAGTCTTAATTTGCGGATCCGACCAATCACGTCATCGATAGAGCAGAAAATGCATCAGAGCTAATTGCAGATTTGCAGTGAAAATTGCTGGCCATTCAGATCAGGTTAATTTGTGGTGTAAAGTTTAATCTAGTCATTGTAAATCAGGCTGGTTAAATGGTTTCAGTGTCGTCCAGGTACGAGTACCAACCTACAATATGGGCACAGATACCGGTATCGACTATCTTAAAATTGCACACAAATGTTTATTGTTTTGACATAAACAATGACGACAATGGCGTTCTATTCTATAAGGTCAATTTGATTGGATGCTGTGAAAGTGACATCATTGACACATCACGGATTTTCCATCACTGACCTCGTGTTTGAAGATCTTTTGTAAAAGAAGTCCTTCCACCGAGCTTGTCCAACCTGCGGCTCCCGAGCTGCATGCGGCCCTTTGCTCCGTGTTATTTAGTTCTTATGTTTACTTTGCGCTCTGTTGCCAAGCAACCAAGGAAAAAAAACCAGGAAAGATTACGCGAGCAACCCGAAAACACAAAAAATGTGTTTCACTTAAGTGACTTAACGAATATCCTGCATAACGAACAGAGCGATAAAACGGGTTACGCTTATAAAGGGAGTTACCCGCTGCATGTGCGTCTCACACACTGACGTAAAGTACGTGAGGGGAAGGTATTGCTACAAGTGGCAACATTTCACTATAAACCAGATTTGAAACATTGTTGAGGGTGAGGATTGCCAGAGGTCCGACTAAGCAACATGCATGGTAAGAGAAATCATAATCTTGTCAAACATTTTTGTTTCTGGACATGAAGTGAACACTGAAGTGAGACAGTACACATTGTGAATTGTTAAAAATGATTGCCCCAACTTCCGTAGATGTAATTTCCGGCCTACAGAGTGCACCGGATTATAAGACTCATCCAGTACATTTGGAAAGGAAATTCCATTTGGTACATACATAAGACGCACCTGTGTAAAAGCCACAATTGCCCACATTGAAACACGAGATATTTACGAAAAAATACGTACACAGAAAGAGTTTTCAAAGTTTTAATACCTTAGCTTAGTTTAACAAAGCAACAACAGGGTACCACAAACTGGGATGGGGTATTAAAAAAAAAACAGCTGTGACTTCTACACAGTAACAACACGGTAGCACAGCACTAACAGAGCTGGTTAAAAAAAAAAAAACATACTGGTAAAAATCACAGACGCCGCGGGAACACAGCAGCAACAAACTAGCACAGCGCTAACAGGGCCGTTTAAAAAAAAAAAAAACATACAAGTAAAAATCACTGAGACACGGCAGTAACACAGCAGCAACACGGTAGCACAGTGCTAACAGGGCTGTTAAAAAAAAAAAAAACATACCAGTAAAAATCACTGAGACATGGCAGCAACACCCCAGCACAGCGCTAGCGCAGCGCTCACAGGGCTGGTTAAAAAAATGATACCGGTAAAAGTCGCTGAGATACGGCAGTACACAGCAGCAACACCCTAGCACAGCGCTAACGCTGGTGCAGCGCTAATAGCCGGTTTAAAAAAAAAAAAAATACCAGTAAAAACTGTTCTCACTCTTACCTTTTTTGCTCTAATGCCCCCTTGTGGCCTTTGGAATAAATGCACAAATTAATCACCGCATAAGCCGCAGGGTTCAAAGCGTGTGGAGAAAAGTCGGGGCTTATAGGGCGGAAATTACGGTATTTGATGTGGCTCTTTCCAGTAACACAGTTCAAATTACACCCTTACATCACACAATAATCGTTAATCATTTCCTCCTTAGTCAGCATTTACGTTCATCTGGAATTTAAGGGAATTGCAACTTTTTTTTTTTTGTCTTAAGTTCCTCTTTGTTACTGCGCCACTCCTTTGGCTATTGTGGCATTTAGATTTTGTCATAGTCTATTTAAAAAATACTTTATTGAAATGCTATCAGCTTCAAGAGATCTGCACCTGTTATGATCAATGCAGGTAGCAGAAAATACTGCATTCATTCATTTAAAAAAAAAAAAAAAACATGTTCCTTGTTTGGGTGTATGCGTAGAGCGGGACCGCGACGGCGGGCCGTCGTCCAGGCCCGGCAGCCCTCGGCCACAGAGGGTCTCTCCCAGCGGCTCGAGCAGCAGCGGCGTGGTGAGCAGCCGCAACAGCAGCCTGTCCAGCACCGAGGGAGCCTTCAAAAGTTTGGGAGTGGGAGAAATGGTTTTTGTGTATGAGAATCCCAAGGACGGCGCGGCCGCTGCCACCGTCTGCAACCGAAACGTGCGCACGTCCGAGAGGGTGACGCTGATTGTTGACAACACGCGATTCGTGGTCGACCCCTCCATCTTCACTGCGCAGCCAAATACGATGCTGGGCAGGTACGGAACACGCCCGGCTCATTGCTGACCGGTGATATTTCTCACAAGTCTCGATGTAACCGAAGCTACTTTTTTTTTCCCCCCCAGAATGTTCGGATCGGGACGAGAGCACAATTTTACACGGCCAATGAGAAGGGAGAGTTCGAGGTGGCCGAAGGAATCAGCTCAACGGTTTTCCGAGCAATCCTGGTAAGTAAATTTGTCAGCTTCATAAAGTCCTCGCGGCGCGAAATCATCAGTTGTGCTGTGGGAAATTTGCCAAATCCACTTCATTGAACCATGAATGATGGATTTACTGTAAATACTGTCTTGCTAGAAGACAAGACAGACAAAAAGTATGTTTATCAAGCCTTTAAATCTTACAGTGCTCGTTAAGAAACTGAGAATGAACATGATAATTGCGTGGACAAAAAAATTACCATAAATTTAAATATCACAAACTTTTGTCACAATACCTTTTTTTTTTTTTTTGTTTGTTTGTTTTTTTTTTTTTTTTAAATACAGTGGTGCCTCGGTTCTCAACCGCAATCCGTTGCAGAAGGCCGGTTGAAAAGTGAAATGTTCGAAAACTGAAGTGCGTTTTCCCATTACAATGAATGGAAAATGAAATAATGCGTTCCAAGCCTATTTTTTTTTTAGCTTTTCCTGATAAACTGCATAGTATAAATACATGTATAGTTTAAATGCTTTATATAATTAAATCGTTTAAGATATATATTTATTTTTTGCTTAAAATGTACGCTTTGGGAGTAATCGTCATGGGTCAGCCGGTCGGGGCGTTTGAATACCGATTTTCGTTCGAAAACCAAAGCAAAAACATCTCAAAATTTTCGTTCGAAAACCCGATTTGTACGAAAACGGAGACGTTCGAAAACCGAGGTTCCACTGTGTCTTATTTTGCTCCGATAGCGGTGACACATTTGTACACAAGTTCACAAGGTGGTCTGTCCCCAACCGACACTAACAGAGTAATAAATTGATAGTTACAGTGGATGCTTATAGGAATAACACATCTAGGTTAGAAATGGGAACCAAACCTGTCCACGACCCGCACATGTATCCGGAACCCGCTTTTAGGATTTGGATTTTCAGTCCAGTCGGTTGTTTTGGAGTTTGTGGTTTGTGTGTGGGTCACGATGAGTTGCAAGCCATCCACGAGTAAATATGTCGCGATACGGCTCGGCCACATCAGAACCAGGAAGTGAGTCGCTAATCATTAGTTTTGGTTAATCCGCGGATGTGCATTTGACTACTTGGGTTTAAAGTCGAGCAAGATTCTTGCTTTGTATTTATTCGGGTGAGGCGGTGCAGGGCTTCTAATTTTCATTGTGTTTAATCCTTGTTGTGGATTCAAGCTCAACCGGAAATGACCTGCTGTTGCACTTTACACTGACTTTTTGTGTCTTAAATAACAGGATTACTACAAATCGGGGCTAATCCGTTGTCCTGATGGAATCTCCATCCCAGAATTGCGGGAGGCGTGTGACTATCTATGCATCTCTTTTGATTACAGCACCATCAAATGCAGAGACCTCAGTGAGTTTTTTTTCTTTTCTTTTTCATCCCAAAAAAAAAAAAATAAGACATGCAAGGGACGTACGTTCACAAAAATCAGGATTGCATTTTTTGGCTCAGAAATACATAACTAAAATTTACTCGTTTGTTTCAGTCTACTCCAACTATTTGTACAAACAAATAGTTTATTATTTTTTTTTTTTTAAGGTGCCCTGATGCACGAGCTGTCCAACGACGGCGCCCGGCGACAGTTTGAGTTCTACCTGGAAGAAATGGTTCTACCTCTGATGGTGGCGAGCGCCCAGAGCGGCGAGCGCGAGTGCCACATCGTGGTCCTCACCGACGACGACGTGGTCGACTGGGACGAAGAGTACCCGCCGCAGATGGGGGAGGAGTACTCCCAAAGTAAAGTGTGCCGACCGCCGATGACACCCGAAACTACGTCGGGATTGAAACTAACTGAAGTCTCGTTGCAGTCATCTACAGCACAAAACTGTACCGATTCTTCAAGTATATCGAAAACAGAGATGTCGCCAAATCTGTTTTAAAGGAGAGAGGATTGAAAAAAATAAGACTGGGCATTGAAGGTAAGTGCTTATTTATGTCATTCATGCACATACATATCGTAAAACCTTCTGCTCGGTGAAATGATGTTTATGAGTAGATGTGTGTATCGAAAGCCATAAATTAGTTTTAAATCTTGTGTTTTATAAGTTTACATGCTATTTCAATTTACAGTGCTATTACCGTAATTTCTGGCCTACAGAGCGCACCTGATTATAAGCCTCAGAAGGAAATACCATTTGTACATCCGTACGCAAGCTGCACCTGTGTAAAAGCCGCAAGTGCCCACATTGAAACTCGCATTGAAACACGAGATATTTACAAAGAAAGACTCTACGCAGAGAGTTTTCACAAGTTTTAATACCTTAGCTTAATTTAGCTTAACATAGCAACAAGCACAGTAGCACGAACAGGGCTGGTTTTAAACAAAAAAAAAACATACTGGTAAAATAAATAACTGCCGTAGCAGCATCACGGTACCACAGCACTAACAGAGCAGAGTTAAAAAAAAAAAAAAACATACCTAAATCAGTGAGACGGGGCAAAAACACGCTAGCGCGGCGCTAATACTAGTGCGGTGCTAACAGGGCTGGTTAAAAAAATATATACTTTTGTTACGTTCTGAAAGCATCACGTCCTAGCTCTATACCAGTGGTTCCCAAAGTCAATCTGGGCCCGGACCCCCAACCTCAACTTTGGCCAATAATGTAGTGCTGGACAAAGAAATGCTGAATTTTAGTGTCTCACGTGCTCTTCCTTTTTTATTTTTGCACAAAAAATCAAAACGTGGTTCAACTCCGGAAAGGGCAATTCTCACATCACTATTAGCTTCCAGACGATTTAGTTTTTTCTTCTTGACATCACAGACCCCCTGGAAAGACGTTTTTCACCCCCCCCCCCCCCCCCCACTTTGGGAACCACTGCTCTATACAGACCTACTTGTCATTTGGAACCCACGAAGCTCTCGTCCTTTGCACCCTTGCAATCCATTTTTTGCGACGAACCGGGTCTTTTGGAAACTTATGAAGGGATAAATCCTCCCTCCCGAGTGTTCGAGCAATATCCAGAAATGCAACTAGCCGGCATTTTGGCTAACACGAAGGAACAACAAAGCTGCCTTCCCGCAGGTAAAACGAATAGAAAACAAACGAGGGCGCTCCTGCCCCGTACGTCACCTCCTGCATCTTCTCGAAAACAAATCCCTCGAGAGGATTTTCATGGCGGGAGTTACAAAAAGCCATACACGTCAAAATCATGTTTTGTGGTGGGGAAAAAACAGATGAGTCCACACCAGCTGCAAGACCCGTTGCCAATTATAGAAAAGATTTTGATTCAGTTATTGCAGCGGAGGATCCCCCAACCGGTGATCAGCTTCAGTGGGCCTTCACTTTTTCGACACAGCGGCCGGTAACTGAATTGTTATTATTTTTTCATTTAGTGAATGAAATCACTGTTTAAAAACACCATTTAAGTGCAAGTCGCAGTAAGCAGCAATCAACCGACGTGACCACGTGACGGTACGCCGGTTGCAGGTTACCCCACGTACAAGGAGAAGGTGAAAAAGCGCCCCGGGGGTCGCCCGGAGGTCATCTACAACTACGTCCAGAGGCCCTTCATCCGCATGTCGTGGGAGAAAGAGGAGGGCAAGAGCCGCCACGTGGACTTCCAGTGCGTCAAATCCAAATCCATCACCAACCTGGCGGCGGCGGCGGCGGACATCCCCCAAGACCAGCTGGTGGTCCTGCACCCGGGCCCCCAGGTGGACGAGCTGGACATCCTCCCCAACCAGCCGCCGGGGGGCAACCCCTACAGCAACAACTACAGCAACGAGCCCGACCCCGAGGGACCGCCGCCTGCCATGTGAGGCGGCCCCCCCGCCCCCCTCCCTCCTGTCCCTCTTGTCCGCCTCCCAGCATGCTGCAGCATGGAGCGCACCACAAGGGGGCCCCATAACCATTATTGCCTTGACACCTCCTTCGCAGCCTTAGAGAGCCAAGAACATGGTGGACTGCTTTGAGTTTCTTTTTGATTTTTTTTTTTTGTTTTGTTTTTTACTTGACCAAAGCAATTTATTTTTGTGTTTGCAATATATCCAACAAATATTATAATTATTATTATTATTTTACAATGCTGTACCCTCATTTGTTGGGTTTGGCTGAGCACTCTCGTAGTTATCGACGTCTCCCCCCCCCCCAAATCATTTTTGTTCGGATTTGACTTGTTCCCGGGTGGCCTAATGACTACAGTGTGTGCTTTTTACAGGGGCGACTTGGTCGTAAGTGGGGGGGGGGTTTAATCATCACTCGTCACCCGACCTCCGCGTGTTAACAGTGTAACTGGATGTGTGTGTTCTGTCTTTTGGCTGGATGTGATATGTCCATGTGACGCTCCCACCACCGCAGACTAAACAGAAAAGCAGCGCACACGGGCTGGCACGCTCTCCGTCTTATAGTGCAAAGCTTGAAATTGTAAAAAAAAAAAAATGTTCAAGTGGTTCAATAAAGAAAATTAAAATGCAACATTTTTTGGTTTGTGACTATCGTCTCCGTTTGTCCATATAAGACCCAAATAAGGCAATTGGGAACGGATTCATAGTGCATGTAATCCGACTGTGGAAAGCTGTTGTAACTTATTTCTTATCATTGATATAGTGAAGCAAATTAATACTTCAAATGGTGATATTGTGGGAAATTTACACCTCTGCAAATCCCGCTTAAAAGAAAAAAAGCAAAATTTAAAGATAATGGTCCTTATGTCAAAAATGACGTTTAATTTTTCCATAATAAATGAAAATGCGTTGATTTTTAGGTCATGCAATTGTGCCGACGTCAAATATAAAGTTGGATGTTGTTTTTATAAGTACACTAAAAATTGTTCTTAACACCATTAAGTACTTTTAAATCCCGAGGAGACAAAAAAAAAAAAATTATATGCTGTAACTGATTTTTTACATATATATATATATACATACATTTTCTTATCCGCTTATCCTCACAAGGTTCGCGGGGAGTGCTGGAGCCAATCCCAGCTGTCATCAGGCAGGAGGCGGAGTACACCCTGAACCGGTTGCCAGCCAATCACAGGGCACATGGAGACAAACAGCCGCACTCACAATCACACCTTGGGGCAATTTAGAGTGTCCAATTAATGTTGCGTGTTTTTTGGGATGTGGGAGGAAACCGGTGTCACCGTGCTGGTAAAGCGTTGGCCTCATAGTTCTAAGGTCCCGGGTTGAATCCCAGACCCGCCTGTGTGGAGTCTGCATGTTCTCCCCGTGCCTGTGTGGGTTTTCTCCGGGCACTCTGGTTTCCTCCCACATCCCCAAAGAAATATGCAACATTAATTGGATACTCTAAATCAGGTGTTTTCTCGCGGGCCACATTTTAGTTCCAGCTTCACTCGGAGGGCCGTTGTGAATATGAAACAAAAGTATTTAATCGTATCGTCATATTTCCACCATCAATTTATGGACTAGTTTTGGAATCAGAAAGCAAGGGCAACGTGTTTTTCAACTGGTAACACAAAAAGGCTTGTAATATCTCAACTTTGTTTACGATATTGACCTTTTGAAATTTTGGTACAGATATTGCAAGAATCATGAAAATTGACACTCGATTTGGCTTCGCGGGCCACATAAAATCATGTGGCGGGCCGAATCTGGCCCCCGGGCCTTGAGTTTGACACCCGTGCTCTAAATTGCCCCTAGGTGTGGTTGTCAGTGCGCCTGTTTTTCTCTATGTGCCCCGCGATTGGCTGGCGACCAGTTCAGGGTGCCTCCTGCCCGTTGACAGCTGGGATAGACTCCAGCGCGTCCCGTGACCCTTGTGAGGATAAGCTGCGAAGACAATGTATGTGTGGATGAATAAATTAATTGCCTCTCTGAAACGTTTTCTCAAGGGGAATTCACTTGGCATGGTACGACCACAAGGGGGAGCTTAAGTTCAGCGTGTGGCTCTGATGTTTCTTTCAGCAATTAAATAATGTACCCATCCATCCATTACCCAAGCTGCTTATCCTCACAAGGGCCACGGGAAAGCTGGAGCGTATCCCAGCTTGCTTCGGACTACACCCTGAACTGGTCACAAGTCAGTCACAGGGCACTGATTAAATAATGTAGCTCCTGTGCTTATGTGGTACAATTTTATGTCCCGTACATCAATTTCCTCCACCTTGTGACCTCATTAAGGTTGCGGGGGGGCTGAAGCCTATCCCAGCTGACTCTGGGAATTGTAATGTTTTTTTTAATTATTCATATATGGTTCTTTATAATAACAGGCACCAATAACATACACAAATAGAATCTGAAGAAATTAAAGTGTTGCTCTTTCTGGTGGGCAGATATTGACCACCCGGGGGAAGTGTAATTCAGGCATAAAATTAGCATCAGCATTAGCATGTTATTAACATGTTATAACTGTTTAAGCAACGGATACTTGAACACAAGTGGTGGAGCCAAACATATAATCATACATAAAGAATTATAAAGAATATAATAATACTCGCAGGCATATAGTCTGTATCCTTTGCGAAGAGAGACTAACATTACTACGGCTTCCTGGGGAGGAACTTGTGACGGTCTCTGTGTGTTTCCGTGTTAGCCCGTCTATGGCGTTTTGCGTTTGCTAGCATTAACCTCAATTGACTCGCCTAAAGTGAAGCAATATGGTTGTTGATAATATGCATGTAATCTTTTTTTTTGGGGGGTAGTATTTGTAAATGTAAGTGATGAAGTGAGAGTTACTGATGGCGTCGCGGTACACACGCCTGCCTTTGTCACGGGCAGCGTGGGGTCGATTCCCGCTCAGCGACGGTGTCGATATCTGCCCTGCGACTGACTGGCGACCAGTTCAGGTTGTAGTCCGCCTTTCGCCTGAAGCTAACTGCGATATGCTACAGCTTTCCCGTGACCCCCGTGAGGATAAGCGGCTTGGATAATGACACGACAGTGATTAAGTGGTCATCTCTGACATTTTGAGAGCACACGGCGACTCTCACTCGTCAGGACGTAAAATCAAAACATCTTTTGACTTTTCTTTGTTTACGTCATGAACGTGCGTTTCACGCTGTTTCTCGCAACAGAGACGCAACGCGATCCGTTATCGCGCCGCTGCAACACAATCCACCGGCGCGATACCCGAAGCCGGCCCTCCCGACTAGGAGACAAAAAAAATGTATTTATCACAATGTCTCTGGGATTTTTTTTTTTTTATTTCCTGGAGCTAGCGTTCTATTTTTTTTTTTCTAAGGGAAACAAGATAATAACTCACCAGACAGCCAAAATAAGACGTCAACATGCCCGCCGTGTAAGTGATACACAACAAGCACACCCACGAAAGACGAAAAGGGCTTTGTTTGGGTTTGCGTGAGCTAGAAAAAAGAAAAAATCATATTACAGCCATATTGTATTTATCATTTTTGTATTTATTTTATTTATTCCACTGACTTTGGCTGTCTGCTTTTGACCTTTGACAACTGCATCCAAACTCCAAACGAACGGTGCTTGCACAAAATATTTGAAAATATTATATTATTAATAATAATAATAATATTATATATAAATAAATATAATATACAATATATATAATTATATATATAAATATAATGTAAAATATAGAATAATAATTAATAATAGTAAAATACACAACATTAGAAAAAATTGCACAAATAAAATAGGGACGGCCAAGTTGAATTATGTATAGGTTTCTTGTCCTGTGACTTTCTGAAATCATATTTCCCTATTGAGATGAGTGGAAAAGCCAGGAATCCGTTCCAGCCCTACAAAAAAATACATTTTTCGTCCACTCTGGGGTATTTTACTGTATGACATTGTTCAGTAATTATGTCATCAAATTTTGATGCAAATAATTAAACAAGGCGGCACGGTGGTTCAGCTGGTAAAGCGTTGGTCTCACAGTTCTGAGGTCCCACGTTCGATCCCGGGCCCGCCTGTGTGGAGTTTGCATGTTCATACCTGTCAACTTACCAAAAAAAAAAAAAAAAATCCTGATAGAGAGCAAAAAATTCCTTATAACATACCGAAGCAAATTATATGTCAAAATAATGATTTTTATTGTTGATCTCCATGATGATAATATCTGAAGTTAATATCTAATGATCAAAGTCTATTTAGTGGCATGACAGTGTTCAGAATTGTATTCATGCGTAACTTTCTTCACCAATTCTAAACGCTGACCCTTCGGCACGAAATTACATCCATATTGACTTTGCATTGAAATAATGAAAAAAAATAACAAAAAAATCTGTATGATTTGTGATATACGGCCGTATACGTAAGATTCACCACGAAATCCGTATGAACTACGGCTGAACCGCTGCATGTTCTCCCCGCGCTTGCGTGGGTTTTCTTTGGGTACTCTGCTTTTCCTCCCACATCCCAAAAACATGCGACATTAATTGGACACTCAAAATTGGCCCAAGGTGTGATTGTCAGTGCGTCCGTTTGTCTCGTTGTGCCCTGCGATTGGCTGGTGACCAATTGAGGGTGTACCCCGCCTCCTGCCCGTTGACAGCTGGGATAGGCTCCTGCACTCCCCGCGAGCCTTGTGAGGATAAGCGGCTAAGAAAATGGATGGATGGATGGATAATTTAACAGTTTGAGCATCATGATTTTATGCTTCAATGCCCATTGATAGTGTGCTTCTTCTGGCCACCAGGGGGCAACATAATACAGACACACTGTGGCCAGCGTAAATTTTTCATCATTGTGGGAATATGTCAATTGGTTTCAAACCGCCAAATATTTCTTTACTTAAAAGACATTTTCCCAAATTATTACGCACAACAAAGTTTTCAATCGTTTTATTTGATTGAATTTGCAGCATCAACGATATAAGAGTCCCCTCTCCCCCCCAAAAAAAGAGTTTCAAAACTAAACAAAATTTTCACAAAAGATGAATATGGGCCTTGCGATTGGCTGGGAACCAGTTCAGGGTGTACTCCGCTTCCTGCCCGTTGCCAGCTGGGATAGGCTCCAGCACTCCCCGCGACACTTGTGAGGATATGCGGCTAAGAAAATGGGTGGATGGATGGATGAATATGGGCCTGTGAGTATTATGTTGCTTGTCTGCATGTATTGCTGTACCATTGTGCCCAAATATATTTATTACTTTAAATCACTCATAATTCCGGCGTAGAGTATTGGTAAGATAACATTTTTATTTGGTTGTTGAGAGTAAAATAAAATAAACCGCACACTTGTGCAGTCTGGCGGATGTGCTGTGCCTTGAGAGACGGTCTAGGGGTCAGGGTGCAAAGGTCAGCAAGCAGCCTTAAAGGATTAACACTCCTGCCAAAGGCACAATGGCCTCGCCCTCTAATGAGGACTCAGCGGGCTAAATTCTGCGAGAGCGCCTCGCACTTCAGCGACGTCGGCTCCGGAGTCAGCGCCTTCGCTAGCGACCTGACGGGGGGAGGCAAAGTGGAGCGTTGCTGGGATTGAGGGGGGGGGTGGGGGGTGGGGGTGTCACCATTACAAGCTGTTGTTCTGACGGGTGAGGAATGTGAACGGCAACGGGAAGAGGAACCCATTAATTTGGATGAAAAGACAAACGTGGAGCTTTTGGGATTTCGAGCAGAAAGTGGAGGAGGGAGTTTGACCTGATTTATGAGAGACGCAATTTAAGAGTTTCCGGGAAACGAGATGTCAACTCGGCAGATTTTGCGGGTTTTTTTTTTTTGTATGTGCATGAGTTGTTTCGGGGGTGGAGTGTGTAAGGTTTTTTTTTTTTTTTTTTTACATGTATGAGTTTTTTCATGCTTTACAGGAAATTTTTTCATTTTAGGTGAGAGTTTTTGGTGAGTTTTGAGGACGTGCGAGATATTTTGTGTTAGTGTGATTTTTTTTTTTTTTTGTAGTTCTATTGGGTGTGAGTTACTGTGGAAAAGTATTGCTGCCACACCCAAAAAAAATATCACATTATAAGATGATATGCTCTACGTTATAATGTAAAGCATATCATGTTATAACGTAGAGTATGTCATGTAACGTGATAGCGGCCTATTTGGGTTTTTTTTTTTTTTTTTTTGAGTTGTATTAGCTGTGAGTTACTACAGACGCGTATTGCTGCCACACCAAAAAAAAAAGTCGCTATCACGTTATAACATGATATGCTCTTTATTATAACGTAGAGGCTATCATGTTACAATGTAGAGTATATCATATACGCTTCAGTAGTAAATCACAGCTAATACAACTAAAAATTAATTTGAAAAAAAACCACTAACACAAAACATCTCACACATCCTGAAACCTCACCCAAAAAAATCCCACATATAATAAAAACTGCCCCACGAAGCATGAAAAAACTCATACATGTAAAAAATAAACCTCACACACACCACCGTTATAATGTAGAGCATATCATGTTATAACGTTATAACGTGATAGTGACCTTTTTTTTTTGTGGCAGCAATACACTTACGTAGTAACTCACACCTAATACAAAGAATCACAATAACACGAAACACATCACACATCCTCAAAACTCACCAAATACTCTCACATATATTAAAAAACTGCCCCATAAAGCATGAAAAAAACTCATACATAAAAAAAACCTCACACACACCATCGTTATAATGTAGAGCATATCATGTTATAACAGAGCATATCATGTCATAATGTAGAGTATATCAGTATGTGATAGCGACCTTTTTTTTATTTTTTGGGTGTGGCAGCAATACGCTTCCGTAGTAACTCACACCTAATACGACTAAAAATAAAAAATAAGAAAAGGAAATCACACTAACACAAAACAACTCATACATCCTTAAAACTCACCCAAAACTCTCACATATAACAAAAAACTGCCCCATGGAACATGAAAAAACTCATACATGTAAAAAAATCAAACAAACTCACAAACACCATCATTATAATGTAAAGCATATCATGTTATAACGTAGAGCATGTCATGTCATAATGTGATAGCGACCTTTTTTTATTTTTTGGGTGTGGCAGCAATATGCTTCTGTTAATAACTCACACCTAATACAAAAAAAAAAAAAAATCACACTAACACGAAACATCTCACACATCCTCAAAACTCACCCCCCCAAAAAAATCCCACATATAATAAAAAATGCCTCATTAAGCATTAAAAAACTCATACGTGTGGAAAAAAAAAACTCACACACACCACCGTTATAACGTAGAGCATATCATGTTGTAACGTTGTTTTGGAGTTGTATTAAGTATGAGTTACTACGGAAGCGTATTGCTGCCAGACCAACAAAAAAAAAGTTGCTATCACGTTATAACATGATATGCTCTATGTTATAATGTAGAGCGTGTCACGTTATAATGTAGAGTATATTATGTTATAACGTGATAGCGACCTTTTTGTTTTTCGGGTGTGGCAGCAATACGCGTCCGTGGTAACTCACCTAATACAACCAAAAAAAAAAAACCCAAAAAAATCACATTAACACAAAACATCTTACACATCCTCAAAACTCACCAAAAAAAAAAATCCACATATTAACAAAAAACCGCCCCATAAAGCATGAAGAAACTCATATGTAAAAAAAAAAACAAAATTCACACACACGAGAGCATATCATGTTATAACATGATAGCGACCATTTTTTTATGTGCGTGTGTAGCAGCAATACGCTTCCGTAGTGACTTACTGTAGTTGTGTGAGTTTTGTTGTTTTGAATACACATTTTAACGTCAAATAAAAGAAGATGCCAAAGTGGGACTCTTTTGAGGCACAATGCAACTTCTCCCACTTGGTCTGGGGTGCAGGACGCGAGTCCGACAAGAGCGGCACTCCAGATTCCTGAATGTGCTTCAAGAGGCTTCAAACTCTTCGTGTCATCAGAACTTGATTTTTGTGCGATTCCTTTCAGTCACGTGGGAAACAGCCGGCACACACAAAAGGTCTGCAATGCTCTCATTTTCTCCCTTTTCATTTCCGCCCGGCCTGTGTGGGTTTTCTCCAGCTGCACCGGTTTCCTCCCACATCCCCAAAACATGCAACATTAATTGGAGACTCTAAATTGCCCATAGCTGTGATTGTGAGCGTGGCTGTTTGTCTCGATGCGCCCTGCGATTGGTGGAAACCAGTTCAGGGTGTTCCCTGCCTCCTGCCCGGTGACAGCTGGGATAGGCTCCAGCACTCCCGTGACCCCCGTGAGGATAAGCGGCAAAGAAAATGGAAGGATGGATGCTCTTAACTTAAGAATTGAAGCCACCCTCTGGCATTCAGCATTCGAGATGGGGTCTGTACGCTACACATTTATACTCTATTTGACTAATACATTTATCCATCCATCCATTTTCTTATCTGCTTATCCTCACAAGGGTCGCGGGGAGTGCTGCAGCCTCCCATTCCTCAATGGGCAGGAGGCGGGGTACACCCTGAACTGGTTTCTGGCAAATCGCAGGGCAAATGGAGACAGACAACAGCCGCACTCACAATCACACCTACGGGCAATTTAGTGTCCAATTTAATGCATGTTTTTGGGATGTAGGAGGAAACCAGAGCGCCCGGAGAAAACCCACGCAGGCACGGGGAGAACACGCAAACTCCACACAGGCGGGGCCGGGATTGAACCCGTGACCTCTGAAGTGTGAGGCCAACTCTTTTCCAGCCGATTCACCGTGAAGCCGGTTTTTGACGTGTTTACATTTTTGGGGTTATTTTTGGTTTGTGTGAGTATTTTTGGTGTGTGTGTTTTTCGTATTAATTAATATTTTTGGGCTTTGCAGATTTTTGAGAAGATTTTTGGTGTGCGTAGAAAGTTTTTGGGCACCTGAGAGATTTTCATTAGATTTTTGCTGGTTTGTTTGTAAAATTGTTTGTTTTTAACAGCGAACACAGCAGGAAACACCATAGACAAGCTAACAAATTGCACTAGTGTCACAGTGTTAGAGGGGATATTTGAACACTAATGATGGGGCAACACATGTAGACAGATAATACGCATAGGCATATGTGATTTTTGCTGGTGAGTATAAGTTTTTATGTAAATGAGGTATTTTTTTGGTTTTTGGGACACTTGAGTTATTTTAGTGATTATATTTTTTTTATTTTTGCTGTATTTGTGTTCTTTTTTTGGTGTGTGCGTGAGATTTTGAAAGCATGTTTGAAAATTTTTGGGGTGAACGTCGGTTTGATGTGTGCAAGGACTGTTTGTTTTGCCCCCCCCCCCCACTACTTGTTAAACGTAAGACTTCCGATTGGTCATGGTGGTAGCCAACTATGAGTATTTTTTATTTTGCCGTAATCTATTTCCTTCTCAATCGAAGGACGAATGTGTAAAGATTACGAGTCAAGTAGATTGCAGAGTGCGTGTCTTTGTTTTGTCTACGTCGCCGTCAAAGACGGGGGTCTCGTTCCGACTCGCCGTAATTGTTTTGTCTGAATCGGGCCGACGTATGTAAAAAGGTGGATCGACGCGGAGCTGACAGTACGTCTAAAAAGTCACGTGAGCAGTCGCTCGACCTGAGGGTGCAAAAAGAAGAAAGAATGTACTCCCAAAAATGTATTTCACTATACTAATTAATATCACTGACAAAGCAGTTCTGTCCAACTGTAAATAGTTCAACAATTATAAAATCGTACAGTAATTGGTCCGGTTCTGCGGTTACAACAGGGACATGGAGCAGTTCTAGAGTCAGCGACATGATCCAGACTGGACAGGTCTAGGTCTAGAGTTAGAGTTAGAGACATCATCCAGTTCTAAATTGGAAAATGTGGCCCAGAGTGGTCACATGCTCAAGGCAAAGACATGGTTCAGGTCTAAAGTCAACAACAAAATCCAGAGCCCCCTAGTCCTAGACTCAGAGACATGATCCAAGTGGTGCCAATCTAGAGTCAAAGACATTCAGGTCAGTTCAAGAGTAATAAACTTGATTCATAGTGTTCTAGTTCTACAGTTAGACAAAGCCTCCAGCCTGGTTCACGTCTTGAATCAGTGGCACGGGACAGGCTGAGCCAGTTCTACAGTCAGGAGCATGGTCCAGACTGGTCAAGTTTCTCAGACATGATCCAAATCTAGAATCATGGACATAATCCAGACTGGTTTAGTCCTAGAGTCAGAGACTCGGGACAGTTTGGTTATAAAACATGCTCCAAGTTGGTCTAGGTCCAGAGTTGGACATATTGTCCAAACTAGTTAACTTCTAGAGTCAGAGACAAAGGCCAGTTTTAGCCACTTCTAGAGTCAGACAGAGTTCATGGTACTGATAGGTCTAAATCTGGAGTCCTAGACAATGTCCAAAGTGGCCCAGGTCTAGAGTCATAGACATCTTTCAAACATGTCCAGTTTTAGAATCCCGGAAATGGCCCAGACTCGTGTTGTTCCAAAGTCATGCAAAAGGGTCCGATTGGTCGAGTTCTACAGTAGGAAATGTGATCCAGACTGGTTATCATTCTAAAATTATACAAATGAACCAAGAGTCCCGACCGGTGCGATGGCACAGTCCGAGACACTGTCCAAGGTAGTGCAGGTCTAGAGCCAGAGATATTTTTTTAAATAGATCCAGTTTGAGACTCAGAGATACGGGCCGGACTGCTCTGGTTTTGAAGTCCGAAACAAGGGCCAGACTGGTCCAGTTCTAGAGTAAGCGATGTGGTTTAGACAGGTCCAGTTTTGAGCAAAGAAATGTGGTCCTGACTGGTGTAGCGCCAGTGTCTGAAAGATCGTTGGGATTGGACCAGTTCTAGAATCAGACACATGGGTCAGTTCTGGGGTCAGAGAGATGGTCCAGGTAAAGACATGGTCCCGGCAGGTCCAGTTCTACACCAGAGACTGGCACACAATGATACTGTCAGACTCCTGGCTGTGCAGGGAGCTTAAACCCGTGTCTGAGTCCTCATCGTTGCCTCGGTGCCATTCGGACCAACCCCTGGCTCGCTCCACCCACTGGCTCTTCCTCCCCTCAGCTCCATCCGCCCCACCCCCGTCGTCGGAACCCAAAGAGTTGATTTTCTCCAGCAAATCCCTCATCTCCTCGTGGCGGCTGCTCCAAATCTGCCGGCTCAGCTCCAAATCGCCCCTAATAGCCTCCAAATCCGAGCGGAGGCGCCGGCCCACGTACGACGTGGCGTCCAGAAATCTCCTCAGCCTCTCCTCCAAAAACATCTGCTCTCCTCCCGGGACCGACGACGCCGGGGGCGGCTCCTCTTCCCTCCACCAATTCCGCATCCAGTGCCGGTCCAGCTCCTCCTCCGTCTGCCCGATCAACATGTCCGCTAGCGCCCCCTGCTCCCACAGTTCCTCCTGACACTGGAAAACAAGTCAAGTACTCATCTGTCAAAAAGTTTTCTTAATGAAATGAAAACTTCTATCCATCCATTCGCCTTCTCTTTCACGTAGACGCACTTCTTTGGGTTTTAACTGTCAAGCAATTATTTGTTGTTTGTTTTTGACAGCGAACGCAACGGGAAACACCATAGACAGGCGAACAAGTTGCGCTCGTGTCACAGCGTTATCGTGGATATTTGAACACTAATGATGGGGTAACACATGTAGACAGATAATACGCATAGGCATATGTGGTTTTTCCTCTGCGAAGAATGACTAATAGTGTTGTGGCTGACTTCGGAGTAGCTTGTGAGCGTCTGCATGTGTATTACACTGCCCCCAGGTGGCGAAGGTGCACTCGCCGCGACGAGCAGCACGTTGTCCATTGAAGTGACGTAAAAAAAAAAAAAATGGCACGACGTACATAACTGTCATAACTATTTGTTCATAAAATACATCATCTGTCCAGCCATCTGTTTTCTGAGCTGCTTATCCTCACAAGGGTCGCATACTGGAGCCTATCCCAGCTGTCAACGCAGTACACCCTGAACTGGTTGCCAGCCGATCGCAGGGCACATGGAGACAGACAACGGTCACACTCACGATCACCTACGGGCAATTTAGCGTCCAATTAATGTTGCGTGTTTTGGGGATAGCGGCACGGTGGATCAGCGGGTTCAATCCCAGACCTGCCTGATGCAAACCCCACGGTTTGCATGTTCTCCCCGTGCCTGGGTGGGTTTTCTCCGGGCACTCCGGTTTCCTCCCACATCCCCAAAACACGCAACATTAATTGGACACTCTAAATTGTCCGTAGGTGTGATTGGAAGTGCGGCTGTTTGTCTCTATGTGCCCTGCGATTGGCTCGCAGTCGGTTCGGGGTGTACCCCGTTTCCTGCCAGTTGACAGCTGGGATCAGCTCCAGCACTCCCGTGACCCTTGTGAGGATAAGTGGCAAAGAAAATGGATGGATGTTATGGGGATGTGGGAGGAAACTGGAGTGCACGGGGAGAACATGCAAACTCCACACAGGATTGAACCCGGGACCTCAGAACTGTGAGGCCAACGCTTTCCAGTTGATCCACCGTGCCGCCCAAAATGCAGCATGATGGAACCATTTTTTTTTTTTTTGTTATGAAAAACAAGAAAATATTTAGATTTTAGCGAGGCTGGAAAAAAAAACTTTCGTGACATTTGCGCGCATTTTAATGGGGAAAGTCGATTTGCGATGCGAGGTCAATTCGTACCTTGTAGCACAGCTGTAATGAGTAAGGAATAAAAAAATTTTTTTTTTTTTTTTTTAATGTAGATTTGTGATTAAAAGAAAAAAAATGGGATCAAATCTACAATTTATGCTTGGAATTGTACGTGAAGTGTTATTACCAGGCCGTCACACGGGTGGGGGAAGCCTGCCGGAGAGCACGAATCCCGGCCGCGAGCCCCCGCCGAATAGGCATCCTGCACGTAACCGTCGCCGTGGCTCCGGGTCCGGGTCCGGTCCAGATGCACTTCGGCCTCGCGCCTCTCGATCTCGGCGTCCAGCTGCCGGAGCCTGAGAGCCTGCAGGCGGATGGTGCGCTCCTGGAAGAGGACCAGCTGCGCCAAAGTCTGCGCCTCGTCGGCGCGAGACGAGGACGCGCGTTTCTTGTGCGCCTTGTGCAGCTTCCGGAAGGCTTTCCTGACCGCCCGACGCTGCTTGTCGAGCGGGACCTCCGCCAAGGAAGAACCCGGCGCGGTTCTGACCAGCGGCACCACGCGCGCCTCCCCGCTCCTCGCAGACTCCTCGCTGCCGCCGCGGCCCACCAGCGCGAACCGCACGCGGTCCCGCTCGGCTCCCCACGCCACCCAGAGACGCCAAATCCTGGTCCGGTCGGGCAGAATCCTCCGGAGGCCCCTCCACGTCTCCGCGATGCAGTAGCGCCGATGCTTGGGGTCCTCGAGGTCCTCCAGGAGCGCTTTGACCACGTCGGCGCAGGTCGTGCGTTTGGACAAGCCCAGGACCAGTTTCTCCTCGGCGCGCACCCACACCGAGATCCTCCTCTCCACGGAATCCATAATTAATATGTTGAGGATGAGGATGACGATGATTATGTTTTCTGTAATGTGCCAATTCTTGTGCAGAAGACTTGCTGATGGGACACAAAAGTGGAAGCAACTTGAGCGAGCGCGATCACGTGACTGCCGCCAGACCGTCAGGGAATGTGGGACAGGCTGGATGACGTCACAAGCTCTCCGGATTTGTTTCGCGCCCCTCAAAGTTTACTGAGCACATTAGTTCTTCGTTAAAAAAAAAAAAAAAGATGTGGCGTCTCTAGACTCGTTATAATACTCTCTGGCCCATGAAGAACGGCTATAAAAAGTCTACACACCCCTGTAGAAATTGTCATAATAAGACAAAACTTTCCCCACCATCAATGTGACCTTTAACCTGTTCGACTCAAGTGAATTAAAAATAATAACCTTTGCGAGAGGATGAGTAAAAATAAACAACGGACATGTGGTTGCAGAAGTGCGCACACTCTTCCAACTCGGGATAGGAAAGCATCCAGAATTACCCAATCGTGTTCAAACTTATATTAAATGGGATTCGGTCCACACCTGCCACCATCGAGCAAGCACAAATAAAGTTCAGCTGTTCTTTTGAGGGAGTTTTACCTATATATATATATATATATATATCCATCCATTTCCTTAGCTGCTTATCCTCACGAGGGTCGCAGGAGTGCTGGGGCCTATCCCAGCTGTCAACGAGCAGGCGGCGGCGTTACACCCTGAACTGGTTGCCAGCCAATCCCAGGGCACATGGAGACAAACAGTCGCACTCACAATCACACCTACGGGCAATTTAGAGTGTCAAATTAATGTTGCATGTTTTTTGGGATGTGGGAGGAAACCGGAGTGTCCGAAGAAAACTCATGCAGGCACGGGGAGAACATGCAAACGCCACACAGGCGGGGATGGGATCAAACCCGGGACCTCAGAAATGAATCTCTCTCTCTCTCTCTCTCCATACATATACAGGGATAGGCTCCAACACTCACGCGACCCTTGTGAGGATAAGCGACTAAGAAAATGGATGGATAGTCCCCACAGAACAGCAGAACTAGTGAAGCAAAACTGAGCACTACTTGAAATGCATGTTATTAGTGACATGCTACTAGTACAACTCACGCTCCTATCATTTACTGTCGCTTTGGCGTTCCTGTGACGACGAGCAGTTTTGTTTCCGTGCCAAAAATTATTTTTGGAGTTACAGCCCAAAAAAATTCAACCTTTTGATCATCGAGGGTCATTTTAAATATTAAATATTTCAAGGTTGTTTCCGTGAAATGTTGCGGAGTATGGATGACTTTTTTTTTTGTATGGTGATGTGAATAATTGTCTGCTGGTCAGACTTTTATATTTTTGCTGCATAGTTTCCCTACTTCAATGTTTAAGTTCATCAAACAAAGGAAAATATCACACAAAGTTGATCTAAGTAAATATAAAAGTTCTTAAACTGTGATTTTATTTACTAATGAAAACAAAAGGTAAAAATTACCTGGCCCATTAAAAAAAAAAGTAATGGCCCCACTTGTTAAATGAATTAACTGACTTTTCTGATGCAGAAAACGCATTTTTAGCTCAAATGCATCAATTTTTTTTCATGAGCTGAATCAAGTTAGTGTATCGTTAAATACCGCCATCTAGTGTTCAATCTTATTACTACACCAATTTCAGTGAATGAGGAAACCGGAGCAGTTGTGCAAGCAATGAGCGACATCTACCGTGAGCACTGATCTTAAAAAAAGGAAAAATAAAGACTGGATAGCGCTTACACATCTAGCGGTGCGTCGATTGGTTGAAGCCAGTTGGCTGCCATCTTGGTACTCCCAAAACGTGTGGAGGACATGGTTTACAGACTGGATTATGGTGGGGTTTTTCCTCAAACTTTGGCATGTAGAATTAAAACTGGTCGTGTGAGCTTGACATTTTTTCAGTTCTGGTAACATGAAGGATTTTTAATTCCACTTGGTAAGCCAAAAAAGGAGAAGTGCAAAGGAAAGACATAGAACATCATGACTATCAGAAACCTTGCATATTACCTAGGGCCCGATTTCCGTGACATGTTAACTTTTCCCAAAATACGCTGTGAAGCACTATCATCATAACATGGCAAAAAAAAAAAAAAACTAAGCATTTTCTTCTTGTCATAAAAACATTACATTTTAAGTCAATCAGTTGGATATATTTTTGGAAATAAGGACTCGCGAGGGTTGAAAATACACGCTAAACGCATTGTTCAATTATTGTCTCTGCGATTGTCTATTTCAGACAGAAAGTTGAAACTTGTTTCCTCGCATTTGAAAATCAAATTCAACTCGCAGAGTTCTGTATTATGAAATTCATAAAAAAAATTCACTGAAAACGTGTTTCCATGCTTATCCACTGATGAAGTTTGGGAAAATATTTGCGAAAAACTGTCGGCCTATAAAGGGGAAGCAGAGAGTGAACAGCGAGCAACAACCGTAAACAAAGCTTTGTTCAAGTGAATTAAGATCATCAGAAAATAATAATAATAATAAAAAAACCCTTTACAAACAAAGTTTAACAGTGTCAAAATAAATCTTTCTAACTTACCTGTGGAATGTTTTCTCACAACTCGCTGTAGCTGCACAGGTCGGTATGGTTGTTTTGGGAGTATCAAGATGGCGGATGGCGACTTCAGTTTTGGTGGCCAACGAGCTATCCAGTGTGTGTTTTTTTTTTTTTTTTTTTTAAGATAGGGTTAGGGTTTGCGGAATAAAACTTTCAAATAAAGCAGAGCAACATTTTTTCCTCAGCCACACAAACAGTTTTACTTTTAGAACAGTTTGGTGACAAAATATGAGAAAAATAAAATTGACTGATCATCTGTTCTCTTAGTTTAGAATCAGAATCATGCCACAAAAGATCACAACAAACTCAAAACATGTCGGGCATGAAAAGGTTGTCATGTCATGGTGATCGCACCAATAATTACAAAAGCGAGGATATATTTACTAAATTGAGTAAAATAAGAAATGAACAAATATAATTATTTTATAGTTATAATTACAATAATTGTCCCGAAACAATTCCAACAATTGTACTGTCATTGCGAGATTATTAGCAACCTTTTATTGCTCGGTGACTGTTTTTCTTCAAATCTATTCGGTCAAATGTCGTATTATTGTGGCTCCAACTACCGGAGACAAACTCCTTGTGAGTTTTTGACATATTTGGCAAAATAATAACGACAAGATTGATGGCACAGATTGGTCCAAATGAAGGAACAGATTGAAATGATCGGAACGCGAGTAACACAACAAAATAAAGTGGTTTTAAGTTTTATTTAGCTCCAATGCTGCATACATAAAAATGATCTAGAAAGCTACAAAATATCTAGTTTATCAAGAAGGCATCATAATGTTACGGCAAAGGACAAGACCATCATCATCATCATAATTATGCAAAACATACAAACATAGTAGAGCCTCTTTTTCTTTTGCCTGCTCCCAACACATTAGTCGTAAATAAGAAAGGATATCACACATTGGTACCAGAAACATTAGGATATCTGTTTTTTTCGTTTGTTTGTTTGTTGTTGTTTTTTTTTTGTACAAAGCACCTTTTTACAATGACAAATCCGCACACAAAACAAAAGTGTGAGCTACGTGACGTCAAATCACTTTAAAGCCACAATTTGAAAATGATCAAAAAAGAGAACAGGTCGGTACCAGGACCTTATTCCTTGACAAAAAAAAAAAGAAATTACAAATAACTGCTCGTTACTCTCGCAACCCCAAGTCGAACGCGTTTGCCGTTTATGTTCTCCGAAGTGTTCCGAAAGGTCGGTTTTGCGCGGGAAACGGGGGGGGGCGGGGGGCGGAGCCGACGTTCGCATGCGTCGTAACAGCAGTAAAACGAGAACCGTCTCGATACACACGTCTACGCAACTGTGCACAAACACCAGAAAACATGTACGGATCGATACGCGAAACGGATACACGTGAAGTCGCCTCAAAGAGAGCGGCGCCTTTCTTTCGGACTGCGGTGGAAAAACACTGATTGAGCTTTTACCTGCGTGCGCGTCCACCGCAGATTTTTTTTTTTTTCATAAAGAAACAATTGAGACGAACGTAGCTCTGCGCCACTCTTTAATATTACCTCGAAAGATACTTAAAAAAAAAAAAAAAGATTTTTTTCTGGGAGGGGGGCGCAAACATTTCAGAGATTTTTTTTATTTATTTTTTTAAAAACACTTGAACCTGCAAGTGTGCGTTAGTGTTTTATTGAAGCCTCAAGCGAATCAAACGTGAATCAAAGAGGAAATAAACGTCGACAATTGAGCAGCTTCCCCAGTTAGCGTCACAAATCCTACGAGACACGGCCCGGGGGGAACCATTTTCAAGTTCAAACCCTGCGTAGGGACATCCTTATTTTGTGACCCAAAATCTCTCTCCGGTCTGTGATTTCTTTTATAGACTGTTTTCGACTGACTGACTTCCGGTTTAGAACGCGGTCGCCATTTTGTTTTGGTGAACTCGAGTAAACAAACAGTAACTAAGCGGGAATCATTTCAGAAATGCGTACGAATGGGGGCCGACTGCTATGTTATCGGTTGCTCAAAGGAAAGTTGTAAAGCGTCTTTCTTGCGACTGTCAGCTGGGATCAAGAACCAGTGCGAGGAAACGGAGCAGCTAGCGACCAAACGGCGACAACGGTGGCTGTCTCGTATCAGCAGAGTTGATCTAGCAGCCAAGTCATTCCCTCATGTCCGAGTTTGCTCAGAGCATTATTGGATACCTTTTTTGAATTTCCCACCTACTCGGCAATAACTAAATTCTGTGAAGGAGAAGAATTCTTTAGGGCCGAGGGCTTACATAATACTCATGTGTGAATGCAATGCATGTCTCCAAAATCTGTATTTTCTGTTTTATTGTATAGTGAAGAAAATAAGTATTTGAACACCCTGCTATATTCCAAGTTCTCCCACTTAGAAATCATGGAGGGGGTCTGAAATTGTCATCGTAGGTGCATGTCCACTGTGAGAGAAATAATCTAAAAAGAAAAATCCAGAAATCACAATGTATGATTTTTTAACGATTTGTGTGAGGAAGGAATAGGAATCAGCCTGGGACTACACGACAGGACTTGGTCAATGCCTTGAAAAGTGCTGGGACCACCGTTTCCAAGGTGATTGTTGGTATTACACTAATACGTCATGGTTTGAAATCATGCATGGCACGGAAGGTTCCCAGGCTTAAACCGGCGCATGTCAAGGCCCGTCTTAAGTTTGCCAATGACCATTTGGATGATACAGAGGAGTCAAGGGAGAAGGTTTTGTGGTCAGATGAGACCAAAATGGAACTTTTTGATCATAATTCCAGTAACCGTGTTTGGAGGAAGACGAATGATGAGCGCCATTCCAAGAACACCATCCCTACTGTGAGGCATGGGGGTGGTAGCATCATGCTTTGGGGGTGTCGTTCTACCCATGGGACAGGACGACTGCACTGTTTTTTCAGGAGAGGAGGACCGCGGCCATGTATTGCGAGATTTTGGGAAACAACCTCTTTCCCTCAGTCGGAGCATTGAAGATGGGTCGTGGCTGCTGGGTCCAGCCCAGAAACCCGTCTGATCTAAAGAAGAGTGAGGCAAAATCCCTCCTGCAGTGGGTGCAAACCTGATGAACAACTACAGGAAATATTTGACCTCTGTAATTGTGAACAAAGGACACTGTACCCAATATTCACATTGGTTTTCTCAGGTGTTCAAATACTTATTTGCGGCTGTATCACACAGATAAATCGTTAAAATAAAAATCAGACATTGTGATTTCTGGATTTTTCTTTTAGGGTTAACTATCTCACAGTGGACATGCACCTAGGATGAAAATTTCAAATCTTTTCAGATTTCGAGGTGGGAGAACTTGGAATACAGCAGGGTGTTCAAATACTTCTTTTCTTCACTGTAATAAGTTTGCAAAAACGAGTTACCGCACTGCTAGCTGTTTCATGAGTTGTGTTAAAAATTGTAACCAAGAAAAAGGTGTGGACTTCACTTGGGACTCGTCCCGATCGAACCTCCCTCTCTCTCCCTCTCGGTAACAAAAATGACAATAATATTCTACACCTCTATCGTTGGTATAATCAACATCATTTAAAACAACGCTGACTGTAATCATGAGTTTACATATTGAAATTGCATTGTGCGGTACACTAACTTTAGCAGTGCGGAGACACAGGTTGTTTACAATGGATACCGCCGGATGACGAACCCAAGGTTAGTTGATTGATGAATCATTTATAATTGATGAATTGCTTGTAGGCCTCCAGACCTTTGTAATTCTTAAGGTGGTCTACGGTATAAGCACTTGTCGAGAAGAGGAGATAGTTGACGATGTCCGGATAGGTTACCGACGCCTACATTTTGTGTGCTCCATTTGTGTTTCTCCGAGGCATGTGGGTCGATGTTGTCGATCAAAGCGCACTTCTTGTCGTCACGGTTTCTTGAAACGACATCTAATGAGCACCGATAACTTTCCAAAGTCTTTTTAGCCATCGTGCGTCACTTTTAACAGTCGTACGAACATTTTTGTAACTCCAAAAGCATTAGAGTGAATGGCGCGTCAGTAGCGTACCCATCCAACATGGCCGCCTGCCCCGGATGTAGTCACGTGGTCAAAAACAGTCCATTATACAGTAAAACAGTGATCAAAAACAATGTTTTTGTTCAGTTTTTTTTTTCCCCACAAGCCTAACTCAAAGAGCAAAAACTTCCCATGTGGACAAATGTTGCAAAGCTCTCTGCACAAGACCGGAAACCAGAACATGTTGCATTTCTTGCGTGGCGCATCGACCCAAATACGTCTCGCTTAGCTCTTTGAGACCAGCTCGCGCAAAAACGGGAGTAAAAATAAACGTCTTGCATTTCTAGTGTATACTTTGAGCGTTACGGCGCAAATGCTGTTGGCGGTTTCTCTGAGCTTGTACACGATTTGTTTTTAGATTTACATGCTGGCTGGATGAAATGCTCGGTTTCCCCTCCCTGCTTTAAGAAAAAAAGGCAAAGCGGTACTTGGTTCAATCTCTTTTTCTTTTCTTTTTTTTTTTAATTTTTGGTTTCGCAACATTGTCGTCTTGTGTCAGTTTTGAATTGTAAACCAAAGGCACTTTTTCTACCACGCACAACACAATAGCGGAGTATGTTTTTTTTTTTGTTTTTTTTTGGTCTTTTACTTTTACCACAGGAAATTTCATCAGACGTCACAGAAAAATGCTGATATTTTGGGAATATATGACTGTTTTTTTTTTTTTTTAGAGAAAAAATACAACTTTCATATCATTTGAGGCATTTAGATGCGGTGAATCTGAAAATAGAGGAGTGTACTGGTGGATGATTTTCGCCCGTATCAGCCTGACTTGACATCAGGGTGCAGGATAAAGTTGGACCACATACGCTAAGGCACTGTACTCGGAACACTTTGGCAGACTGCATCGGGAATCCCTCGCACGACTCCATCTCGGGGAGTCCTTGCGAGGGAACGGATCACAGTTTCGGGAGCGTCTCTTGGAGATCGCACAGCTGTAGCGTGTCGAATTAAGGCTGGGAGGGGGGGGGGGCCTCGGCAACAGGAGGCAGCGGAGCTCGGACTCGGATCGTGCCGGGACGCAAACTTGGCTTGCCGTCTAACGTCATTTTTAGTGTTGGGACGAGTTAAGAGCAGAAGAAAGAAAGTGCTTTTGGTTGAGAGCGTTTACATCTTGTAGTGCTTTAAACTGTAAGAGCGCGGGTGTCAAACTCGAGGCCACATCCGCGTCGTTGGCCTGACGTAGGAAATCGCGAGCGCCTGCTTCAAAATTTGGACCCAAAACTTCAAAATGTCATCACTTTTAATAATGTTGTGAGTTTGTTACCGAACCTCTTTAAAAAAAAAAAAAAAAAAAACATTTGAATAAACAGTTTTATTTGACTTCAGAATTTGAAGCTCGCCTTCAATTTGTTATGTAGATGCAATAATTGCAATAATTCAATATGGGGATTATGAACAGTGGACCCCTGCGTATTCGCCGATTCGCAAATTCAACTCCCCGTATTTTTTTTTCAAATATCCTAGATGTTGACTGTACTGGATCTTTAATGATACGGCAATGTTTTAAGGTTTAAAATATTTTGTGGTATATTTCCTGATTAGGTGGCACGGTGGCGCAGCTGGAAACCGTTGGCCTCACAGTTCTGAGGACCCGGGTTCAATCCCGGCCCCACCTGTGTGGCGTTTGCATGTTCTCCCCGTGCCTGCGTGGGTTTCCTCTGGGCATTCCAGTTTCCTCCCACATCCAAAAAACATGCAACATGAATTGGAGACAATAAATTGCCCCAAGGTGTGATTGTGAGTGCGACTGTTGGCCGTCTCTGTGTGCCCTGCGATTGGTCTGGCAACCAGTTCAGGGTGTACCCCGCCTCCTGCCCGTTGACTGCTGGGATAGGGTCCAGGACCCCCCGCGACCCTTGTGAGCATAAGCGGCGAAGAAAATGGATGGATTTACTGGTTAAACTAGTGATTGTGAAAATATGGCACAAGTACCACTCGTGGTACGTGGGCTCCCTCTGGAGGTATGTGAAATGATAAGGTAAGTACATTACAGTTGTATTTAACTTTTGCCACAATACACTTGGTTTTTTTTTATCTGTAATAAGTGTTTTGTATTTAAACATTTGTGTAGTGGTACACACCCCTGCCTTTGGTGGGGGCAGCGTGGGATCGATTCCCGCTCAGTGATGGTGTCGATATCCGCCCCGCGACTGACTGGCGACCAGTTACGGGTGGAGTCCGCCTTTCGCACGAAGCTAGCTGAGATAGGCTCCAGCTTTCCCACAACCCTTGTGAGGATAAGTGGCTTGGATAATTACACTTTTATTAAGGTACAATTTTTATTTAACTGAGGTGTAATACATTTAATTCAAATTATTATTTAAGCACTGTTTCTTTGTAATAAGTCAGTGATGGTGTAGTGGAACACACACATCTGAATTTTGGTGCATGGGATCGATTTCCGCTCAGTGATGGTGTTGATATCTGCCCTGCAACTGACTGGTGACCAGTTCAGGGTGTAGTCTGCCTTTCACTTTAGAATATGTCCACTTTTTGATCATATTATTTGCATTGTATTTTTTTTTATTATTTTGTTTGTCATTTTTCTTGTTTTATCCCATTTTAAATGTTTTATCTCTTTGTTTTCAAATGCCTTTAATCATGTAAAGCACATTGCGTTACCTTGTGTATGAAATGCGCTGTACAAATAAATTTGCTTTGACCCAAATCTGACTGGCCTGTGTGAGGATAAGCAGCTTGGATGGGTGGATGTTTCATTGTGCAATATCCAAGGTGCTGTATAATTAGTGTAAAAAGTTGAAGAACCATTCGTTTACAGTATTAAAACAAGCAATTCTAATCACTTTAGGGGGTTATTAACTATTGGCGGTAATTCACCATTCGCATTAAGACTGTTCCTGTACTCTTTCAATAACAGGGGTCCACTGTATAATCATATCATAACAATAATGCGGCACAAAAAAAACCCATTATAAAAATACATTAAAAAGAGTTTGACAGCCCTGTTTTACAATCATCTGACAGGAACAGGAACCTTAGCGGTTTGTATTGTTTTCTAAACACATTGAGAAAAGGCAGCAAAGTGAGTGTAGTTTCATGTTTTTGAGTGCAATCAAACTGCTGTGACTGTGTTGGCGTGCTTCAACAGGGTCAATATTTCACTGCTCGGTGATTTAACACCACAAAAACAATTCTAAACAGAAAAATCAGTAATATTGTAGCATATTAATGTCATGCTAGTTTCTTTGGAGGTCTATGGGCTGTTGGTCTTGCACATAAAACAAGCATGATCAACACACTCAAACATTGCACAGACCACATCAGGCCACTGGCACAAAAAACAAAGGCCAATAGCATATATACAAACCCCAAAAAAATAAAATAAAATGGACAACACATAGTTCCATTTACAAAAAGAGAGTAAATTTAGTACGTTGACGCCACAGTTATACCCAGTCTACGTGATCCCTCAAGATTTCCAGCAGTGGAACGAAGAATAAAAAAAAAAAAAAAAAAGAAAAGAAAACACGAGTAGCACGACTCACCGATGCAGTCAAACGACACAAAACCAAACACAGTGATAAGAAAAGACTTCAGCTAATGACCGAGAAACGTTGTCGCCGAGACTTTTAGCGAGAGGCACTGCCACTTGTCTGGAGGTCAGAGAGTCTGCAAGAAAATAGAAGGGCCCGTTCATTCTTTTACCAGTCTGTAGATGTGATGCTGGGCGCCGTGTTCGCTGTTGGACACTTCAAATACGCACGCCATACAGAGCAGCGTCTCCTGCGTGTCCCGGTTGGTCACCACCTGCAAAAACACAAACGCGCACACAAAGTTGAAGACTCAAAACTGTCTGGAGGTGCGGATGTGAATGACAATCCAATGTCGAAACATTGACATTGCCATAGAGATTGTTGGTACCTCCTTTTGTGCCATTTTTGGGTTTCAACTGGGAATGATAACCACTATAGAATTTTAAGGAATACATTCAGGCTACAGAACTAAAAAAAGAGGGGAAAAAAAGGAAGTTATGTGCAAATGTGTTGACAAAATGTTTGGTGAAGAAGGCTCGTTGTTCCTTGAAGTTTCAGTGCTTACAGGGATTTTCTGTACTTTCCCGGAATGCATTTCTTAGTATTTTTAATTTCACATGGTCCCCTCTTTATTTGCCTTGTTTGTGACCCAAATAATTGTTTTTTTTTTTTTTTTTTTTTAAGAAACATTTTGACTCATGGTGTGTGGAAACAGAACACACATGGTTGTATACAAACATGCACAAATAGTCACTGGTGTGATTATTAAATTGGTGATTCTCCACCATTGTGGCGGGGAATAACCCAATTTCACTGAAATGGTCTCAAAATTATTTCTTTACTACAAATGTATCTTTGTTTATCGATATATGCCAGCGGCATATTGTGACAAGCAACGTTCCCTCTAATTTTTTACGTGTCTGAGCAAACACACTAAGCCCGTGAGCGCTCCCTTTGACCACTATGAGCAACATCAGGCGGATGCACTGTGGTCAGATCGGTGCTATCCATTATTGCATGCCTCTTTAAAAGATTCAGAATACAGCATTTAAATTACCATCAGAAAATTTTCAAGAAGAATTTTATTTGTGTTTTTGCAAACTTACACTGAAAATGTCAGCAAACAAACAAACAAAAAAAACATTGCTAACCAAACCAAGCCAACTATGAACTGTAAATTTGAAATGTCACCTCCTACTTTGTTTCATTTATTCATTTTTAACCCACAATGATATCCCCGTCTGCTTTTCTTGGTGTAAAACTGAATTATTGCTTGCAGAATATCTTTAGCAATGCATGTTGAAAGCTGACTGACGCTTCCAAACAGCTTTAAGGTTCATGTTATGAGGTCTCCTATTTTTGAAATACAGAATTTGCTTTTTGTGCACTGTATTGTCTGTGCTTTCATCATCGATCAGGCTGTACCAAGGTGGAATTTTAACATTATACACCATCTCATCCTGCACTTTCTTCTTTGGCTTCAGACCAGACTTTTTTTTGGACTCAAAAAAAAAAGAAAATCTCATCCAGTTTCCCCACTTTTCCTTAATTATTATTATTATCATCATCATCAAATACTCTGACATTAATTAAAGCAACAGAATTTCTCTCTTTATTATTATTAATTTTTTTTTTTACTTTTGCCATTATCAAGAGTAAACAGAAGCAGCATGTCGAACTCGTCTTGGCTCGCCGTTGCCCAGACTGTGTTTCCAACTAAAGCACCGGTGGTGGGTGGTTTTTGTAATTATGAGTGTACCTTTGAGAGTGGGAGGTGGCCAGTGTCAAGTAAACAAGGAAGTAGAGTGTGTGGCATAGTGTGGCTGAGCAGCAGCTTGTTAGAGACTGCGTGCTGCCGTTTCATGTGCGCTACAAGTACGCAATTGCGCCGGTGCGGAGCTTAGAAGGAACATTGCTGACAAGTAGAACAATTAAACGCTCTTCTGCTAAATGTCATAAGGTACAATTGCCCACCTCTTGCCACTCATGCAACAGAATAATAGCTTTGTGTTCAACCAATAACGGCAGATTTATTTAGTCAATTAAAAAAATGTAGCCTACTACCGTGATTTGAAAAACTAATTCCGACACACACATACGATAGAGCCAGCAAGGATGGTCTGGAACGTAAAGCCAATGACAAACGAAGGATGACTGTATAGTTATAAAGCTTTGGTAAGATTTTTGTCAGGTGTTTTTTTTTGTCAAATATAAAATACGTTCCTTGGCTCTGTAAAGGTTGGGGGAAAAAAACCTGTCAGACATTCTGAGCTCCTGCAGAAAAAGACGCCCCTCACACCGCGTTTCATCTCTACTGGAATGAGAAGAATGTATGACCAAGCAGAGGAATTCATCAAAATGACATTTTCTTTTTATGTACGTGGCCTGAAGATGAGCGAGAGGAGGAGGAGGTGGGGTCATCTCTTACCAATAAGATAGTAAAGTTCTCCAACACGCTGTTCATCATGTACTTCTCAGGCAGGTGTTTTAGCTTATGAATGAAGTTGATCATGTATTCGCACATTGGAGATCTGCTTATCCGGTAGACGAAGCGGCCGTTCTCGAACCGTGCATATTCCGTCTGAAAGAAAAACAGAAAAAAGAAACTTCAAGTCCACATTTGACACTGTTGAAATTGAACACGGAAGCTTCTTACCTCGACTTTCTCGACCACCTGCTTTCCAAACGAGCACACTTTCGTGGAGCACGTGATGGTCATGTTCTCTGAGCTCTCGTACTGGCTGGTGACGCCGTAGAAAGATCCGTTCTCGTCTTGAATGTTGCAGTTTAGGTCGGCCTGAAAAGCAGAGCATCTGGTGTAATTTGCTGCAATCATTCGGAATTGGAATGACACCAACGCGCACATACAAAGTCGATACAATAAATTCGCAAAGGGGGTCGCACTACATTTCAGGGCGTGCTCACATGTGACAGGTTTTGGGCCAGTATAATGTGGACTGTATCATCCAAATTGATGAGTAGAAGACAACGCGAAGTATCGGTCCTGGGCTAACTGCAAATAAACTGGTGTGTTCAAATGACAGCAGAAAGAAGTCTGTTCATTAGGGTTGTTGAAGAATACTTGGGGAATCGAATTGTGATTTCAACGAGTGTGGAAATGTGACCTTCAAATGAAAACATTCGGATTCAAATCAGAGCAAAATATAAAATATCATACGAATCACTTTAATCTGGCAAAAGGTGAAATAACTGCACTAACTCTTTTTTTTATGGCCGATGCCATTTTGACTCACTCCACCCAATTTATGCACACATGCGCAGTTGACTGCGGATCAGGGATGCGAATAGCCATAACCCATCAAAGAGACGATGATCTCCGTGGAAGGAAGCGTCCAAAAGCAGTGCCTGACGAGCTGCAAGAATTTTCATGCCAAACAGCGACCGTGGTAGATTGCGTGCGAGATAGTTAGAAAGATCCAACGCAGCTAGGCAGATAATTGATGAGAGCTAGCTCGCTGGCTTGCGGTCTAAAGGAGAGAGCAGGCAGTCCTGGACAGTCTGGATTCACTCATTTTGCGGCATCGAGACCAACCCGGGTTCCACTAATGGCCTCCGGTACCTGGAAGCTCGGTTCGTGGCCTGCCACTGCCTGCCTCGTTCGCCCCAGACGCTGAAGCTAAGCTAAAGCTCAGCTAAAGGCCTCCCCGGACGTCGAAGCTCAGCTCGCGGCCCGCCACTGGAGCTCGTGGCCCACCTTCTGTGGCGGTGGAGGCCTTTAGCCTAGCTTCGCCGTCTTGGGCTAACGGCCTCCGCCACCTGGAAGCTAAGCTCGCGGTCGCCGCAGGAGCTCGCTCGACTCCGCATCATTCCCGTCCGAAGAACCATTCGCGGCTGCTGGCCCGGAGCTCCCGGGGGCCTTAGTTTACGTACTCATGTCGCGCGGAGGCCTCCGAGTAGTCAGACTCCCTGTCATTTGGCCCGAACAACCATTCGAATATTCAACATTAATTACAGCCACAGGTTGAAATCTGTATGGAAGTATTCCTCCGTCTTCACAATGAACCGATTCTGCCATTTCGTCATCGGATGAGGGTAAATCAGAGAAATCATCGCTGGGCATAATGGTGTCCTATGAGTGTTTGGAACGGCACGTAACACGTCACATCCGCCCACATGATAGATCATGTGACTCGCGAAAATTCGTAATTGCCGATAAAAATCTTCTCAAAACACTATTAAATGAGAGAGGATTTAACATCACATTGTCAAAATAGGGTACATATTACATGACTTATTGGATACACTGTTCATGCAAAGCACTGGATTATCCCTTTAAGTCAATATCACCACAGGCTACCTTTAACACTTCCCCATTTCACCCAAAAAAGGTCAAGATATGCCCCTCAACTTTATATGCATTGTATTGAGCGGACGCCATGCTAATAAAAATGCATATTGAATATTGGCCAACACTTTTTCCTATTTTCCTGACGACTGAGTGAGTCTGACGAGGACGCCAAAGGCAGCCTGCTGCTGATGTGGACCCACCTCAATGACTTACAAGGGACAAACCGACATGCAATGCAGACGTACAGTAAAAAGGGTCTCTTTTGTAAAACAAGTGTCGACGCTATGAAACACAGCTCCCACGCCGTCAATATTCCGATTCTTTTGACAATATCTACAATTATGTATACAGGGCAGGGCCATGTGTGTCCAAAGTGGAAATACTGAAGGGGATCAAGCAACATTAAAAGAGTGATTTATAAGATTGATCTTCCGTGTTCCCAGAGGGCCGCCTGTCTCTACGCCCCGCACATCCTGTTAATTACGGCCACAAAAAGCGGAGACGTCCGCCGCCAACATTCTCCTCCTTCATTAAGCAGAGCAGTTATACATTCATTATTGTGCAGATCCTGCCTTTCATTTGAAATTTAGATTGGCCGGTCACTTCAAAAGGAATTTGAGGGGACTTGGTCCAAGTACACGGTCTCTACTTTGTTGGCCGCCGCTAGTTAGCATTTCGCATCGGGGAGGCAATACGTGCAATGTCTAAAGAGCCATTATGCGGCGCAACCAGGTCACGCCATTGTTTGGCGATATTAGACTGAATTAGCGAGAGCTTTGATCAAAAGCTCTCCTGCTATGCCCGTCCAAATATAGCCTAACGCATTCTGTAAACAATAAAAGCACAATCTCTTCGGTGTAGACAACTGACGCTCACTGGCTGCAACCTCCAGTAAAATCTAAAATAAAAATAAAGAAAGACACGTTTCCACAGTTTTGCATGGAGCCATCAAAAGTTCATTATTTAACAAATGTGTTTGTTATTGCAGTTGTTTTGTAAGTGTAGAAAGTCCCTGCATCCACTTGGAGCTGTCTGCTGTGCAATTCTCTGTTATAGAGACAAGGCTATGAAACAAAAAAAAGGAAAATTGTCTTTGGAAAGAGAGATTTGATTGTTCTTTCAATGTTCTTTCCTAGCTAATTCCTCCCCACATATTCACTTGCTCAGAAAAAGTGAGAATTCTACTTTCTACTTTATTGTATGTTATTTAAGTGTATTTTCATGAATGGTTACCGTCAACAGCAAGCATGCAAAAACAAAACAAAATAAAAGGTTGTCCGCTCAGTCAAACATTCACAGCGGAATAGAGAAAGTGGAAGTTCCACCATCACACGTGGTAACTCACACCACTCTCAATCCCTGACACACGCATCAAATCACAAACCCAATGGCAGCCGTGTTGTGTTTGTGATTGACAGTCCAGAAGATTGCAGCGTGTCTGCTGTCGCCGCTTGGCTCCTGGCAGTTTCGGCAAACCGGGACTAAACACGGCATCAAAACCGGTCGAATCTGTAAAAACAACTGAGCGCAACCCTGCTATTTTATATTTTCAACTACCAGTTTGTTCTGTCGCTACACATGTCCAGCAGTTTCGGGTCAGAAAACCCTGCGGCGGCAGCCGTTCTGTGCGACTGCTGCGATTTTCCGCCAGCACAGGCCACCCTGGGAGCTTGGGCACCACATAAGGGGAACTCCTGTCCTTTGCTGTACAGTCAAATGTTCAGTTTTACACCGGACTGCACCTAAACCGAAATTTTTCATCTTGGAGTTATGGTTCTAGTTTACATTGTTTATGTGCGAGTTTGCATGTTCTCAACGTGCCTTTGTGGGCTTCCTCCGGGCTCTCCGGTTTCCTCTCACATCACAAAAAACATACAACATTAATTGGACACTAGAAATTGCCCCTAGGTGTGATTGTGAGTGGGGCTGTTTGTCTCCATGTGCCCTGCGATTGGCTGGCAACCGCTTCAGGGTTTTCCTGCCCGTTGACAGCTGCAATAGGCTCCAGTACTCCCGCAGCCCTTGTGAGGATAAGCGGCTAAGAAAAAGGATGGATGGATGGATGATTATGTGCTTTCCCAGCTATGTCTACTGTGCCTGTACTTTATTTTTACAGCAATAGTCAAACATGTTTTTAAGTATTTCACATTTTTATTAAAGAGTTTTGGTATCAAAATTTGTTGTATATATATATGATTCATATTTTAATGAACGTTTATAGTACGTCACTTTTATGGGGCCGCCAAATCACAGAAATTTGCCTTTCGCACGCGGGCTCCGTCGCTATCCTCAGTGGGGTTCTTCTTTATACACAAAAACAATATAATCGCATTGGCGACGTGGAAAGGCATGCATGTGCAACATGGGTAAGAATGCCGGAATTATAGGAATCTCACTCACCCAGAACTTTATAAGGAAGAAGGAATTCTGGGGCCCCTTTCCGTACAGCTCCTTCAGTCCTCCCTTCTTTTCAGGAAATTTGTCATAAATTTGACGAATATCCACGGACTCGAGCAGGGCGTCGCTGTAGGAATGATTTGTCTGTCCGATATGCACAAAGAGGTGCTTGTTGTACTGGAAGGAGAAAAAGAAAAGATGTACTATAGTCACACACTGCAGCGAAAGAAACTGGTTTTCAACGAGGATCCGTTCAATTTATGCCTGATGAGTGAAGATCAGAGTTTGATTGGTACACAGAAGAGGAGTTGACTGAAAACAATGATTATGATCAAGTTAAACTCAGCATATTAAAAAGAAAAATCAGATTGTAAGATAAGTAGAGCTTTTACAAGAGGAGCAAGTACAAACCCAATTCCAATGAAGTTGGGGAAGTTGTGTTAAATAATACATAAAAATAGAATTAAATGAATTGCAAATTAGGCGGTATGGTGGAGCAGCTGGAAACCGTTGACCTCACAGTTCTGAGGACCCGGGTTCGATCCCAGTGCTCCCTCTGTGGAATTTGCATGTTCTCCGCATGCCTGCGTGGGTTTTCTCCGGTTACTCCGGTTTTCTCCCACATCCCCAAAACATGCAACATTAATTGGAAACTCTAAAAATTGCCTCTAGGTGTAATTATGAGTGCAGCTGTTTGTCTCTATGTGACCTGCGATTGGCTGGCAAGCAGTTCAGGGTGTACCCCGCCTCCTGCCATTTGACAGCTGGGATAGGCTCCAGCACTCCCTGGAACTGTCGTGAGGATAAGCGGCAAGGAAAATGGATGGATGGATGGATAGATTTGCAAATTATGTTCAAAATATATTTAATTGACTATACTATAAAGAGAAGAGATTAATTGGAATTGGGTTTGTAAATTAAAGGCAAATAAGACAAATTAAGAATAGGAAAATCAATTACAACAATGGAAGAAAATCTCATTAGGAGTAGGTAAAGAACTCTAGTTGAGCGGCACGTCTTTTGTTTGAAAATAAATGCATAAATAAATAAGGAGCATTAAGTCTTTATGCTTACAAAGAATGTTTACATTTGCAAGAGTAGTTATTCTTCTTGTCTCCAGAGAACACCAGATTGTGTGGTTGTTGTTTCAGGTTTTTTGTGTGTTTTACCTTTCGGGCAAAGGCAACAACTTAATCTTAAAGTAAATGGAGTGTAAGATGAATGACATCGTGACACGTGGTATCAAATGCATAAAAAAAAAAAAAAAAAACAACAACATGCAAACGGTGCAAAAAAGTGAATAAAAAGTTCTGGCAGACAGTTGATTAATCAAAAATAAAGTCATTCAATGTGGCCTTAGCATGCTCTTCTCTTTCTTGTGACCACCTGACTTCCTGGGAAGAAGTCCCAGTGCATTTACAAAAAAACAGACAACATAAGAGGCGGGAACGAACACCATGCGATCGTGAAACCTTCATGTTTTATATTTAACATTCTTCTTACCGAGTCTGGGTCTCTTTGCTGCTCCAGGAAGGCAGAGAACTCCACCAGCCGCAGTTTGGTTGTTCCGATAGAGCGACCCTGCCATGCCGGTGCCGTCGGCGCAGAAGCGGCTGTGGGTTCGTAGCCTACAGTGACAACACAATAATGACATTGAATTGCATTAACTTCATCCATTTCAAATGCCAAAATGTCTTAATGTGTATGTGTGTGTTTTTTTTAAGTATTAATTAGAGGGCTCTTTCTTCCCACCGCCATAATTGACTTACTAAATTAAGTGCCCCTGCCCAAAACAAACAAACAAAAAAATGTCTGTATCCCGCTGGATGAAATATTTTGATGGGTCTTATAAATTACTACTGTGTGGAAAAGTTGATATGCGACAATAATTTCTCTGCCCCTTAAACAATAAATTATAAAAATTCATCCAAATGGAATCTGCAATTTTTAGTTCATTCCCAGCCACCGAATGTCAATTCAACAAATAAAAAATATGAATTAAAACAACTCACGATCGCAGTCCTAATTGTATAATATGGACACCTAGCCTGGTGTAAATGCACAGTAAAAAAAAAAGTCGTCTAGCGTAGTGACCGTAACATTATATTCTAGTGTCCTGTGTGAGTGATCCTCACTTGAAATTGCCGTTGTGACAGCAGGCTGGATGGGATAAGATTGCTGGGTGAAGGGTTTGATGCTGCAAGAAAAACAAAACAAAAGATGAAAACATAAAGATCGATATACCTGTGGAGCAAAAAAATTGTCTTCTGTTAAGAGAAACCCCCAAAATTCTCAGCAATAAAATTTGACTCTAAATTAAAGGTAGATGTTGCAGTTTAAACAAAATATATTATTATTGTTGTAATTATGTTAAAACTGTCTGTATGACCTGATAGAAGAAAATGAAATTGAGCTTTTGAAACACCCCCCCTCGAGAATTTTGTCCATGTTTACCTGTGGATAACCTTGTTTCAACCTAACATCTTGAGCAAAGTAGCACACTTACTCTTGTGAGGATCCTGGCTGGCTCGTTGATATCATCCCTTGCCAAATCTGAAGAATCAGATACAATCGTGAATAAGATATTAATATACAACAAACAACAAAGAGCAGCCCACTGTAAGCCGATTTTGTGGCAAGATGAAAATGGGGTCTGTGTTCTGGGAAAGAAGTTATCTCCACTAGCACTCTTTCTGATCATGCGCTTATCTGATCGGGGCAGTTGAGCAGAGCCTGGTGTGTAATGTGATTTGGCCCCGGCGCGGGCCCCCACGGCTCGCCGGCGTGAAGCCGAGCAGGACTGATCAATGGCGGCGTGTCTGGGTGCGAGGCCCTCACCCCTGCTCCGGGGAACGCTGGATGCGGGATACCGGGCAGGCCCAGCTTGTTGTGAATAGCCGTGGCAGAGACGATCTGAGCTGACGACATGGAGGCCATGCTCTGGAGGGCTTTGTCCTTCACCGCCTGGTCCTTTAATATCAGACACAAAAGGCTAAGTGCTGGCATAGAAAGAAGGGGGCGGGGGCTGATAGTGCTTGTTGCATAGGTAACAACAACAACCAAAACCCAGTAAACACACTGAAAGCACTACTGACCTCTCAAACAACACAGGCAGGTTAAAAAGAGGATGCAACAGTGCGGTTTTTGAAGTGTGAGCTTTTTTTTTTCTCCCTCATTGGAATGCACTAAACAATGAACGCATGAATTCCTATCCACAATAACTAGTGGTGGTATGCACTGAAGCAAAAGTTTGCTTGTTGACCCAAAAAAGAAGAAAAAAAAAACACATCCAATAGCAGCAGTACTTGTATCAAGGCTACAACAATCTGCATGTTAAATACAAAAAAAAAAATAACTTGAAACACTGTAAACAAGGACGCTGATACTTCACAGACTATTCGTCACTCTTTTTATCCCTGGGCTGGATGTAATTAAAATGCCAAACTGTAGATGTGCATATTGAAACATCAAATCACAGCCGCGGCTTGAACTAGTGCTTCTAGACTATATTTGATGGTAAAGTTCATTCAAGAATATGTTGAAATTTAAGATGTAAAATGCAGGATTTTTACTACGGGAGGGTGCACACCAGAGCTGGAGGAATCGTGCGGACACGGCGACGCTACAGGGGGAAGCATGCTGACAACAGATGTCGGTGAGCCCGACGAAAGCGCGACAACGGCAGCGTGGCACGCAGACGGGCCGATACGTTGGAAAGTCCACTCACAAATGCAGAATCACAGGCGCAAAACTAGCAGCGGAGGAGCAAGGCCAAAAAAAAAAAAAAAAAAAAAAAAAAAAAAAAAAAAAAGCACAAATGGAGCCAAATGTAAGTCATTACTTACCATACTTGTAACCTAAACGCAAGCAAACGAGATTACATTGTAAATTTCATACCATAAGCAGTTTTTATTTTCAATAATAAACATAGGTGGTATAAATATGGATAAACAATTATCACTTCCACTCCTGGTTATATGTTTTCTACAAAGGAGCATTAGGGGTCACACTGAAAACTGGCTGTGTTTTTTTTTGGTGACATCAAATTAGAAATTTTCATTTATAATATTGAAACTTTAGTCAAGTATTTCTGGTTCTATACATAATTCTTTTTTTTTTGCCCTAATACTTCTTTGCAGTTTACTATTGTATGGGTTTGTCTGATACATTTTTTTTGCAAAATTAATGTGGAATCATACACATTTGAAAATGCTGATAAAAATGATTCGTAATGGCAAAACTCTGTTATCAGAGATATATACAGTATATGCCATTCTCATCAATTGCACAAGCAATCCCCATGAGGAAAAATAAAGGACCATATTTTTACAGTTTGTTTCCCTTGGATCCAGAAAAAAATCTGTTCACAGTTCATAGCCATTTATGTTTATTTTACCAGTAGCAAACATTAAATATTTAGTCTTAATACTACACTCTAATACTGTAAGTGCTTTTCTGGTCAATGCAAGCTGAGAAGAACCAATAAAAAAAGAAAAAATAAACAAGAAAATAAAGATTTTGTTTTTAGAAAATGAACAGCAGCTTCTATGGCGAACGTCCTGCTCCCGCTTCTCATTGAGCAGGATTAAAAAAAAAAACAAAAACAAAAGTAGCGTAATGACTAATTTCACTCAGATGCCATAGACATGAGTAGAAACAGCAGTTTTTCATTGATGACCCCCCCCCCCGCCCCCTTCCTCTGCCCACAAAAAAGGAAGGGCACACTTGTAGATCTCTTTGCCACTGGAGTCTAATTTGCTTTAAATGAGAAAAGACAGGGATTCATACAAAAGCCGTCTGTTTTTCCTCACAGGGCTGCCTGCGCCTCTGAAAGACCAGGCATTCATGTGGCTGTCTCACTCTCTGGAGCTCTTTACACATAGATACACTACAGATTAATGAGGTGTCATTACTGGGTATGGAATACTGCGAGTGAAACAACAAAAAGTGTGAAAGTCAAAATGTGCGGACCCCAAAGCAGAAAAGCAATGGACGTTTCGTTCTTCATTAACTTCATTTGTTCTTTACTATGAGTTCATTCAATTTCATATGCTTTCCCTATGAGTCAACTTGGGTGATTTTCCAGTGTTCGTACAAATGAAAGAACATCTGATGGGACCACCCAAGGAAAAAAAAAACAAAAAACGGAAGGAAATCAAGTGCGGGCCACAGGGTACTTTTGAGTTATCAACAGGTTGAAGGGAGGACAGAAAGCAGAGAGCCGTCTCGGCCATTCTGCGCTCTGAATTGCGACTGCCGACCCTTTGACAGCAGACCTACAGTTAGGTGATGCCGTCAAACGAGGGTGTGCTGTAATCGTATTGATTCATTTACACACGCACATCCCCTGTTCGGCCAGGCCTATTTAGAGAGCAACTGCCTCTTCACTGGCGCTCTCAGCCAATCACCACACAGCCGATGCCAGCATGCTTCCCCGCGATCAACTTCATAATCGTGAGTAAGCTAAGTATCAACCGTAGCTGTATCAATTTACAAGGTGTCCCAAAAGGTGCTATAATCTCAAGGGGTTGTTTTCACTGACGTTACATTTTTTGCTGAAGTACCCACACACCACTGCGTGCCGCCATTTAACCCCGCTACCTCACGCGTACCAGTATTGTAGCTTGCGGAATGCTCTCCGTTACTGTTTTGTGTTTTTGTGTTTCACGGGCGTCTCGGGACTCAAGTACACAAGACAGGACTTGCTAACCATCAGAGAGCCTTCCTCTGACCTTTTTTTTTTTTTTTTTTTCGACAACTCGCGCCAATTCGCTGAAGCTTTTTCCAGAGTTGCTAGTCGGCGCGCTCTTCAAAGCCTCGCGATCCGGTACACAAGTCCAGCTGCGTAAGCTGGGACATCATCTAACGCTTCCGACTAAAGACTTTGGACGTTCTGCGGCTCTGTGCTTGACGGAGACTTGGCTTTGTGGACGATTGCCCGACGCCACTGTCACGCTCCCCTCGATTGTCGTGTCACCGAGCTAAGCTAACAAGCTTAATCGATACTCAGGCCAACATTACAGTTAAGATCCTTTCTTGTTAGTCACTTGAAAGATTCAAGAATTTTATGAAATACTGGATTGGTTTATTCTTTTGTCTTTCTGCCATTGTCATCAAATGTTAAACAAATACAAATTTCACTTTGCTTGTGGTGAACTAATATACACGTTTTACTTTTTGAAAAAAAAATTGAATAAATGGAGTTTGCCTTGAAATTAAAAAAAAAAAAAAATTCCACCGGTTTTCGTTTTCCGTGTTAGCATACAGGTAAGTGCTCCTCCTTCGAGATTTCTATCACATAGAGTAAAAGATCGAAGGTACAATACTGCGCCTTTGTCCTGAGTCCCATGATGTGTGTATACCACGTAGCCTAATAGTCAGTCTGGGCTTGATGTGCTGTCGGTCGAGTCTTCAATAAATGCAGTTCAAAACATAACATTGCGTATCTATGAGTAACGGAGCTCAGGGATCGAAAATGGCCGCCGTTCGAGGCAGCACACCGGGTGACGTCGCGTGAAAAAAAACAACCCATTGTTCTATTTTGTTTCAGTTAGGGTTTGACAAATTGGGCGCTGTAGTTAGGAAGTAGGCATATCATTGCTTTGACCATAGCGTGCCAATTGACATCGAAGCAGTGATGCAAAATTGCCCTCCAGCGAGAAGTTGCAGCAGAAAGCCTGTGACACCAACCGCTGATGAAAACAGAAAAGTCTTTGAGCAGGCGTTCGCGCAACACTGGGAAAAGTTTGGAGGATGGCAGTGGACTCAAGTGCACCAGGGGACAGAAAATATCTAGCCGGGGGCCCATTGTTCAACACTGCTCCAATTTCATTTGGTAAGCCAGGGGCAAAGGGAAAAGATATGATTACAAAACTGCAACTGCCCTATGGTGTGAAACTCCAGGCCCAGGAGCCAGATCCAGCCCTACACGTGATTTTATGTGGCCCGCAAAAGTATCTATTCTTGCTAAAATGTACAAAAATTTCAAAATGTCAAAAGAAATGAAAAATCTTGAGATATTGCAGGGATGTTTTTTTTTTGTTACCAGATCCTTTTTACGATAATTTGGCAAGTTATACAAACTATTATTCTTGACTTCTGATTTTAAAACAAGGTATGCCTTGAGTTGTTGTGTACCTGGAATAATATGAGGAGGTGAGTAAACATTTATTTATAATTTATCTCTGAGGGAAACTGCAACTACAATATGGCACATGACAAAAATTTGTTTGACACCAGTCTGGATGAGAAGTAAAATGAAATGTGGTGGGAATGAGTATTTAGTGAATTCCAAGACATGCTTGGTTCTGGAACATATCAGAAATAGTTTCCTTTAAAACAGGTTCCAGTTTGGGTTTTGGCATGAGGTTTGGCGAAATTTGCATTCGCATTTGGCAAAACCGTTAATGCTCCCGCAAGAGTAAACTTAATTTATTTCATACATCGTAAATCTGCTCATTATCCTTATTAGTCTCAGATGCAGAGCCATTATTCATTCCAATATAATTAGCCAATGAAAGTTAAATGGCACCTTATCCAAAATATTTTATGTCTCAATTGGTTTTAGCATTGTGAGCATGTTAGTGGTAATTCAATTTGATTTAACACAATAGTTCCAAAATATTTGATTATGTATAAACTATTATATGTTATTATTTTGGGGGGATGGCATTTTATGGCCCATACAACTGTTATCACATGAATAAAGGAATAGATACGAGATTATGAAGGTGTGATGGACTGAAGTGGTGAAAAGGGGGTTAGAGACATGAAGGACCAAGTCAACAGAAGATTTGGGTTGGGGGTTATCAGGAATTAGCCTGTTCCATGGAAAGAGGGCTGTTAGTTCAGAAACACAGCAACAAACAAGCCCAAAAGCAGAAAAGCGCATACCTTTAGCTTGGAATGAAACTCACGAGATTTTCTTCTGGCTAGAACCTGAATGTGACTAGACACCTGCGGGGTAGGGGAGGGGAGGAAAACAAAAGAAGAGCCTGTAACCATGGCAATGAAAAGCCCCCTGTAACTGGGCAAAGCCAGACGTACCTTAATGGCAGCTTGGATTTCTCGAACTTTCTTTCTTGCTAAGACCTGTATGTGACTAGACACCTCCATTCAAAAGAGAAAAGGGGAAAATAAACAAAACGAGAACACACACGTCTTTGTCAGGGAGACAAGGTGCAGGTCAGTGGCATCTCCACACAGCACACCGTGCTAGCATCCAATAAAGCATTATCCTGTGTGTCGTCGTCACTTAAGTGAGCTGATTAAGGAGGATGCAGGCCCCTTTAGAACACATTAAGAGCACACAGATGTGATCCGCTGTGTACTGAATGTCAATTGGTTAGTCTCATATTCTTATGGGAGCTGGAGGAGGCATTTCACTGGCCAAGTTTACTTCCTGTGTGAAATACGGGGTTATTATTAATACAACCAGACCGAGTGCTAATATTCTCGCAGGTGTGAGTCAAATAAGGTTTCTTATCATCACTGGAAATTATTACCTGTTGAGGTTTACACAACAGGAAGTCTGACAGGTCTTATTAACTGTACACAATAGAGGAATCTGACCAATGTTGATATGAAAATCTTTAATTATAGAAGACTGTGGTATTCTGTAATCAGGCTCCCTTTTAAATCCAGAAATTCTAATTTGAAAATATTTTGGTATGGAGGTGATAACAGCAAAATTGCATGATCCTAGCCGTACTCACATCATTGTCATTGTACAGTGGGACCTTGACTTGAGTTTTTTTAGGTCAAGACACAAACTCTTCATTGGCTGATTTTTTTTAAACTTTGAATTACAAGCAAAAATTTGAGCTACAAGTTGACGCTTTCTAAGCAGTCGCGTCTTCGCTGTGTACAGCCCCCCTGGTGGCCAAGGCTTGTACACCAAGAGAATGAATAATTGGAGGAGATATGATTTAAAATATTGAATTTGATGATTTGAAATCTGAGTGTCATAGAATTAGATTTGTAAGTCAAGGTACCATTGCATACATTGGTAAAATTGTCCAAAGCAAATTAAGCAATTAATCAACTTGTTGCTATGGTGCTTATAATAAGTACAAAGCAACACATTTCATATGAAATATTGACTTTCCTTTCAGAATCAACATTTTCTATGCCATGTTATTCCATGACATATTATCATCTGATGTTCCAAAAATAATCACTAACATATATCCATCTATCCATCCATCCATCCATCCATACATTTTCTTTGCAGCTTATCCTCACAAGGGTTGCGGTTGCTGGAGCCTATCCCAGCTGTCAACAGGGAGGTGGTGGGGTACACCCTGAACTGGTTGCCAGCCAATCGCAGGGCACACAAAGACAGACAACAGTCACACTCACAATCACACCTAGGGGCAATTTAGAATGTAGAATTCAATGTTGCAAGTTTTTGGGATGTGGGAGGAAACCGGAGTGCCCGGAGAAAACCCAAGCGGGCACGGGGGAGAACATGCAAACTCCACACAGGCGGGGCCGGGACTGAACCCCCGGGACCTCAGAACTGTGAGGCCAACACTTTCCAGCTGATTCGCCGCGCCGCCCCACGAACATAAACACATATATTTTAAATACATTCACAACAATTGATCCGCAGGTGAGTCTAATCATGACTAAAATGTTCATGTGTTCACCGAGGAATGGCTAAAAGTATTACTTTTCATGTGAGGTGTATTCATTTTTGTTCACTCTATTTCTCTGCCTACAATCATTGCTACCATGTATAATATAGAAAGCAATCTGAGTAAGAAAAAGTTTATTTTTGTTTGACTAGAATGAGAAACAGCATTATTACAGAGAGGCCATGCATTTGGATGAAATATGAAATCTTTGGGAGTAATATGGAAAATAGTCAGAGTCCTCTTATTCTGAGGCCATATCCACACAGACAAGTACTTTACTCAAAGTGTGTATTCAAACTGGACTTGAAAACACACTAATTGGTCAGTTCCAGCAAGGGTTAACATTACTTTCAAGAATGATAATCAGGACTGAATCCACTTCGATGTCAGACTACCTGCATGATTTCGCTTTTCCATTCTGCATTGTTGTTACTGTACCGTGACTGGAAACTCTGGAGATTCTCCAGCCTTCTGAGCGGCCAATAATTGTTTGGTCAGATTACAGCGCCACTTGTTGCTTTATTGCTTTCTCATGTAATAGGTGATATTTTATCTGTGCATGCAAACGGTGGATTTAAAAGGTATTTGAGGATATTGTTTCTGGTTACAATAACTGTAGAAAACAAATGTGTACAATTGATAATTGCAATTTTTTTTTTACGTCACCCAAATAAAGAAGAAAAACAATTGGCATTTGAACAGGAGTGTGAAGACTTTTGTATTCAACGATGTCTGAATCAAGCCTGAGCAGAGTTACAGAGAAATCTTTCCTCATTTCAGCCTGATCAATAATTACACAATGACAGAAAGTCACTTTGGACAGTTTCTTAGTTGTGGAATTTTCCCATTATGATAATTTTAATGAGACCACATCATCTTTACTAACTAATTCAATCTTTAAACAACTGATTTTACATTCTTTATATACCAACATGTAATGCTCTTTCTAGCCATGAATTCTGTCATTTATAGGAATGCACCGATACTGGTCTCAGATTGTAAAAATTCTCTGATACTACATCACCAAGCTGACACACGTAGTCCATTCTGGGTAGGACTCAGAGGACATACTTCACAAATAGGGATGACACCACTTTTAGGCCACTGTAAATCACGCTCTGGAAAATGGATGATGAACGGCCGCTCAAGTGGCGACAGAGGTCAGAACTACATTTCGAGCCCCATCACCCCCTCAGCTCTGCGCTGCTCAAATCCGGCTGAGCCCGCTCTGTTCCAGTCATGAAGCAACATTGGCTGCTCCTTTCTTTATGCGATGTAGCCAATCACATTTTCAGGTTTGTGTTTTGGATTTTACTGTGTAATATTCTCATAGCATCTTCCATTAATTGTCAACACAAATTGTTATCTTTGCCATCTTAAAATGGCATGCAGTCATAAACAGAGTACAACCTCGGTTCTCGATCACAATCCGTTCCAGGTTCGAGAAGTGTTTTGTTCGAAAACCGAATCGATATTTCCCTCGTCTGTGTACAGAGGCTCCGTTATACACAACAACGCGCGTCGTTGATCGGCTGGTCGGGCCGCGCGCCTTATGTTATTTCCGTGTTTTTTCGCGGCGCGTTCGAATTTACAATAACAAAGTGCGTCGTGGGTCAGCTGGTCAGGCCGCGTGGGTTATGTTACTTCGAGGTTTTGTGGCAGGCGTTCGAGTACAGATATTCGTTGGAAAACAGAAGCAAAAAAAAAAAAAAATCTCGAAATTTTCGTTCAAAGACCGATTTGGAGACGTTTGAGAACCGAGTATTCGCTGCACAGTACTTCTTCTGTGTTGAACTAATTTGCAGTTCTTTGTGTTATGTGCAGGTGAAACTGTCTTGCTCGTGCATCAGTTTTGTTGCATTTGGTTTGTTTCTACGTTGTTAATATTAATTTGTTTGGTTGGGTAATTTATGCTGGCTTGCTGTTCAGTGGAGCCACTGTTCATGTTTACATTAAGAATCACGTTATTACTGCATGTGGTACCTTCAGGGATAACTTATGAATAAAACTGAGTGTGTTAATTAATGTAGTAAGACAGAGCTGTGAGGAATTTAAAGTGATATTACATAGAGCAGTGATTTCCAACCTTTATAGAGCCGAATCGTTTACTTACTGTATGTACTTCCTGCCATCTAATGGAAGAGGATTTTTTTGTTCTGTCTGTCATTGTGCCTCACTGGCATAAATAAATGAATAAAGATACATTATTTCTTAAAATATATATATATATATTTTTTTTTTTTAGCAATTACATAAAATTGGATAACATCCCATGGCACACCTGAAGGGCGCTCACGGCACACTAATGTACCCCGGCACACTGTTTGGGAATCACTGACAGAGCACCATAGTGTTCTGACTGAGACACCACATTATTGAAATGCCTTGTTTTGCAGGGGTGCTCAATGAGTCAACCAGTCGATCGCGAGGCAGTTTTGGTCGATCGCGACGGCGTGCCGCGCAAACAAAAAAACAAAAAAAAAAAAAAAAAAGAAAAAAGAAAAAGACAGCCATTTTTTCTAACCTTTAACTCACCGTGCATGTGCAAACAATGACAGTACGGGGAAACACGCTAGTCGTCGGGTTCCCCCTCTTTTAAGCCCTCGCTTAAAATTTTTTTATCAAACATGAGTATGGATACTGGAGTAAAGAAGACAAAAACGTATCACTTTCTTTTGGAATGGGAGGCGGACTTTTTTTTTCACGACATCATTTTCGAAGTGCCTTTGCCTCATCTGCCAGTGTAGTGAAAGGTGGAGCGGCATTTTCAGACTGTTTATGGAAAATACGACACCGGCATTCCACCGAAAAGTAAGCTGAGAATGAGAAAAGTGAACGAACTAAAATCCCAATCAATAATATTAATAAAAAAAACAGAAGGTTGGATGTTAAAATGTCAGTAAGCACTCTAAAAGCTAGTTATATTTGAGTGAAACAAATGCCAAGTTCAAGAAATGTTTGCATTTCTCTCTCTCTCTCTCTCTCTCTCTCTCTTTTTTTTTTTAGCCAATATGAGATTAAAATGGAACATTTTCATTGCAATTGCAAGAGTTAATGATGTCATCCAGTGTCAGAACTCGGTCTCAGCGAGATGTCAAATGTAAGGACTTGTACTTAAATGCAATTTGCAAATACGTAGTAGCATTGGTGCATCCCTATTATTTGCAGATGTGAGCGTAGTCTGTATTTCATTGCTTTTTTTCAGAAATATGAGGTCATCTGTGGTGAGTGTTGTGCGTACAGCCTGCTGAGGACAGGATGCACTCCCAACACAGATGACAGTTAAAACACTTTTTTGGTTTGAGATGGTACCAAATTATTAAGGCACAGACTTTCCCCATTAATAGAGACTTCTACCACAGCCAAGCGCATGAACTCTGTGATTTAGTTTACAAGGACATAGAATATTTTCAGTAACTGTGGTAACCTTATTTTTTTACATGACATCTCATTGATGATCATAAATGCGTCATGTACAACTGATTTATCGTATTAAATTAAAGGCTACATTCTGAGCGAGGGATGGTCACGAGTTCAAAGAATTGTAAAAGGGGAAACAGACTGATGTTTTCATCTTTAAATTCACTACAGCTAAGGCTCTTATGTGCATTTCAAAGCGGAACTAAGAGTGACAATTTAAGAGATGTCGAAATCCAGGGACAGCTGTTCATGCGACATGGCCGTGACAGGGGATTAGTCCGCCACGCAATGGAGACGGGTCCCTCTCTCCTTACCTGCTTGCGAGTCCTCGTTTTCCCCGTCCGGAGCTTGATATATCTGGCAATCAGTTCATTCCGACCTGCAAGAACGTAGAATGGTAAGAGCTGAAATCATGTGAAGCTATGTTTACTGCTGCACATGGTTAAATTTCGAGTTTGGGCAGAAAATGGATTTTTCTAAGCTGACTCGCACAATATTACACGGTACGATTTGAGATGCATGGCTGGCTAAGTGGTCAAATATATATTTGTAGGCACGCAATATGCTGCTTTTAAATGAAAACACCACATTGTATGAGGATTTAGGTTGGGGCGAAAAAAAAAAAATATCACTCCAGGAGCACAGGCTCTCAAATTAATGCGAATCAATCTCATTCTTCTCAAAACCCATCACTATGAAAGACATAGCACTTCACACTATTGCAGAGTAGCAACTGGATGAAACGGGTTTAAAACAGAGCCGATTTTACTAGATTCTAATTAATGCACAGCTTTGTACAGATTTTCAATTAACGATGGCTCTAAACATTCTTGTCCCCACAGGTCTGCTCTAATTGTCATTGCAATGCACATGACCCCTGCTTAGCCCTTTCATATGTTAATAACATGCCGCCAAACAAAACTATTATACAAATTATAGGTTGGGGGGGTTCTAATTATGTGTCCAGCTGTAGCTAAGCAATGCCAGTGTTCCGATCGACTGCTCTATGAAATGTAAAACCCCCCATTCGCGAAACACCACATTTTTTTGCCCTCACTTCATTAACAAATATCTTACTCTGACCAGGACATCTCAAAAAACTATACAAGAGTTAATGTAAAAATTATGATTCATTTTATTCTCACAATAACAACATAGGAGAATCCAAACGAAAACAGTCTTGTTACAGCAAACTGTAATAGTCACACCCAAACAAGTCCCTTATGCTTTATTTTAGTTTGTGGCGCTAAGAAAATGGCAAAAATACAACTAAAATGAAGTGTAATATTCCAATATTCCAATTTCAACGTGCTATTATGTGGTTGAACAAGATGCAAATGTTTGGGCCAAATTTCCACAGATTCCATCCTATACACATTACTGTAGAGCCTATTTATTATAAAACCACATTACTCTTCTAAAGAATAATATACATGGAAAATTACTTATCGGCAGCAAATACAGTGCATATATAACAATGTAAATATGGTGCAAATGACAATGTATTATTAATGTTGGCGTTTGGTCAGCCAGAATGCACGCAGCCATGTGCCATCTCCCGAGAAATAAACATCAGGGGATTTGGAGCTCTAACCTTCCTGTGCAGTGCGCCTGTAAACTTAAGCAGACGGGTAAAGATTTCAATAATTCACAGACTGTGGAAATGTAACATGACAATACAGGCATTCATGCAACCTCCTGATTCTGAGATCAAAGCACACAAATGGCCAGCTGAAAGCTTGCTTGGTATTGAATAATTCATTCTTTTCACTAGACAGGGGAAAGAACCTCGCTGGGTATTGTGTTTGTACAGCAAAATAACCAACTTAAAAAAGAAAAAAAAAAAGTCTCAAACATAATTCTGCCTTTGCAGCCTAAAATCTACGGGGTCCGAGACTGATCCGCAAACAAATCGAAATATTGATCAAATAAAGCAGGGCAGAGATGTTCCCTTAAAATGTGTGAACGCTGCACAACACACGGCGATGAAAGTCTTTGTTGTTTAGGAGGAGAAAATTCCAGAATCCTTTATACAGCAGGAATCACGAAAATATTCTCAGGATACAGTCAAGTCATAAACAGCATCAGTGTACAGTTAGCGGGGTATTACACTGTATGGTGAGTTGTTCCACTAAGCTATTACATGGATCAATAATAATGACTGCCTGACATCCATGGCCAGGAAAGATAAATACCAAATGGGGCTTGTATATTCACATCCCATTGGGGAAAATTGTTTAAAAACACAAAAAACAAAGAAAAGAGAGGGGGCGGGGGGGAGCAACTGCTAAACAATATCTAATGAAAGCCATCTCATTTTCTATGACAAATAGGACTGTAACGATACACTAATGTCAAGTTTTGCTTTTGCATCTCGATTTTTGACCCACTGTTTATTTTGTAACATAATTATTACATTTGTCAGAGTAGCCTGCGCCTCTGTTTTCCTCCACGGCTACTTTAATTTCATGATAGTGTCTTTTAATGGGTATTAACATGTTGTAGGTGACGTATAAATTTTTTTTACGCAGTTATGTGAAATAGTCTGGGTATTGTTGACTACAATTCCTTCTATGTTCTCAACTGGGTAACTGAAATGTATCCATACTACTGATCTAAAGAATTCGGAGGTCCGCAATTTTAGCCTTATTAGTCTAGCTAGCATTAGCATAAGCCACAGTTTAGCTCGTTTTGTTGTCACCAGAAGAAGTAGTCACATGACATACAGTTGGAGAAGAAAAAGAAATGTATCTTTAATCTAAGACTTATCTTATTAATTAAATATATGATTTTATTATGTTTGGTAGCACCACAAACTCTTATGGCTGAATTCAGGAGTGGGAAGGGGCGTGTCGCAGTTTGTTTCCTGTTGTGTCTCAATTTTCTGTTTTGACACTATATCATTACAGCCTGAACAGGAAATGTACATTTGTATGAATGCTTGGGGGTTGTTTATGACCAATACATAATAAGTAAATTGTGAACTACTTTGTCAGTGGTTACGATGAGACGCCCATATTTTAAGAAATACTTGTTTCGATTTACGGTTGCAATGTCAACAACAATGAACACATTGGCCTACTTCCATTGAGGCAACAAGGAGTTTAACTGTTCTTTTTTTTTTATTAGCATTTACAGTATTATATTACTGTAGAGCCATGACCTAGACATTATTTTCATACAAATGTTTACAGTAATTGTGATTTTATTGCTGTATTAAACATATGTACAGTGCATTCTGACTTGAAAAATAAAAACCGGGTTAAGATGTGTCGTAGGATTGGATTTGCAAATCTTTCATACAGATGATATAAATGGGACTTCTGGCACATCTGTGGGCCAAATGAAAACAAGGCAAGGACACCAGATGCTCTGATGGCTTCACTTGCAGTTCTTGAAAAAGCAATATCAGAGAATACAGAGTACAGTATGTGGGTAGATTATTTTACCAAATGAATTCATGCCTGAATATAATAGCTCTTCTGTGTAGACAGTTTTCGAAAATATAAACATGGACAAATAAAATTATAAAAACAGAAAAAAGATTTAATTCCAAGTACTACTTTTGCCTCTTAGTTAGTTTGTTTTTTTTTTTTTTCAGCGTCCTTGAATTCTATAATCTTGCTACCAAATTTGTAAATGCTTACTCCCTTAGTAGCGTTTTTCAAATAAGCTTTGGCCCTGCTTAGTGGGGGTGTTCCCAGGGTTAAGTATAATCCTCCAGTTGCACCAAACCTTGGCGAGGCCTGAGAAAATTAACTCTTTAAAGGGGGTGTTCTTGTCACTCAAAGCAACAGGAAAGGATTAAATATTTATTGTGAGCGCTCCAAGAAGATGTGTGCCGAAGTGAATTTCCCTGCGAATCTCAATGACTCCGGAGGAGCGAGGAAATATGAATGGCACTCCACCAGCATTTCCACAAAAGGACGGTGGCTCAACTTTCACTAGGCCGTCCCCAAGTAGCCCAGTCCTTATTCAGTCAGAAATCCAATTTGGCGACCAGCATCCTTTCTCTAAGGAAGCTGTGACAGACTCCCTCTTTTGTGAATAACAATGAAGAACATTGTCACGTTTTGCTGTGAACCAACCTCAGTGATGCTACAGCCACAAACAACTTCCCCAATGGAAAATCACAGGTGTCTAAATAAGATTAAAAAAAAAAACAAAAAAAAAACATGTCAAGCCTTTTCCCCTAATCCACACAACTTTCCCTGACATAAAGTGGTAGTGCATCTGGAGTAAAGCAATTGTTTGGTCCCTGTACGAACAAAAAAAAAAGCTTGTCTTTGAATTCAGAAACAAAGCCATTTGTAACCTAACCCGGCTATTTTAGGTCAAGGCATACAAATAAATAAATAAATAAATAAATAAATAAAGTCTTGGCTGTGTCCTCAGAGAAGGAAGAACAATGCTTTACAGCTCTGCTCCAGCTTTTTCTTCCCCCTATTTTAAAACGCATCCATTTCCTGTAATAGCACTTTTTTCTTTTTTCCCCTAATGCAGGCACGACCACAGTCACATCTGGGCCAGCACTCTTCCAGCACAAGGCCTGGCTTGGAATCAGCCTGCAGATAGCCTGCAAGTGCTCTGCAAGTGTGGGGCTTCAAGCACTTTGCTTGACAGACAAACAGCAGTCTTCCACATCACAGGGCACGTGAAACAGTGGCTGGCCTGTAGGGACAGACCTATCAACTGCCCTTTTTTTAAATCTTTAAAAAAAAAGGACGCAGTACACTAACTACAAGCAAATGATTGAAACTGTCGTATTACCGCTTGAATGTTATTTAGAGCTCTTCGAGCATGCCAGCACAACAGCTGATGCCTCTTATCACATGCCACTAAATCTGATGCTTTTTGGGCTTTGCAGAGTTGACCACATAAAGCATATGTGTGACAGATTTACTCAAAATTCTTTTTACTATTTTTCTAATCCATACACTGTAATACAATAGGACAAAACATTACTCTTCTATGTGTAAATTCCCGTTTTCAATTTTTAATTGGTAATTATTAGAAAACTGGATGTCAATCTGAATTCTTTGTATGATGGCAGTTCCTCTTCCAAGGTTTAATAATAGCAAAAACCCAAACAGTGATGACAGCATAAAATCCCTGCAATTTATAAACCAAGACAAACTTCCCTTCAAATTTAGCCAGATATTAATACAATTTTCAATGCCTATGCTGGGACAAAGGCTGTAGACAATGTTTGTCCAGAACTAATCTAGCGCGTACAGTAATTAAAATTTGCCCAATCCACTTATCATTTTAGCATTTATCCATCCATCCATCTTCTATAATGTTTCGGATGCGGGTGACCAGCTGGGAATTTTTTTTCCCCAAATAAAAACAATATTTGCAATTTGATCTTTTACAATTCTACTCAAGCAGGTTGAAATGAATAGTGACCATAAATCCAGAAGAAACGAATCAGGAAAAAAAACCTTCCCTCTCTTTAGTTATGAAATTTGACATAATAGCGGTTTATTCATGTGAGATTTCACAAGTCTTGGCAAGGTCTCTATTTTATGAATGCTCTCAAAAATTCAATTACTTCCTGCAAAGTAATAATTATCGTGCATCTTTATAAACATGTAATTAATTGCTGCACAACGGTGTGCGTGTGTTGGGGTGCCAACAAAAGTCGATATGATGACTAAAAAGTCTCAAGTTGTAATTAACATGACATTAAAGCTAATCAACAGTATCAAGGTGTTTTTCCCATATTTGTTAATAGAGAACAGGAGGAGGGAATATTATGAAAGTATTATCAACAAAACGCCACGGTTTTGCCAAGTGAACGTATTGGTAAGGCTGGCAAAGGCAAGAGCATTTAGTCGTACTAACATTTTATTAAAGAATTAAGTTGGAATAGGACAAACTGCTGACCTATATTCTTGTTTTCTGTATTAAGAACAATTTCAAAGAAAAACTAATGTTTTCTCTTATTCAAGGTAAAGTAATAGCAACGAAACTAGATAGGAAAGGTCTGCCAGGTGTTTCCTAGGGGTTGCGGGGGCCGTGGATTTATTATTCCACATAACAGTCACCTTCATTTAGCCCCCAGGCTGCTGCTGGTGGAAGTCAGAGGACAATATCTACTGATCATGACAACGGGCTTCATCTTAGCAGCTTTCAGGTGAAAGTGGATGGAAAAAAAAAAAAAAAAAAGTCAAGGCCACAAACTGCACGATGCAAATATGTTGAAAAGTTATTCTTTCTCACACAGAGACCAAGATACTTGGTTTCTCCATTTATGCAGAGCATACATTGCGCACAATGCTTAATTCCGTCACCATTTAAGTGAATACAATAACAAGGACATATGCGGACCACATGTTAATAACAACATTGCTGAAGTTATTGATGTTGATGCCATGTAAATAAACTTGAATAGAAATGAAATAACTCATTCTTGTCAGTAAAAGCATAGACAAAAACGAAGTCCTAGCACATACAATGTACTGTGTACCTGCAAAGTCAATAGCTAACATTTCTATGCAATGAATGAAACTATTTCAAGAATGATCCTGAATGAGAGTCTGTAAACAAACATTGTGGGTGTAGACCTTTATGGTAATTGACAAATATTTTGTGACTTTCGCCAACCATTTCGAAATTTAGCCGCCGCAAACAAGTTCTCTTCATAATGCTGTGTTCAACTGTAATTAACAGCTCTTTAAAAATCCATTTGTCCCTCCTCTGGACACCAAAAGAAATCGATACTTAACTTCAAACGACCTTATTGAGCTGGCTAAAAGGCTTTATTGCAGGGGCTGGGCCAGGCATGGTTGAGCTAATGTGTTAGTTGAACAGTGGGGGATTAAAGGTGAGGTGTTCTCTCAAAATCTTACAAGACATCACAAAGCAGCAGGTCACTAACCTGAGCCTTCCTGGAGACACTGAGAGGATTACAGCAGCAACCTCTGCTGAACTCGGCCTGAATTGAGACAAGGCTAAGGAGCAAAGACGGCATCTTTGTCACCCAGGCCGGTCCAACCCATTCCGATTCCTCTCTGGGCGCCGTACGCCTCTCGAATGAGGCTAAGAGCTGAAACCTGCAAGGCTCCACTCTGTGCAATATACTCACAGGGGACCAATTTGCCCAGCCAGCCCTTGTCTGAATCACTCTATCAATTAGGAGCTGCTGTGTTTATCATTACATACCTTATTGCAGAGACCGGCCTGGTCATTGTGTTGAGCTGTGTCTCTCAAGAGAGGAGAGAGAGTGATGAGATAAAGGGACCAGGGAGAGACGCTACAGTCGGACAGGCTTCTGGACTAATCTGAAAAGACGGCTATAATTATGAGTCTCCCGAGGAACTGGCTGAGCCGCAAGTCCAACGTGTGAACATGGCAGTAGCAGTCAGGAAGTTGCGCTGCCCCCTTCTCTACAACAAATTAAGACACAGAGTCAAATCAATATTTTCAATCTCTGGGGATCAATGGCACGCCGGACGGAGCACAAAGGAAGAGAGACTGACTGCAACAAACGGATAAATGAAAAGTCAAACTTTGCGGTCATGGGTATGACTATTGCAAGTCGTATTCATGATCGCAGGCAGAGGGATCCATTGGAGATGGTTTTTAATTATGAGTTGCTTTAGTCTCTGAAAAGTGGAGATACTGTACCTCGGCAGTACCTTAAGGCCTGCACTAAATCTACATTGCAATTTAATAATGCGATGGATTGAGTCAGATATGTTGAAACACAAAAGCACCATTGCATATGCTTATTTAGTGTCTGCAGTTCCTTTGTTGACAGGGATTCTGAGTAATGTTGAGAGACACTTGTCTTTTGTCATCAAACAGCAAAAGAACAGATGACAGGCTCTGTTAGCGGCGGTGTGCTGTCGCCGTGCTCGAGCCGAGAGAATAACACAAGCATTCAGATTTCATTCATATGCTGATTACTCAAAATGGTCCCATCAGCGTGAGATGATCTCATCAGAATAAAAGTGTTTCATCAATGGAATATGATGTAATCAGCGTGAGATGTAATTTCTTGAAAAGATCAGGAAAGTGACACTGCGTCTTTAAGAGGAACCGAGTCTCTGTGTTTTAGTCAAACAAAAGCAGCCAACTGGGAACATGCAACCTGAAACCAAGAAGCCTAGCTCCAAAGGCCTAACACAGACCTCACAGCTGGGACACACCCCACGTACTCCAGATTGAGGCAGGCAGCGGCCTGCTATTCACTGCGCAAAGCAAACAACTTGTCCCCTCACAGACATGGACAAAACTAGAAATAAGATTTCTCAAAAATAACAGTCAGTCAAAATGGTTGGATTGGCAACATCATCAAGAGTCAACTAAGAGCCACTAAGAATGATTAAAACCCGATAATGTGTTTTGAGTTTTATCTGCATTTTTGGTCAACGTTTTGTGTTCTCTGAGTTGATACGTCAAAATGACCAAATTACCATGTGTCAAATGGTGTCACTTGCCATAAAAATTCTACTTAAATAATGCAAATCAAAATATCATTGGCCGCAAGTGCAGTGCGAGCAGTAGAACAGGTCATATATTGTACGTGTAGTGTATGAGAGGGTTTTTTTTTTTTTTCCCCCACGAAAGTACAGTTATTTGTTATGGAGGATTTCATTTGAAGTAGTCATTGTAATATTTTTCAGAAAATGCCACAAAGATGGCAGCTACTTGTCACGTTACAACATTAACTGCCTTAATTGAGATGTAATAATGTAAAATCATTTTGTATCTGATTACCCGAGTAATTGATGGGATAATTGTTAGGATACTCATTCTAAAAATATGAATTAGCTGCAGTCCAAGTCAACGTGAATATTTCATCAATATACCACATTTAAAACTCACCAATAAGTGCTGTCTCATTGCGCCTGCTCAAAAACCTTCAAAGCCTAGTCAGTATCAATTGTCAGAGAGCTTTTTTGTGTCATGATCTGTAGCCACGTGGCCCTTCAGACAGAACTGTGGAAGCTCACATGGGCATGCTTGGTCAACACAAAAATTGAGTTCAAAGTAGAGATCTGCCCTCAAAAGAGACTGAATAAAGTAGTGCTAACTTCAGTCACGTTCACAGCCCAGCTGTCTTATAAGATAACATTTATTTAGCTTATGAGTTTAATTATTGCCTATTCCAAGAGGGGCACAACAAGCTTGCCTTCACCAAGCGGTACGAGACAATTCAGTTGGTTAAGGAACTAATTTTAGTGCATTTCTAGTGTAACATGTCCCAAAATTGTCACACTTTTCCCTTGCTGGAGTGATTGTTGTTTTCAGGAAGCTTGTGCTAGGTGGAACTAGACACACTTGTGTCCCTTGATTGATCAACAAAGAATTGTCCACTTGTCTTCCATGATTCAACAGATTTAACCAAATGGAATGGAAATCCAAGTACTGGAACCACTTAATACCTTTCAAAAAGATCTTTGCCGCTTATCCTCACGAGGGTCACGGGGAGTGGTGAAGCCTATCCCAGCTGTTAACGGGCACGAGGCGGGGACCACCCTGAACTGGTTCCCAGCCAATCGCAGGGCACATAGAGACAGACAAAAAGCCACACTCACAATCCCACCTAGGGGCAATTTAGAGTGTCCAATTAATGTTGCTTGTTTTTAGGATGTGGGAGGAAACCGGAGTGCGCAGAGAAAACCCACGCAAGCACGGGAGAACATGCAAACTCCACACAGGCGGTGCCGGCTTCGTACAATCAGAACTGTGACACCAACACTTTACCAATTGATCCACCATGCCACACCTTTCAAAAACAACTTACTCTTATTTGTGTAATTGAATCCCGAATTAGTATTTCATACATTTTTTTTCCCAAGTCAAGCATTAGAAATATTTCATCTGGTGTCACCCTGTCTCACATCATCTAAATCATGCAGCGTTGCTTTTTGAGTGACGCGGAACCATCGTGGAAAAATTGTTTGAGATGTAACCCACCCAAAAAAATGGAAGCAGCGCCTTCTCAGAAAGAAACAGTCTGGAAAAAAGTGAAGTTAATAAAAATGAGCATTGTTAATAAGCCATATAAAGTCGGTTTAAGGTGTGCGACGCCACTGCCACAATGAAGTCCCTCACACTCCATTCTGAGTGAATGCAGGTGAGTCTGAGCTGGTCCCAGAATTCCTAATTATCTGCCCAGCAGGGAGGATCAGGTCTGCACACTCTGTCTCGGAGCATTCTCGGCCTGCTGATACAAGCCCCACAGGAGCACAGAGCTGGGCCATCGGGGCCAAGCCAGGTCTACTCATTATATTGAACTCATTCTTAGCATCTCTGCAAAGCAAGTGCCACTTAGTTCCCACAGGAAGGGTCTGGGTCGGATCCCTGACCAGATGGCAGAACATAACGACTTGTGATACAAAAACTTTGGAAAAAAAAAAAAAAAAAAAAAAATTCGACAAGTGAGTCCAAAAACATTGCCTGATAGTTACCCTGATATCTGACCAATACATACTGAATTGTCTACAAGCCTTTATTTTCCAGAATCATCATCTTTTTCTTTCATCTTGTCCCAGATTACCAGTATATTTTGCAACGTTTGGTTTGTAAATACTGCACGTGATGTATTGACTGCACACATATTATATCATTAAAGCTGTGGTTCACAATGACTCAATGATACACTAACACTAAGAGATACACTAGCCTCATAGTTCTGAGTACTGGGGTTCAAATCCCACCCCCCCCGTGTGGAGTTTTCTCCGGGCAGTCCGGTTTCCACTCACATCCCTAAAAACACGCATTAATTGGTGACTCTAAATTGCCCATAGGTGTAATTGTGAGTGTGACTGTTGTCTGTCTCTGTGTGCACTGCGATTGGATGGCAACCAGTTCAGGGTGGACCCTCCCTCCTGCCCAAAGACATCCGGGGTTAGCTCCAGCAATCCCATGACCCTTGTGAGGATAAGCGACAAAGAAAATGGATGGATGGCAGCTTTCAAGATTAAAAAAAATATACAGTATATGTGCGTGTTTTTATCTGCCAATGGAAGAAACAGGAATCTTGGATTTTTTTTTTTTCACAAAAATGTTATTGAGCTTGCAAGGCAAGTACAAATATATAACTCGATGAATAAACATACAATTTGAGTGAAGCGTGTTGTTTCACTTATCAACTCCATTTCTGGAATAAATGAATGCCGCCTAGCACAGCGGGTGAACTGCGCAAGTGCTTTGGCTCGGGCCAGAGCCCCTTATTTGCCTTCCCTTTTTTAAATATTCTTCTAAATCAGTCTTTCCAAGCCAAGTGCAATTTGAGGTAACTACGCAGATGTCTGCCATCCCAGTTACAATCAGCCTAACATAAGGAGCACACTGCCGGTCAAGACAAATCGCAGAATATGCGAATCATTTCAGGTAAACACCGCAATAATAAGCTAAGAAGCAGAAATTACAAATTGTGTGTACTGCAACACAGTTGCTATAGAGACTGTTTCTAATTAACTGCACTCTACCCCTGGATGACAAAGGGCTTAATGGCACTCAGGATGACTTCTCTTGAGATCAGCTCTGCATTTGGAACACATCGCCATTCTTAGAATCTCAAATATGAAATTCCAGTCTCCGTGCAGCCAACTTTCATCTCAGATGCCACGAGAGCTTGTGCCTCTCTGTAAACTCCAAACCTAGATTAAAGGACCATCATGCTTAGCAAACCCTACGGCATGAAAAGTGTGTGTGTGTGCGTGTGTGTGTGTGTGGGGGGGGGGGGTCAAAACCCTTCAGTGCCACAAATATTTTAGTCAAACAACCTCTCGTGGCATTCTACACTCGTTTTTTCCAACAGTTATTGATCTTAAGCAAACATTTTACATTTAAAATAATGATCTCATCCCAATTTATTGACAGATTTAATTATTTGCGTGAAACCTGGTCCTGTTTCATTAAACAAAAAGGTGATACTCTCCTCGGAAGCCATGTCTTATTTGGTTGTATGAATGGCAATGGGTTAACTGTACCGTATTTTTCCTACTATAAGGCACACGTAGAAGCCTTTAATTTTCTCAAAAGCCGACGGCGCGCCTTATAATCCAGTGGGCCTTATATATGAACCAATATTGAGCCCTTAGTGCAGCTCCATCTAATGGATGAATAACTTAACCCCTGCCTCTACTTTAGTGTCTATTCTATGTGCCTTATTATCTGGTGCACCTTATATATGGATTTTTTTTTTTTTTTTTTTTAAATAGGCCATTCATTGGAAGTGCGCCTTATAGTGCAGAAAATACAGTACTTTCTGCCGAATTCATTTTTATTTATTTGCATCATTTACAGGATTTATTTGTTGTGGCTATCACTTTATGATGCTGCCATAGATTACTGAAAAAAGATGGGCTTTTACTTTTGGACGAATTAAATGAAATTTGATTAGGTTTTCCAGCTGCATCCCTGATGATCTCTCACAGAGAAGGCACCGTGGTTGGAAATCAGAGGTTAAAAAAAAAAAAAAAAAAAAAAAAAGAGCAAGTCAATGTTAACTGAAAAACAACTATTCATGAATTAAGAATGTTTTGACTGGATACTGTATGTATAATACCAGTTAAAGGTTTAGTTGTGGTTTCTCCTTCAATCTCAATTATAACATTGGACCGTTAATATAGAATATGAAAACAAGTTTAAAAGGGGAGTGACAGAAAAAACAAAAAGGGAGAGACAGTGAAACGATAACTATATAATATAGGAAGAGAAAACAATAAAAGACAAAGAAAAAAGAACATAAATCATTCCATACCTAGTACAATGACAAATTACATTCGATGGTGGTACGGGGCAGTAGTGCTACACCATGTGAAGGAAGGACAGGACACTATAGAACATGACTAGACAGGACAAGGACAGGAGGGGAAGCATGTGTGGTAGCGGACCCAGCTTTACAAACGAAGTGTGGTGGGAGTGGGTATATCAATTAAAATTCATCTTTCGAGATAGAGTGTAAGTGAGGGGGAAACCCAGAAGGTTTGCATGGTTATGAGCTTTTTATCGCAATGAGTGAGTGGCCCCTCCACAATTGAATAACTCCCAGAGGTGAGTATTTGCAGATACATGCAAGTGAATTGACGCCTCACATGGACAGTAACCTGAGGTGACCTATAATTTCTACAGCTGCACGGCGGGGCTGAGGACACCGTGCCACCCTGCGGCGACCCAGTGGACGGGACACCGCCCACATTGAGGAACCCAGCGTGATCCAACGACCCCAACGAGGCACCCCAAAATTCTCCACTTGGAGAAGGCAACAGGGGACCCAATACCGCCCCACCCCGATCTCACACACACACACACACACACACACCACACACACACACACACACACACACCACACACACACACACACCACACACACACACACACACACACACACCCTGCCACAGCCCTCCACCCCCAGGAGAGCATGACACCCACCACCAACCCACAGGGCCAACCAATGTAGCCAGTTCCTGCCCAGACAGAGTGCAAGACCACGTCCCCCACTTGCAAAGGAGGCCAGATAGGAACACACACCAGGGGAAAGATAAGGGGAGCACCAAGCAGAGCAGCCGCCGGGCATGATAGGGGTTGCCTCAACCCCGAGCAACCATCTAGCCAGAGGGGGCCAGCCGCAGGAGCACTGCCGTGAGCCTCCCTTTGTAATTTCAAACACTGACAAACTGAAAACGAGTGTGTACCGGCGCCATAATTGTGCCATCAAATTGACAACCGTTTCTGTATCATCGGTAGATCCTGAGCTGGAATGCAAATAACAGTGCAGAAATAACCATATTTATTTGGGGGAAATTTGTACTGTCTACGTTACTAAAGGGATACTTAACACTAAATCTACTGTAGATGACAGATTTTATTGGATTTGACGACCACGGACCAGTGTCATTAGAAGTAATCTCGAAATTAAATTTTCCATTTCCCAAGCCGCTTATCCAAACAAGGGTCGCGGGAGCGCTGGAGCCTATCGCTTGTTCCTAATGAAATGAAAATACTGCAAAATATATTTCAGACACATAAATTAGATTTCCTGCTCTGCTCACAGTCCAACTATTGTTGGAGAAATTAAAAAAATAACACAAAATACATATTAGTTGGACAAATGTGCACATTTGTATGTGTCGCTGGAAAGGAGCAAAAATGGTACATTTCCTATATTAGCTCCTCAATTCCCCCTCCTATGGGCACATTTAAGACAATTGAGATTGTTCATAATATGGCGACTGGAGATCAACTTCCAGGCCACTGAAGCAACATTGAGAAGGGAGGAAGGCAAATAACATGCAACACATCCAATATGCTCACTCGGTCTTTAAGGAAAATAGCTGTATTGGACCTACAACGGCTTGACTGCGATGCTGTTTTCTTCAATTGATTTGTAAGCGCCCCCCCCAGTAAAATTGGTGTAGCCCTGCAAGTGGTGATCAGGTCCGCAGATTTTATGAGGAAGCCTTCGCCGATGTTAGTCGCAATCAAGTAGGGCGACAGAATTGTTAGGAAAGCACCACCGAGAGGATAATTGACTCTGTGCAACGAGTCAGACTTGTCTGTCCCTTTGAAAGGATAGAATTAAAGCTACGTTTAAATTCTTGTACACTCAGCTGTTATTAATCTTAATTCGCAAAACATAGTATTACACTTCATAATTGTATGTCAACATTTTGGGCTCGTGTGTTTTTTGAAGACTTTTCTTACAAGAGTTGCCTGGTACTCGATAACATCACTACAAAGACTTCCTAGATTTTTTTTATTTTCCAAAATTAGCCTCTGACTTGTTTCGTCTCTATCAATTTAGAATACACCAAATTGAAATTATTATCTTGGACTTCAGGGAACATCTTTCACCACAACTGTCACCCATGACCTCCAACTGCCCCCAAAGACCTTCAAGCTCCTGTTAATTACAGTTTCTCAGGACCTGAAGCGAGAGACCAACATCAACTCCATCTAAAAAGGCCCAGTAGAGGATGCCCTTCCTGCGGTTTCTGAGGAAGCAAAGCCTGCCACAAGAGCTGTTCAGACATTTCTCCACAACAGTCATTGAATCACTTCTGTTCATCCATCACAGTCTGGTTTGGTTTTGCTACAAAGAAGGACAAAATCGGACCGTAACGGAGAGTCAAGACTATCGAAGCCCACCTAACCCACTCTGGAGGACTTGTGCACAAAATCCTCCTTGAGCCTCGACATCCTAGTCAACACCTATTCCAGCTCCTTCCATCAGAAGACATTCCAATAGCTTCTTCCCTCTTAAGATTAACTTCTTAAACAGTTAACTGACAATTTCATTGCAGCATGCTGCCAATATTGTAGATCTCTGTCAGGACACTTCTCCATTATTCATACAATTACTGTTGTTGTTGATTACTACAACCTAATCACGAGATGACAAGGCAAGAAGTGTGCCCCAGACCGTTGCGCAAAATCGTCCGAGATAGAGGCATCGATCGGCCGGCCGTCGATGCAGAGGACTACAGGCGCGGCCTCTCGCCGATCCATCGAACCGCCGTAGCCAACGGGATTGCCGGCTACAAACACATCGTGCTGGGCGGCTACCCGCCTCCAGTAGTCCAATCCGAAAGACAACTCCCGCGGCCCGTGAGATCAACGCTATCGCAACTCCGTTCGGGCTGGTGTCACAAGCTCAACGACTATCAGCATCGACTCGACCACAAGGTCGTCGATAAATGCCCATTTGTGTGACGTCGCCCCCCACGATACGCGTCATCTCTTCAACTGTGCTCAAAAGCCGACCACGCTGACGGTGTAACACCTGCGGAGCACCCTGGCTGATGTGGCTCACTTTCTGGACCTTGATACGGAATAACGACCATCGTGCTTGACTACAACATTACTACAGGCCACTCGTGTTTGAGAATTCCCTGCACCATTTGCTATTAGTCACTTTAAAATTCTCTAAATTGGTTGAGAACTGCATCATTCACACAGTTGCGATTATATCACCACATTTCGTGGTGCACTTTCATTGGTCAATCACTCACCACATGTCCTATATGTACAGGTATATTGCATCATAGAAGCTGTTTGTTGGCTCATAGTGGCTCCAACTATTCCTTACTATGGTATACTAACAAACATTAATTGCTTTGTGGTGTGTAATAATTATTTTGTGATCGTTCATTATGCTTTCTGCTTGGAGCGCTAGTTGTTCTGTGAGAACTTCACTATTGTTTTGCTTTTTTTTTTTTTAAATGAAGCTTGATGACAAACAAAATATGTTATGAGAAGCTGGTCTGATTCATGGCAAGACTTTCACAAATGGGCGTTGGGTATTATAGCATTGATTATTTATTGACTCTCAAGCGGTCAAACATTTTCTTGGTAAAGAAAATACAGAAAATACATTGTTTTCTGTATTCTGTCAATTACCGTAATTCCCGGGCTATAGAGCGCAACTGGTTATAAGCCTCATCCAGTATATTTGGAAAGGAAATACCATTTGGTATATAAATAGGCTGCAGCCGTGTAAAAGCCGCAAGTGCCCACATTGAAACAGACATTGAAACACGAGATATTTACAAAGAAAGAAAGTACACCGAGAGTTTAACGCTAGCGCCGCCATACTAACGCTAATGCTAGCACCGCCAGGGTAACAGGGCCGGTTAAAAAAAAAAAACATACTGGCATAAATCACCGAGAGACTGCAGTAACACCGTAGAACAGTACTAACAGGGCCAGGCCAGTAAAAGTTAGTTCCTCGGCACATATATTCCACTGGTCTCACTTTTACCTATTCCACTCGAGTGCCCCCTTGCGGCTGTTGGAAAAAAATGCACAAATTAGCCCTATCACCGCATAAACCGCAAGGTTGAAAGCATGTGAAAAAAGTCGCGGTTTATAGGCCGGAAATTACGGTACTGTTATTTTTTATATGATACAGTAATATTTCACATTTGGGTTTTGACCTGAAAAGGTTTTGGAAGGCCTGCCTTTGAGCAAGGCACTGAACTGCTTCTTAGGGACACACTACCACTTCCCCATTACCCTTCCTTGTCTTCACCCCATGTGTTCCTTCTAGAACAGAGTGCAAAGAAAATACGCCCTTGTGGGATTATTACATTCACATATAATTTAGTTTCCAAAACATTGCTTCAGATCCCGCAAAACAAAAAAATTGGCATTCCCCAACCCAAAGCAATCAGAAAGTACAAGTCTTTATGTGGGGGAGCAGACAGTAGCCGAGGTCCTGTCTGTGGCCATAGTGGCAGCTGAGGGGTTTTGCTGCAACTCCTAAATTTACATTTCGTCTGGCCGGAGAGGTCACATGACAGCTGCAAGTGAATGCGCTGTGGGGTTTTCTGCCGTTATGTGACATTGACAAGCTGTGCGACTTGAAATCCTCAGAAAGAAAATATTCCTTCTTTCCATGACATCACTGGGGCAGTGATGGGGTAGAGGGCAGGAGGAGAGAGTGCACAGCTGGTGGCAGCCACAGTACCATCTGCCACCAACTAATAGTTCATGCTGTTTTACTTGCACTCAAGCATCTGTACGACTGCCACATTGTTAGTTTGAGATTGACCATCATATATTAAGATTGTGGTTTACATACTGGATTCAATTTTCTAATATTCTCAAATGTCAAAAAGGGAGAGATAATAGAAACATTAACAATATAATAAAAACATTGTTAGTGAAATGAACCTACACAGAGCGCACCCACTATGAATAGCAACCTGACAAATGGCTGCAACTTTTGTGGAATTTTCTAAAACACATGGGATAACCACAATCGCCTCTTAAAATCCTCCATAAATTACAAAAAAAATAAAAATCCAAAAGTACATCACCTATTCTACTACTAACAATGCTCTTCTCACAAAAAATGTTCCTTTTGTGCTATTTATTTGAAACATCACAATTTTTTTGCACGTCTACTTGGAGAACTACGAATTTTGCCCCATGCACGCTTATTGGTGGATAGGCATCCATCCGTCCATTTTCTTTGCCGCTTATCCTCACGAGGGTCGCGAGGAGTGCTGTAGCCTATCCCAGCTGTCAACGGGCAGGAGGTGGGGTACACCCTGAACTGGTCGCTAGCCAATCGCGGGGCACATGGAGACAAACAGCCGCACTCACAATCACACCTAGGGACAATTTAGTGTGTCTAATTAATGTTGCGTGTTTTTGGTATGTGGGAGAAAACTGGAGTGCCCGGAAGAAACCCACGGAGGCACGGGGAGAACATGCAAACTCCACACAGGCGGGTCCGGGATTGAACCCGGTACCTCAGAACTGTGAGCCCAACGCTTTACCAGCTGAGCCTATTGGTGGATATTTGTAGCTGAAACTTGCCAGGCTATTGGAGAAGCATCAGAGGAAACAAAATGGTTGAGGATATACAGTGTGTTGACAAATATTAAAGTTTGACTGTTTTGCTCTGATTTGAAAACATTTTCCATAGGCGATCTCACACAAAAACATTGTCCGGAAAAGGCACATTTTTCGACAGAAAACAATTTTACACATTTTTCATAACCATCATCTAATGTTCTAAATTCTTGGTGTCTTGTAAATCGGGTTGATGGAGTCATTTCAAAAAGACCGTCATTTTTGTCACATTGGTAGTATGATGGGTTTTTTTCTTTTTTATCGTAATGGTTTTGGTCTTTTTCACGGCTGATGAAAGAGAGCAGAAGCACATAATGAAATACTGTGGTGCCATTTTACATTTCTTTCTTTTATTTACACACAAACTGGAAAAGGTAGGTTCTCGTTGCCGTGCATGCGCGAGTTAGGTTTGTTGTCCACTCTTCTGTTTTAACACAGATGTAAATGTGACTGCCAAAGCTCGAGTGACGACAGCAAAAGTTGTTTTTACGAGACTGATCAACCAGTCGGCAGTCGTGAAAATAGAGCTTGAATGGCCTTTAATTCCTCGCACTGGCTGACTAGATGAAAGAAACCTTTATTTATGAATTCAATTAGTTACGTTTTAAGTTTGGTTCTTTGTAGCTCATCATACAAACAGAAATGAGAGTGTGGCAGATTTGTACTCACCATACATCTTCCCCTCATCTGACAGGATGATCTTCCGACGTCCGCAAGGAGGGTAAATGGCCAAGGCCTCCTGGAAGCTCTGCTCGATGTCAGGACTCCACACCCCTTCTGCATCATTGTCCACATGCTTATCCGCCGAATCGCTCATCCTCTCCATGTCTTCGGCAGGGCTCTCGCTGCCGCTCCAGCTGCTGGGATCAATTTTGGCGGTTGCGCTCTCCAAGCTGATGCTTGGACCACACAAGGGCGAGACCTGGGGGGAGGAGGGGGGTGGGTGGGGTGGAATTATACAATGGTGTTGACTTCAAAGTTCAATTTCTTTCATGACCGTGCTCATAATTCAAAACACTCATCGCTCAAAACATCTTTCCCAGTTCAAATGAATGGAAATATTGTTATGCTGCTTCAGCTCCACATTGAGATCCTTTAGCTGTGTACAGTGGCCACCAGGGAACAGTATAATACAGACTTTAAGACAAAAATGAAGAAGGGTTCCATAACTACGGTTAGTGACTCAGTCATCTGTATGAATAGTACAGCGGGTATATTTTTTTTTTTCCCCACAGAGGACACACAATACATGCTGCTGAGCATTATTTATACCATAGTTGTGTTATATATGCATGCTGGAACAGTTTGTGTTCAAATATTTGCCGCTTCTCGCGTTATACCACCCCAACACTGATGCTATTTGTTATCTAATCTATCAATTTTGCATTACCTTAATTTAGCAGACAAAGCAAGGTTGTGGTTGCTTTAAATATACAAGTAATTCTCCTTACCTTATGTCTAGTTTGATATATGTCTAATAAAATTCACTATTGAAGATTTTTCACTGTCAAACTATAGCTTGTTGTGAAGTGAATCAGGTTTTCCGCCACTTTCTTGCGTTCATATCTCAAATATTTGCTTCGAGTCAAAGCAAAATAAAAATAATAATAATAGTAATAAACCACAACCAAAACATATCACTGAGAAGATCAAACATCTGTGGATGGAAGTGAATTCTTAATACACGTTTGAACATACAATATAGTAAGTTTCTTTCGGCTTGTCCCTTTCGGAGTCGCCACAGCGTGTCATCATATATGGCACAATTTTTATGCCGGATGCAGAAGTTAAAATAGACTTCTATTGCAAAAAAAAAAAAACACATGATAGCATGTGGTAATAAAAAGCCGAGGTTCACTCTGACTCTCTTGTTCTCTCAAACACGCTGACAACAAATTCTCCCAAAAACAAAATCACCTCATCACCCTATTTTTTTCGAGCTGCCATACTGCCATCACCACCTACCTGCGCATAATGCAACACAACCACACAACCCTTTCATAATGGAGGTGTATGGACACATTCTAGGCATTGTTGCGCATTGTATGCTCCAGTGGATTCTGTCAACAGCTGATCAAAACATACAATATTGATACAAGTGTAAAAAGTCAAGGCCATAAACATAGCCATAAACCAGTATATTATGCTATGTCACTTGGACATTAATAATCAGTACAACAAAATATCATGGGGGGGGTAACGGTTATGCCGTAAAACTTTGGGAAGCGCGATCTATTTTTACTGTTCACTGAGCGGACTGCTCATCAACTCATCTGAGTGCACTAATGTGGAACAGTCCCACAGTGGATACTGATGGCGGATCGGGTGTGTCGCTGCTTTGAAGTGTGAGGAGAGCTGGGCAATCGAGTCTCCATTTAGCCGCCACAGCATACAATTATACCAACCACTAATGTAACGTAAATCATCGAAAAAACACGACACAAACACTAGACATCCTTTTGATAACAAGCAACAGCTATGTGGAAGCTAAACGATCAGCAGCTAGCTAGTTAGCAACTAGGTTAAGAAGCTAGTGAATGGGGTCTACAGTACAACTTCACTCAATTTTACTTTTGGTCAAACAGCACAAACAAAAACAACTCAAATAAATTAATACTTGTCAGCTAAGCAAAACTTGATTAGACTGTATCCCCACGGATTACAAGTGACTCCAACTAGCATGCGACTGGAACATTAGCAGACAAAAGTACTTTGACACAGCTCCAGTTTTTTTATGCTTAGAATGCAGTTCTGCTTACTTCTGTAACTTTTGGTAAATATTCTTCTCAACTTTTCCCGCATTTTTGTTGGCGTTAAAATCCTTAGTTGTTCCACCCCAAATTTTAGGAGCCTTAAATTGTTAAAGTTTGGAAGTTCAACTGTGGTCCCTTATTGTGACTAACATCCAATTTCCACACCGCTTACCCTGACTATGGTCACGGGGGATTTGATTCTGGATCCTACAGTCCCTCTCAAAATGAAACTTGAGTAAATACGATACTGACCCGTTGCATAAACCAATGTCCTGACCCTTTAAAATGTGTTTCTTCTTCCAACTCCATGTCAAGTTTAAACAAGTCAACAGCCCGACTGTTTTTTCGTTTAATACCGTTCTATACAACCAATTGCTCAGCGTGAAAGCCTATTCACATGGCGCATGCTGCCTCTAAGTGGGGATGGTAGCATGTTTCTTTCAGCATGTCAGTTCATGAAGGGGGGAAGGGTGGAACCTGGGGGGGTTGGAGCGGTGGAGGGCAGTCCCAGTGAGCAGAGAGTGCTTTTACTGAATTCCGTTTTTGTGTGCAAACTGCTGACGCTGCAAAACTACCTCACAACAGATTGGGGGGTGCTCAGGGGAGTCCACATTGAAACCTTCTAAAACGAAGTCTTTCTAGATGTGTTGCTCTTATTCGAACGTGATTTAGAACCAGTGAATATATGGATGTAAACTAAAAACAGCTCGGATACTACCAGGCTTCAGGAAATACAGAATCCGTACCTTAGCTTCTTTTAACACAGGAAGCAAACCGTCACTGCTGCTTTGCTTGCTTGAACTGCTTGCATTTTTATATACATACTGCAACAGTCCGATATTTTATGCTAGTTCATTCTGTTTTTGTGCAGTTTGTACAGAAAGTAAAGCACAACAACAGTATAACATTGCTCTTTTTTTTTTTTTTTTTTTTTTTCTCAATGGCTGGGTAAAAGGAGATATTGATTGGGAAAACGAGGACCCAGGTGTTCTTTGTAATCTGTGAGACATTTGATCGTGTCTCGGGCAATCGCACCAACTTAAATCTACCTACAGTATACTTTTTGGTTTCTTTCATTTCTATCTCAATGGGGCTTTAGCTTTCAGGATTTTGAGCTGTGATACCAACCATTGTATAAAAGTCAAATATTGATCTTTAGAAAAGCCAGACCAGAAGGTAACATTACAGCATGGCTAAGTCTAAAACATTTTAGCACATTTTGAAAGTTTCAGTCCAGGGTAATTTTGGAGGAACATGAAGCTAAGTTCAGTAGAGCCTTGACATATGAGTTTAATTCATTCCATAACCATGAGCTCAACTTAAAACACATATATCAAATCATCATTCCCCCTTGCAATGAATTGAAATGCCATTACTCCAAATCATTCCAGCCTCCCCCTGAAAAAGATGCAAAAATAGAATCTAAATGTTTTTTCGAGAGAATAGCGTTCTATAATGTGATACTTTAGAAAACATTAATTCAGCGAATTAAAAATAATGAAACCATTTTGTCACACTTTCTCCAATGCACATTGTGCTGCTCTTTCTGATGTGCACACTTTGGTCACCGGTGGACAGTATTAGACAGACATGGGAATATAATGAATACTCCTCGCACAGCTTCTCAGTACGACAATAATAATAGTCACGCTTCACAGAGGATAAAGAATATTTGCCTATGAGTTTTGTTATATTATCTCCCAACATGAGTTGCTGCACCATTTGAGTTCAGATATCTGTTTCTTAAAATGATAACAAAACCACGTGAATTTTTTGTTTATTTGACAAATGACCTTCCACTGAGAGTGGCAATAAGAAGCACCTTGTTTGAATAATACTTTTATCTGCAAATCTGCTGCTGGTTGTGAAGTGAGTTGAGTCACCTGCCACCATATTTAAGTCAGAAATCAAATCATCATAGGCTGATTGTCAGCTTGTGTCGTGAAAAACTTGGTCAGGTTGAGTCATTTGTATCTGAAGGTACAGTTGTACAGCAAACGTTTTGACAATTTAGTCGTACTCATGCCATGAGGCTTGTCGGTGCTCTAAATAGTGTTTTTTCAAGTTGATAAGAATTAAAAATAAAGTCTCTGATTAAATATTCTCCTAAATATTATTTTCCCTTTTTTTTTTTATTTCATGTTGAAGATAAAATGTCACCTTTTTTTTACCCATTTAATGTGAAAAGTAGCAGAATTACTAAGTGTGTAGTAGCTGTGGGAATGGAATAGCAAGTGGGGTTAGTCAGGTGCGGACACCAGATGGTGAGTGCATACATTTTCTGATTTAGCACCTGCAACAGGGCCAGGAAGTTACTATGTAGATCTTCGCACAGACCTCTGTCAAGGCCAGACTGTTAAGTTAAATAAATACAGGATGAATGACTCCACAGGCACAGCAACATGGATAACGGTTGTTCTTTAGTTCATTCCTTGCTCTTTTTCCCCCCACATCTTACTGTATCTGACATGTAAATCTCTCAAAATGTGCAACGTCTTCTTATTCTCGTTTTGTTGACTTGGGTCTTAGCTCAAATAAATAGCTTTGAATACAAGTTATTTTCACTTTCAATTGATTTGTTTCTTTGCATCGCTAAATTGGATGCTTTCGCTTGAAGCTATTTGTGAGTCGTCAATGAAGGGGTCTCCTAGTACGCTAGAATCTGGAGCCTAATTGTGTTTTTCAGAGCAAGGTATGAATGTCACCCATAGAAACACTTGTAGCTTACCGATAATTGCATATTTTCCTTCTTTCAGCGTCTACACCATAGAAATGGTCCTGCTTGTCAGATGTGGGGAAGAGCGATAGCCAGCATTGCAACAAGTGACAGTGGTAGCTAAGCAAAGTAGTAGCTGTGACACGACATTATGGGAAATTATCCTTACAGCGTGATTACATAAACCACTCACCGAGCTGGAATCCAGCTCCTTAAATTAAGAGAACCCATTTCAGCCATCAGACAGAGCAAGGTAATGAAATAGCAGATGAGAGGTCTCAGATGTAATTTTCCATGTGGAGTTCTTTTGTACTGTTATCTCAGAAGGTGCAATAATGATTCCATGAATGACTTTTGTGGGCTCCATAATAGCCCACGGTAGTTAAGGCTGCAATGTGTAAAACCATAATTACGGTGCGATTTAAAAACTTAACATTTTCCGGATGTTGTAAAGACATAATTATTACGGCAATGTTGAAAGTATTTCATTTCCAGCAATGTGCAAACAACTGAGAGTATTCATAATCATAGCTACAGCTTCGATCATAATGGGAAATTAAAAAGTTGTGGCGAAAATTGCATTAATTCTTTGAAAGGGTATATTCGAGGACCTTGGGATGTATTTATACGGGAGAATGAATGCAGATAAAATATGCAAAAATAAACCCAGCCAAATATTCCTCTAAAAAGCTCCTAGATTCAATTTATTTAGACATCTTTCCCCACACACGCCAAAGTTAACTACAAATTTAAATCAAATCAAGGTTACACGTTGACCCCAAGCTTGCTGAATCTGAAAATGTTTTCCTGTGGCATGAAACCAAAGTCCTGTACTACTATTGAATTCAAGAGACAAAAGCTGAATGGGAAAATCTTAATTAAACCAGTGATGCTAGAGGCGATGCCAGAAATATGTTGGTATTTTATGAAGATTATCAGATCATAGCTACTGATGGTTAAAAATTCCTGAAAAGCTGAAAAAAAATACAATTAAACTACATTCACAGTGTAGGGCATGATGCCCAAATCAAAATTTTGTGCAAGCCCACCTTTTTATGTGGTCGTTACAAAAATAAAGTTAGTGAAGTGACATGCAGCTGCAAAAAAAAAAAAAAAAAAAAAAAAAAAAAAAACACGCGCCAGAACATGAGTCGCCTTGTTTATGTGAAAGTACATATGTAGGTCTCGTCATGACAGATTTGTGGCAATTTCAAACACTTCATGCAACCGGAGCCAACATTTTCCTTTTCTTTAACAATTCCAAAGCATTTTGTTTTCACTACTGACTGTTCTGTTTTCTGAACCTTCGCTGCATCTGTTTTGTCGAACAATTGTAATGCAGAACCTCCGTTTAATTTTGCACTTCCATTGGATAAATGTCCATTTCATATCCAGGTATGAAAGAGGTTTGGTTTAGAGAAAAATAATCATTTGGTCGACCGCGGGGTGGCGCGCCAAAAAAAAAAAAAAAAAAAAAAAAATGCAGTCTCTTCGCAGATATTCTGTGCTGCACGCAAAAAAAAAATTAAATCCATTGCAAATTGAAAGTATAACATACAGGTATTCAATTTGTGGCATTTTGCAATGTGACTCAATGAGTGAGGGATGACTGGTTGTTACAGCCAATGGAACAATTCACATACGTACTGTAAAAAATGAAAATAAGCCACTGTTTTTTTTTTTTAGGCAGCACTCTGAACTTTCTCTCACAACTGCTGCTCCGCCACACAATTTTTCCTAGTTTACCTTAAGCCTGCCCCTGCTCTTAAAGATCTACACTCATAATTACAAATGTTACAGTACTCACGTAGCCCATCAATGTCTTATAATGACAGCGTCCACCACCGCTGCTTTAGTTAGCAACACAATCGAGGCAACGTAGAGCAAAGACGAGCGAGACATGCTGCTTATGTTTACTTTCCATATTAACGGAGAAAGTAAAAAAAAAAAAAAGCTGTTGTTTTAAGAAGCAATGATTGTCGGAGAATGAGAATAATTGAAGAAAGAGTGGTTAAACTGGACGGGATTTTCTCTTTTCCGAGTCGGAAAGGTCTGGTCTGAAGCCAAAGTAGAAAGTGCAGGATGAGACGGTGTGTACTTTTAAAATTCCACCTTGGCACAGCCTGATCCAAGATGAAAGCACAACAATACAATGCACAAATACTAATTCTGTATTCGAAATATAGGAGGCAACATAACATTAACCTTAAAACGGTTTGGGAGCATCATCATCATCACCCCCCACCCCACCTCGTCGTCGGTAGCTCGCGAGAGGCTGGCTGCTTGAAAAGTAGATATTGGGGTAAAAAAAAGTCTAGGCACGCCTGATCTAGGCCTGTCACAATAACTACTGTTTTTAGTTATTGTTCGATAAATAAAATTGAGACGATAGTTTTTCCAGACTGGATAAATTGTGATTGTTGTGGTAAGCAAACGTTTGGCTCGGGCCGACGGAGAGTTGGACGGCTCTGTTATTAACTATTAGTGGACTTGTGGAACGCCAGGTGACTGGTGCTGACTCCGTCTAATACTCCACAGCCTTGTTCCATGTTCCGTACATAGCACACAGGAGAGACCGTTAACTTGTGAGCTAACGAGATCAACAACTCGTTCCACTGCAGTGACGTCATTTAAATTGTCAATGCCTTGCTCCAAGTTGTGTGTGTTAGTCCACAATTAACACAAACACGGGAAAATTAACTGTTTATTTAGCATAACCTCAGCGGCACACACTCAGTGCATAGTTGACAACAGCAAACTGCTTTTGGCGGGCTAGGCACACAGTCCTGCAGCTCGAAGGCGAGCCTTATTTTTCATGATTTCAGAGGCACTAAAAACAACAATATCACGTATTGAAATGGTTTTGGAGGAAAAAGTGGCTATCGTTCTCAAAGATGTCTTAGCGTGACAGCCCTAGAGACTTGTCACATTGGGCGAACAAAATCATACATTTCCTGTCGTGTGAACACAGCCTTAACTACAAATTTAGGATGGTTGACTAAAGAGGTTTGAAGACTTTCTTAGGCTCCCCCTCTTGGCAGTGGCTTTGTGTTCATTTCATGCCTCTTTGAACCGGTAAGCTTAGTTGCTGTGAATCTGTCTCATGTCATCCCACTCAAACCTGAGGCCTGGACCCCACCACCCGGCAACCATCAGGCCACTGTGGGATCAATCTTTGTTTGTCAGAGAATAGCATTGATTTACAGGTTCTATCACAACAGCCCTCGCTCTATCCGCCTCAGAATGAGAACCACGTAGGAAAAACACGACCAACATCAGAAACATCTGCAGTCCCGGAGAGCGACATACTTTTTAGGATGTCCGCCATTGCACGCGGATAAATTTAACAGTGAAATTTAAGATTCAAAGAAAAGTAGTCTCCATTTTGTGATACCAAAACACCTGAATAAAATGTGCCTCTCAAATATTGTACGGTAGCTCGGATATTTGCCTATCAAAAATATGCGGCGCATTCCAAACAGCGAGCATGCAGCGGTTTGGAGTGCAAGCTGAACACATAAAGCTCAGGAAATTAAAGCTGTAAATAAAGGTCCGTCTGATAAAGGATCTTGTGACAGTTATGAGCGCGGAGCCACAGGCTCATTCAGGACGCGTGCGGACAGGCATGAAAAAACAAATCACAGTGATGAGTGTTAGGGCGACCATTTGCATTTCCTTCTCTATAACAACCATTTGTCCCATACAAGTTTCCCTTTATTTTTGTCACTCCATTGCCATTCCTCCTTTATTTTCCTCAGGTGCTGCAAGAGGTAGATTTGGCAAAACGGAGCAGGCTATGACAATTAAAAAAAAAAAGTTTTAAGTCATTTAGATGTGACAGTTTGACACGTTACTTTCATTTCATCTCATTTTTCTAGTTAGGCTTTCATCAGCTTGGTACGGAAAGGTAAAGCATGCAATTTCAATTATACTTAAATATTTTTGCAACATCACAATTGTCACTTTGCCATCAAAAACAGAATACCGGTAGTACTCCATACGTGGTGAGCCTTGCAGCGACCCAGTCCACAACCAAAACCAAATATTTTACCACAATAAATTTCTTTTGTCATTCACTTGGAGGCTTTGGCTTTTTTTTAAATAAAATCCAACTTTTATTCAAGTCACCATACTGTATGCTCTTTTCCTACAAATTATAAATCGCTTCTTGCACAAGTTTCATTTCTCTAGATTGCTTCTGTAATTACAGAAAAAAATCATATAAAGTGTTCTACCATTAACCCTTTAAGGCCCAGTCCCTTTTTACTGCTAGGCTTAGAGTAGACCAACACACACAAACACCGACACTACTCTAAGAATACTAACTCAATGTCAATTGAACAAAAAAAAAGTACAGGACATCAGAAGTTGCAATCGTCGACTGTCACGCAATCGCAAGACTTCTATGATTAGTTAGCTCACAGGTGTCAAACTCAAGGCCCGGGGGCCAGATGCGGCCCACCACATGATTTTATGAGGCCTGCGAAGGCCAATCATGTGTATCAACTTCCATCATTTTTGTTAAAATTTGAAGAAAAATTTCCAACTGTCATATCATAAATGACGACGTTGATATATTGCAAGCATTTGGGTGTTACCAAACATCAACAATAGTTGAAAAAGCCATTACCTTTGATTTCTGATTCCAGAACAAGTTGATAAATTTAGTGTGTGAATATGATGGGTTAATTAAAGATTTTCATGGTTTCAGTCACAATGGCCCTCTGACAGAAACCAGAACTACTACGTGGCCCATGATAAAAATGAGTTTGACGCCCCTGAGTTAGCTATTATAAGTAATTAACCACCTGACAAAGCCAGAACACACCGGTACGCATACGGCCATGGAACTAAGTAGTCGTGAGAAGATTTAACATAAATGACAGTTTGTGGAAATACTGACTTCTTTTGGAACAGCCAATTCAACCTGAGTGCAACGTGAAAAAATTTGGAAAAATTGGGTTTTTGGTGTCAGAAAAAACATTTCCTTTTTGAAGAACTTCTTGGTGTGACATTGCCCATAGAAAATCTGGTCAAACATGCCATTATTTCTCTACATATCTCCTTCACCCTTTCCCAATCTGCTACTCGGGAACCCCTTCTCCGATAAACCGACGAGTTGCAATTAAATATATCGTCCAATAATCTTGTATGGGCCAAAATTCCAAGTCAAAGCATCCAAATTAGCGTGATTTTTCAAACAGCGTCTCATCCCTAAAACCTCAAACTCGAGCACTGAAAATAGCGCACATGGAACATAATTGGTCAGAAGACCAGAGTGCATACATATTCAGTAAATTACAGATAACGCAACTTTCAATATGTCTCAAAGAAACTAAAAAATAATTCAGCATATGGATTTTACACGCCTCCCAGAATCCAGAGCACCTTCTGGCCAGAGACCTCTTGCTTTGCCAGTCCTGGGTACAATACAGCAACTATTGGGGAGGTGTCGTGTGGAAATTTGTAACCAGCTACAGTTGAAAATGGAGCCAAAAAATGTTAACGCTTGCAGCAAATGAAGTGCCCGCATGCTTTTGTTTCGTATTAATCATCAGAGGCTGAGCAACACCTATCGCCTGCGCGGGGAGAGGAAGTTATTGAAGCCCTGATTTCATTGCGGTTAAGAAGTCTAGTTCTTATAATAGTCTGAGAAAGTGAGTCATATGATGATTCAGAGAAAACTATATGAAGCATAGTATGTTGCTTTCATCAGTGTCTTTCGAGTGATACCAAAAAATTAAGAGTAACACACATTTTAAGAATGAGAATAGCATAGGATTAAATTTGATTTCCATCTGGTAAAGTGATAGGACTTGCATGACTACTGCGGGGAAACAAAACAATACAAAACAAACATTGTGTTGCATTAACTAAGAAGGTCTGACAGGACCAAAGTGCTTCCGGTGGCTTGTGGACCATTTATGGCTGCAATTTGAAGCAGATTTTCTTCGATGACGTCAGTGGCTTTGAGCCAGCTTTTCCTTTTTGGTGGCACTCTCGGCTGGCCTCAGCGGGATCTGCTCAAACTGCTGAGCAGCAGCGCGTGCATGCTCTAAAATTCCCTTTCTAGAACAGAGTTTACCTCGGGGCACAAACAGTCTGGGAGCCTGCGGGAGTGTCCTCTTTTTTTTTTTTTTAAATTTGCCTTAACCGTCAAAAGCTAATAAGTGTACATGATGCTTTTACCCTGCTGCATTTACTATTCCATGGCACACAGATTCACAATCAGTTCTTGGCACATGCCCATGCGTAATATGCAGGATCAGTGATCTTACAATTAACTCTACAATTGCAACATCAGTCCAGTAAAGATGGGATTTATTATAATAATAATTGCCGGTTCAATCGCTCATAATTTGCCAAACTCCAGAAAATGTTGTCTACTTTTAACCTGATGACAGTAACAGAATAAATCAATATTATTATCACAGTGGGATTCAATTACTCCATTCAAAAAAGTCCACATGTGAGCTTCAGGTGATTAAAATATATTTGGAAAATATCCTTTGGATTGCAAATAAAATAGGGAAAACTATCTACGGCGATGAATTGAGAGCAACTCCATATAAATGCAATGCAATTCAAATTCAAATATGAATGCTTGAAAGTATTAACAAAGAAGTTCTTTATTGTAACTTGGATTTTTGTCATAATGCATAAAGGTCGTCAATAAAAGGAGAACTCCTTTGCTGTTTTATCATGATTGGACTCAAATATTTACACTGGCACCCTTATCAAATGTGTAGAAAATAGAAGTAGAGACTAAATCAATCTCTGTCAAATTGTAAAATTACATAACCTCAAGTCAAAACCTGTAAAATTACCCCGCCCTGCAGGAAGTCCAATCTTTTTTTTTTTTTCCTTTGTATATTCATGACCATAAACCCCTTAATCAAGCTTTAAGAAATGCATATCGTTCTATGTCAAAGGTAGAGTTTGGAAGGACCTCGTATGTCCTGGTCTTGAACAAATGTTGAGCAGGCTTTGGTCCACCAGGTTGCCTGATGTGCCTGACGAATCAAATGAAAACAAAGCAGCCATTTCTAGCCTGTACATTTTTTCCTGCCAACAAGAAGATTTAAAAAGTGCAACGTTTGGGGTTATGCCGAGTTCAGAATTATTCCTGGAAATAATAACCCTTTTATCCCCATTTGTTGTGTGTTTAATGTCTCGTTGATCCTCTACCGCGGTAAGAATCGGGCAGTGTTCTGAGTGCAGAAGACGTAAAAATTCCATCAATGAAATTTGAATGAAAACACAAATTACCGAGAGTACATTTGATTCCCTCCGGAGCTTGTGCCCCTCTGTTGCACGTGTCCAGTGGCAACAACCTTTCTAAATTAGTTTATTTAACTTTGACCACAGTGTTGATTTTAAATTGGGGAAAAGTGAATTGTTTTAGGAGGAGGGGAAAAGAAAAAAAACACTTTGGTTGACTCAAACCAGCATGTGTGAGGAGCATAAATGGTGACCTCGTGACCTCAGAGCCCTGTTTTGGTTCAAACTACACGAGAGCTGTCAAATCTTGAAACAGCTACTGATATGCAAAAATGTCTTTGATCAAACAAATGTAACTTATACATGCCTCTGTTACTCATCACATGTCCTGATGTTGTTTTCATTCATCAGCATTCATAATGGGCAAATCTCCTTAAAATGTAGAAGTAAAGATATATCAAAAACTTGTTGTCACTTTGTGAGAGAGCGAGCCTAGTTTTAGCTGAGTGGGGAGTTCCTAAAGTAAAGGAAAACCCCTGGAAGAAAAGACACTGTTGGGGGGTGGGAAGCAAAGAAAGACGCAAAGAATGACTTTTTAAGCAAATATTTACTGTCCACTTCCTGCGAGTTAGGTCCAAACATTGCGGAGTAATCTACGTTTCGAACGAGTGACACGTCAATTTAAGCTAATATTCCTCCGACACGGTAACGACAACTAAACATTTAGCCACGGGACACTTTTACGGTTAAGGTTGTGAAATATGGCGAGTTTACGATGTTTTTAAACCCTCAAAGCCTTTGAAAAAAATACATCTACCTTCGTTATTTGGACATTACCGTGAGCGAACGTAAAGTAAGTAGCGCAAAACAATGACGGACTTTTGACTTATCGTGATTCCCTCGCTTGTCTTGTGAAAGCGGGAGAAAAGAAGCTTGGGAAGAAGAAAGGGGGGAGTAAAAATGTCGATATATACTCACACAGAAGTTGGACGGCAATTTGAAAAAGCAACGTCCAAGGCGGCGAAGCAACAAGTCTTCCCGGTGTTTTTCGTCGAGGTGGTCCGAAAAGCCTCCGGTGAAATCCCCCAAGCGCCGAGCGAAGCAACTAGACACAAGAGAAGAGCAACGCGTACAGTCGTCATGTTGACCCCCACCAAAAAAAAAAACAACTGTTTTCCGAGCCGGATAGTTATGATTATTCTTTTTTTTTTTTTTTTTTGTAGTTGAGGCTTAAATCTCCCGTGGGGTATTTCCGGGGCTCTGACACGGAGCACACGGCGTGTGGCGCTTTTAAAAGGGGCGTTAAGAGCAGCCCTTCTCCTCCAAAAATGTGAAAAATGTAAAAGATTTTCGCCGCTCGAGCGTCCAAAGTGCCTGTTGCAACAGCGAGTCGGCCATCTAACCCCCGAGAGCCACCGCTTCCACACGCCGTGGGTTGGAAACAACAAAACATAAAATAGCTCGGCGGTTTTTTTTTTTTTTTTTATAAACTATTCAGTATTTGCGAAGAAATAAACTAAAGCCAGCAAACAGAAGTCTCCGACCACTTTGAATGGCTGCAACTAGCAATGGAACTTACCTCGTCACTGATAGCTCACATTTAAAAAAATGTCCATTTTTGAGCTCGTGTGATTGTATTTACAATATTATTGTCAAGTTATTCTGGCGTTGCCAGGTCGGCAAGGAAGGTGAATCGCTTCGCTCACTGACAGAGATGCGAAGAATGCTCGGAATGAGAAGAGGAATGAAATGAACGCAAAGAGCGAGTTTGCGTCGGGGGGGCGGAGCGAGAGGTGGCGTCATCCCGGAGCCCCGCAGCCTCCCTCGGCCGTGCCTTGACATCCCGGGAACTGTCACCTTCACGGACGCGCAGAAAGTTCGACTTCCCGGCTTCGCGGTGCTCACGAGCACCTACTTTCAATTGTTGTCCTTCCATTTTAGGCCAACGTTGACCGTACGCACGGCCTGTGGCGGTCATAGCTTTAACTGACCCTTTGTGCTTCACCCCACTCTGGGGTCTCCAGTCCCCACCACCACCGGCACACACCAATGAAAACGCTAACGTGAAACCTAAATATTTTTTTAATACATGGATTATCCGTCCATTTTCTTTTGCCGCTTATCCTCACGAGGGTCGTGGGTAGTGCTGGAGCCTATCCCAGCTGTCAACGGGCAGGAGGCGGGGTTCACCCTGAACTGGTTGCCAGTCAATCGCAGGGCACATCAAGACAAACAATTGCACTCACAATCACACCTATGAGCAATTTAGAGTGTCCAATTAATGTTGCATGTTTTGGGGATGTGGGAGGAAACTGGAGTGCCCGGAGAAAAACCCACGCAGGCACGGGGAGAGCATGCAAACTCCACAGAGGCGGGGCTGGATTCGAACTCGGGTCCTCAGAACTGTGAGGCCAACACTTTACCTGCTGCTCCTCCATGTCGCCCTTATATGGATTGTAAATAAGTTTAAAAAAAAAAACAGCAGCAGTTGAGTTGGATTCATAAAACAAGCTTACAATTTAAAAAAAATATTGTGCTGTATCACTTTTATTTTTTATTACTATTTATTTATGATTATAAAGGAAGAAGTGTGTTGCCACAAAGAGATGAAGTAGGTGTAAATAAAAGAACAAGTGTGGATGTTTTGAGAGGCTGCCATTCACTAACTATGCCTGTCCGTTGCTTGCGTGCATTTTAGCAAAATGCTTTATTATTTCATGCACGGTTACATATGAAATTTTAAGTAGTTAAGTATTGTTGTGAAACATATGTACAGTGTGCTTTTACATCAGCGACATTACACAAAAATTTGAATCACCAGGTAACCTTAAAGCAATCATTTGAGTTTTGTTTCCCAGCGTGATTGGTCTTTTTATGTTAAAAATTGAGTTAGCATTAAAAAAAAAAATAAGTCACATTTGTTACAACGTTCAGTATGACCTGTCAGTAGTAGGCCTACACCAGAATTGTATTTATTGGGTAATTACTGTACATCATAAGAAACATAAGGAATTTCTCTCTGGTAGTTCAAGCCACTTTAGGATAACAACAAACAGTCACGATTGAAAAAAATATGCATTTAGGACACTGGAAAAACATGTGTAGAGAGTCATTGACAAATAAGCATCAGTAAAACGATCTGTGGGGAAAAAAATTATCCCACTCTGGCCCCATCTTCTTCTTACTGGAGTTTAAAGTAACCACCACGCCCAATGAAAAAACAACAAATCAGTGACAGAAGGAAGGCCTGATAAGGGTGTCAATCATGTGTCTCCACTGGGGGGGGGGGGGGGGTAAATTCATAGCTGACACACCCACTCTTACCTTGTCCTTCAGGAGGTTTGCTGAATACTCACCTCTGGAAAATAATTTAAAAAAAATGCCCATCCCTTGTTTGCAAACAACAGGGCATAACAATAGCAAACAGAAGCATTCAAACCTAAATAATAATAATAATAAATGAATGAAGAAGTGGACAGATCGCAGTATGAATGTTGGAGTTGCCTTTCAGAGGTGAAGGGACCTCAGACAGTTGAGCGATTCCGAAGCAACAAGGAATTAGCAAAATTTCTGCTTGACAGTTAAAGGGACATTCCGGTGGTTTGGCTTAACAATGTATCCAATAGGTCATGTCATGCGTACTGCACCTTGACAATGTGATGTCAATCCTCTCCAATTTAATGGTGTTTTGAGAAGATTTTTATCAGAAACTACAAATTTTCATGGGTGCCGCCATTTTGGCGAGTCACATGGCCTACGTGCGCGGATGTGACGTAATAGGCGTGGAGCAAAAAAAATCCTCGTCGGTTTGTAGCGTCTTCAGATGCGGAACCACCATGATCAGACATGGTAAAATGCCTCGTTGTAACGCTAAATGTTGGCGTAATTTGGATAAAAAAATCTGCGAAATTTCATTATATACATTATATTATTATATATACAATACTACATTATTTACAGCCACAGGTTCAAATCTGTATGGAAGTATTCCCCCGTCATCCCGATTAAGCGATACTGCTATTTCTTCATCGGACGAGGATAAATCCGTAAAATCGGCGCTGGCCAGAATTGTTTCCCAACATAAACGAGCCTATTACGTCGCCATGTGACTCACAAAAAATGGCGGCGCCCATGAAAATTCGTAATTGCCGATGAAAATCTAAAAAAAAAAAACATTAAATGAGGGAGGATTAACATCGCATTGTCAAAGTACGGTACATATGATATGACCTATTGGATACATTGTTAATCCAAACTACCGGAATTTTCCTTGAAGTTTATGGCTTCTTTTTGATTGCATTCCCTGGTTTTAAAATATATTCAGTAATATATATATATATATATATATATATATATATAATATTGTAGTGAATGCCTCAAATCACTTTTCCCTCTTCTTGCTTCGCTAGCAGCGAAATTGCACCGTAAGATAAAAGCCGATTGCACAGTTTGCCTCAAACCAACATTTCATATTTACAATATCTTCTGCTTGAGTCTATAAATGAACACAAAGCAATCGAGCGGGTTCACGTGAGTGTGCCCACACAGCCGACGTGGTCCTGTCTGAACAAGTCATCCATTAAAGCCGGCCCGTGTTTTGACACAGGTCTCTCAAAAGAAAAACCATCACGCAAGATGAACGGCTGGCGCTCTGAAGACATCAATCGACACCTCTTAACGCCTGTCTGTGCAAGTTTGGCCCAAAGAGTGGAAGGTAGCGTGTTGAACTGCCCATCATTCTTGTCTGTCAATACATTTTTTTGTTTTGTTTTGTTTCATGTTACCCAACCATCACATTTTTTTACGCTATGATTTGTTAAGCATACGTTGTGTGATCATGTTGATTGGCTGGTGTTTTTTTTTTTTTTTTTTTTTGAAGTCATCAAGCAGAGCTAAAGTATCAGGTCCAGATCCGCCATCAAATGAAATCCAGTAAGGAATCTGGAACAAGAATTCGTCCATTCACTTAATTTTCATATACAAATATAGATAATCACTTAAAATATTATCATAGTGGAAATGGTTTGCAGTGGCAGAACGGTGGAGCAGCTGGGAAAGCGTTCCCCTCACAGTTCTGTGGACCCGGGTTCGATCCCGGCCCCGCCTGTGTGGAGTTTGCATGTTCTCCCCGTGCTTGCGTGGGTTGTCTCCAGGCACTGCGGTTTCCTCCCACATCCCCAAAACATGCAACATTAATTGGACACTCTAAATTGCCCCAAGGTGTGAGCGTGAGTGCGGCTGTGTCTCTCTGTGCCCTGCGATTGGCAGGCAACCAGTTCAGGGTGTGCCCCGCCTCCTGCCCGTTGACAGCTGGGTTAGGCTCCAGCACTCCCCGCGACCCCTCGTGAGGATAAGCGGCAAAGAAAATGGATGACTGGATGATTTGCAGTAGCGTACAACCACTTTCAACACGTCATCTAATCTACCACGAGCATTAAACCATTTTTTGCCCACTCTTGTGGAAACTAGCCAATTAAGGGTTAAATTATTATTCTGTTGGATTGAAGTATTTTTGAATTTGGTGACTTTACTTCATTTACAAGAAAGTAAAGAATTATAAGAAGTTGTTTAGAATTCGTTTAAAACAAAAGTCACCAATTGATTATTATTTTTGTGCATCAATTGGGAAAAAAACCCCGATTTGGATCCTTGATCTTATTGGAGATTTTGAGGAAGTACACATATGTGCTACTACTAATTAATTAATTTATTATGATTATTTATATATTATCTATTAATTTTTTTTAATTATTAATGGTGTAGTCATCCCAAATATAAAGTATATATATATAATATTATTATTATATTATATTATATATATTATATTATGCACAAGTCAGATAAATTGGCAGGTTTGTGTGACTTAAAAAATAAATATTGACTTCCAACCAGTACAAAAAAAATATATATATTTTTTAAAATGTTGATGACGGTGATGTTTGCGCAAAACACGCCTTGTCGAATTATTGCCAAAAAGTTCAGCCTTGTTTTGATTACACATTTATTCGTTAAGTGTTTGGGAGATTTTGTGACGGTTGAATAAAACTCGGTTTGCAGACAAGGTCGAGGGAGTTATTCACACCTCAAAATAGTCAGTGAGCACAAAATCTTCAGATTTCAAACTGGAAAGGGGAAAAAAATGTCAGTAAAAGCCCACTAGAAATACTAAGCTGTAGTTGGTGGAAATCAAAGGGGCCCTGAGTGTGTTGGCTCCCATTTAAACATGAATTTGAACGTTATTTTTTATTTAGAACACCGCCGTGTGGGTGTGTACACTTCATCACATCATCGCAGTTAATTTTATGTCCGTTCTTGAAAAGATTAAAAAACAAAATCAATTGAGTTGTATAAGTTAGTTCGAGGTCATACTCATGGTGGAAAACAAAACAAAATGGAAAACGTTATTTATCTTGCGCTAGTTTTGTTGCCACGACATGGTGGAGCAGCTGGAAAGCGTTGGCCTCACAGTTCTGAGGTCCCGAGTTCGATCCCAGATCCGCCTGTGTGGAGTTTGTACCTTCTCCCCGTGCCTGGGTAGGTTTTCTCCGGGCACTCCGGTTTCCTCCCAAAAACATGCAACATTAATTCTTCTTCTTCTTGTTTTCCTTTCGGTTTATCCAGTTAGGGGTCGCCACAGTGTGTCATATTTTTCCATCTTAGCCTATCTCCTGCATCTTCCTCATTAACCCCAACTGCCCTCATGTCTTCCCTCACCACATCCATAAACCTTCTCTTTGGTCTTCCTCTCGCTCTTTTGCCTGATACCTCCATCCTCAGACTCTCTCGCCCCTGGACATGTCCAAACCATCGTAGTCTGCTCTCTCGAATCTTGTCTCCAAAACATCCAACTTTGGCTGTCCCTCTAATGAGCTCATTTCTAATCCTATCCAACCTGCTCACTCCGAGCGAGAACCTCAACATCTTCATTTCTGCCACCTCCAGTTTTGCTTCCTGTTGTTTCTTTAGTGCCACCGTCTCTTATCCGTACATCATGGCCAGCCTCACCACTGTTTTGTAAACTTTACCCTTCATCCTAGCAGAGACTCTTCTGTCACATAAGACACCAGACACCTTCCGCCAGCTGTTCCAACCTGCTCGGACACGTTTCTTCACTTCCTGACCACACTCACCATTGCTCTGGATTGTTGACCCCTAAATATTTGAAGTCTTTCACCCTCACTATCTCTTCTCCCTGTAGCCTCACTCTTCCCCCTCTACTTTTCTCATTCACGCACATATATTCTGTTTTACTTTGGCTAATCTTCATTCCTCTCCTTTCCAGTGCATGTCTCCATCTTTCTAATTGTTCCTCTGCATGCTTCCTGCTTTCACTGCAGATCACAATATCATCTGCGAACATCATGGTCCAAGGGGATTCCAGTCTAACCTCATCTGTCAGCCTATCCATTACCACTGCAAACTGGAAGGGGCTCAGAGCTGATCCCTGATGCAGTCCCACCTCCACCTTAAATTCTTCTGTCACACCTAAGGCACACCTCACCATTGTTCTGCTGCCATCATACATGTCCTGTACTATTTTAACATACTTCTCTGCCACACCAGACTTACGCATGCAGTACCACAGTTCCTCTCTTGGTACTCTGTCATAGGCTTTCTTTAGATCCACAAAGACACAATGTAGCTCCTTCCGACCTTCTCTGTACTTTTCCACTAGCATCCTCAAGACAAATAATGCATCTGTGGTACTCTTTCTAGGCATGAAACCATACTGTTGCTCGCAGATACTTACTTCTGTTCTGAGTCTAGCCTCCACTACTCTTTCCCATAACTTCATTGTGTGACTCATCAACTTTATTCCTCTATAGTTCCCACAGCTCTGAACATCGCCTTTGTTCTTAAAAATGGGAACTAGAACACTTTTCCTCCATTCTTTAGGCATCTTTTCGCCCGCTAATATTCTGTTGAATAAGTTGGTCCACAGCCATCTCTCCAAATAGCTTCCATACCTCCACTGGTATGTCATCAGGACCAACTGCTTTTCCATTTTTCATCCTTTGTAGTGCCTTTCTGAAGGTTTATGGATGTGGTGAGGGAAGACATGAGGGCAGTTGGGGTTAGAGAGGAAGATGCAGGAGATAGGCTAAGATGGCAAAAGATGACACGCTGTGGCGACCCCTAACGGGACAAGCCAAAAGGAAAAGAAGAAGAAGTAGTGCCTTTCTGACTTCCCCCATAGTAATCATTTCCACTTCCTGGTCCTTCACTCTTGCCTCTTCAACTCTTCCTTCTCTCTCATTTTCTTCATTCATCAAAGTATTCTTTCCATCTATTTAGCACACTACTGGCACCAGTCAACACATTTCCATCTCTATCCATAATCACCCTTACCTGCTGCACATCCTTCCCATCTCTATCCCTCTGTCTGGCCAACCTGTAGAGATCCTTTTCTACTTCTTTCGTGTCCAACCTGGTGTACATGTCTTCATATGCCTCTTGTTTAGCCTTTGCCACCTCTACCTTTGCCCTACGTCGCATCTCGATGTACTCCTTTCGCCTCTCCTCAGTCCTCTCAGTATCCCACTTCTTCTTCGCTAATCTCTTTCCTTGTATGACTCCCTGTATTTTGGGGTTCCACCACCAAGTCTCCTTTTCCCCTTTCCTACCAGATGACACACCAAGTACTCTCCTGCCTGTCTCTCTGATCACCTTGGCTGTCGTCGTCCAGTCTTCCGGGAGCTTCGGTTGTCCATCGAGAGCCTGTCTCACCTCTTTCCGGAAGGCCGCACAACATTCTCCCTTTCTCAGCTTCCACCACATGGTTCTCTGCTCTACCTTTGTCTTCTTAATCTTCCTACCCACCACCAGAGTCATCCTACACACAACCATCCTATGCTGTCGAGCTACACTCTCCCCTACCACTACTTTACAGTCAGTAACCTCCTTCAGAATACATCATCTGCACGAAATATAATCCACCTGCGTGCTTCTACCTCCGCTCTTGTAGGTCACTATATGTTCCTCCTTCTTCTGGAAATAAGTGTTCACTACAGCCATCTCCATCCTTTTTGCAAAGTCCACCACCATCTGTCCCTCAAAGTTCCTTTCCTGGATGCAGTACTTACCCATCACTTCTTCATCGCCCCTCTTTCCTTTACCAATATGTCCATTACAATCTGCACCAATCACAACTCTGTCGCTGTCTGGGATGCTCAGAACTACTTCATCTCGTTCCTTCCAGAATTTCTCTTTCAACTCTCGGTCGCATCCTACCTGTGGGGCATAGCCGCTAACCACATTATACAGAACACCCTCAATTTCAAATTTCAGTCTCATCACTAATTGGACACTCTAAATTGCCCCTAGGTGTGATTGTGAGTGCGACTGTTTGTCTCCATGCGCCCTGCGATTGGCTGGCGACCAGTTCAGGGTGTACCCCGCCTTCTGCCCGTTGACAGCTAGGATAGACTCCAGCACTCAACGCGATTTTCGTGAGGCTAAGCGGCAAAGTAAACGGATGGATGGATACTTTTAGTGCAGCAACTGGAAAGCGTTGGCTTCACAGTTCTGAGGTCCCGGGTTCGTTCCCGGATCCACCTGTGTGGAGTTTGCATGATCTCCCCGTGCCTGTGTGGGTTTTCTCCGCACACTCTGGTGTCCTCCCACATCCCAAAAACATGCAACATTAATTGGACACTCTAAATTGCCCATAGGTGTTATTGTGACTGCGGCTGTGGTCTGTCTCTATGTGCCCTGTGATTGGTTTCCGACCAGTTCAGGGTCTACCCCGCGTCCTGCCCATTGACAGCTGGGATAGACTCCAGCACTCCTCGCAACCCTTGTGAGGATAAGCGGCTAAGAAGATGAATGGATGGTTTTGTTGGCATGCCAAAGATGAGAATTAAATAAAAAAAAATACTAGTAGGGTTATATTCCGAAAGGATGAGCCCATACCATAATCATCGCCAGACATACGCTTCGTCACATCTCCGCAGCACGAGAGCTCATTCATAACACAAGATTTGTTCGGCATTACGACGACTTCAACTTTCTCATGGCGGCTGCAGTACAATAGAATTAGGGTAATTCGGTTCATTCCACCCCCCCAGATATACTCTGCTGCTGCTGCAACTGTCTGGTCTGGTTTAGTCCGGTCGCCAACCTTCTCTAATCAGATCGTCGTCTAAGGCCAAGCGCTGGCTCTCTGCTCTTTTGACTGCTCAGCCGGCTGCACTCTTTTGTTGCAGTCGCACACAATAGGAAGAATATATCAAATCAAGGTTGGCTCGCTGATTTTCAATAATATGACCATAGGGTAAGTTCTGCAGGTTAAAGCAAAATTGAAAAAAAAAATAATAATTAAGTCAGGCTCATAAATAAAGCACAAATGAAATATCCTCGTCAAAATAGCTTCTCAAAGGCACACTGCGGCATGGTAATAACAGAAAAGAATACACACAAAAAAAAAAAACAGTTAAAAATATTCTGTACGAAGTCCTTGGGAACGCCTCTTGAAAGCTGCGCTTTTCCACCCATTTGTTTGTCAGCGTGCGCGACGCAGTTTGAAAACTGTTAGCGCACTTGCAGGTTAATCTCTTTATCTCAGCCGCAGCAATGTTGCCTGTGCAACAGAAGATACTACCGAAAGGATACGGACATTAAAGTCAGATTATTGCGTAAGCGATGTTTGAAATGTGATTACGACCAGATGTGCATGCAGATTTTTTTTTTGTGGAGGCGAGGGATTTTGCGATATCACACAGACACATGTTTTGAGAACAACCGGCTTTAACGTGTGCTTATCAAAACGAATCAGACACAAGGAAATTCTGCCACCTGGCATTAAAATTGTTCTGCTAAAAACAATTTGATGCAAAATATCTAGAATGTGTTCTATGAGCTGTTGACCCAGTTTTTCCAACTACTACCGGTGCAGTACTTTGTTTGGAACAATAGCAGCAAGAGCTACTTTAAATTAATGTGGTTTGACAGGAGAATCACATTGAATGATTGTAAGTTCCTGACTCTCTTAACATACGTTGAAGGAAATAAGTATTTGAACACCCTGCTATATTGCAAGGAGTCTGACATGCTCATCACTGTGAGAGAGATAATCTATAAAGAAAAATCCAGAAATCAGAATCTAAGATTTTTTAATGATTTATTTGTGTGACACAGCTGCAAATAAGTATTTGAACACTTGAGAAAAGCAATGTTATTTGGTACAGTAGCCTTTGTTTGCGATTACTGTAGTTGTTCACCAGGTTTGGACCCACTGCAGGAGGAATTTTGGCCCACTCCTCCACACAGATCTTCTCTAGATCAGACAGGTTTCTGGACAGAGTTTCACAGAGTTTCAGATCCCTGCAAAGATTTTATATAGGGTTTAGTTCTGTAGACTGGCTAGACCACACCAGAACCTTGATATGCTTCTTACAGAGCCACTTCTTGGTTTTCCTGGCTGTGTGCTCTGGGTCATGGTCATGTTGAAAGACCCAGCCACGACCCATCTTCAATGCTCCGATTGAGGGAAAGAGGTTGTTCCCCAAAATCTCACAATACATGGCCGCGGTCATCCTCTCCTTAATACAGTGCAGTCGTCCTGTCCCATGTGCAGAAAAACACCCTCAATGCATGACGCTACCAGCCCCATGCTTCACAGTAGGGATGGTGTTCTTTGGATGGAACTCATTATTCATCTTCCTCCAAACACAGTTACTGGAATTATAACCAAAAAGTTCAATTTTGGTTTCATCTGACCACAAAACCTTCTCCCATGACTCCTCTGTATCATCCAGATGGTCATTGGCAAACTTGACATGTGCTGGTTTAAGCAGGGGAACCTTCCATGCCATGCATGATTTCAAACCATGACGTCTTAGTGTCTTACCAACAGTCACCTTGGAAACGCTGGTACCAGCTCTTCTCAGGTCATTGACCAAGTCCTGTTGTGTAGTCCTAGGCTGATTCCTCACCTTTCTCAGGATCATCAAGACCCCACAAGGTGATATCTTGCATGGGGCTCCACTCCGATTGAGATTGACCGTCAAGTTTACCTTCTTCCATTTTTTTATGATTGCTCCAACAGTGGACCTTTTTTCACCAAGCTGTTTGTTAATTTTTCCGTAGTCCTTTCCATCTGTGTGGAGTTGTATAATTTTGTCTCTGGTGTCTTTGGACAGCTCTTTGTTTTGGCCATGTTAAAAGTTTGAGTCTTGTATGGGTTTGACAGGTGTTTTTATGCAGCAAACGACCTCACATCTGATTCAGGATAATACATGGAGTGGAGGGGGACTTTTAAAGGCGGACTAACAGGTCTTTGAGGGTCAGAATTCTAGCTGATAGGTGTTCAAATACTTATTTGCCACTGTATCACACAAATAAATCTTTAAAAAAAATCATACAGTGTGATTTCTGGATTTTTCTTTTTAGATTATGTCTCTTACAGTGGACATGCACCTATGATGAAAATTTCAGAGCCCTCCATGATTTCTAAGAGGGAGAACTTGCAACATAGCAGGGTGTTCAAATACTTGTTTTCTTCACTGTAAACACGCTAATTGTACTACACCGGGCAGAAAAGATGATAGAATAGAATTGCTTATTTGAAACCAAGGTATATGAAGGCAGCAGAGTAATTCCCCATAATGGCTAGAAATGGCATCTGGATGTATGATGTCTGATTACGGGTGATCATGATTTTCTTTTTGGTGAAAAAAAGCACACCCCAGATGCTGAACGTTACGGATGATGGTTGTTCGGAACAACAGGTAATTGAAAAGCATTGTCCCGCTTTCCATCTTAAATGTCAGCGGCGGGGCAAAAAAAAAAAATAAATCCAGGACTCGTTATTTAGTGTCACACTTATCAAAGCAGCGGCTTTAAATTGCAAAAAAAATAAAAATGAAAAAATCTAATGAATTTCTGATTGGTGCAATTGTTAGGAAAAAGTCGGTATTTTCTTTTAATCAATGTAGTGATTATAAATTGTATTGTACCAGTTCAGGGTGTAGAGTGCTTTTCCTTTTCGCCCGTTGGCTGGGATAGGCTTCAGCACAGCTGCTACCCTTGTGAGGATAACCGGCTGAGAAAATGGGTGTGTATAGATATGTACATCCATCCATCCATTTAGCCACTTATCCTCACGAGGGTCGCAGGAGCGCTGGAGCCTATCCCAACTGTCAACGAGCAGGAAGTGGGGTACACCCTGAACTGGTTGCCATTCAATTGCAGGGCACGTTCAGACAAACAGCCGCACTCACAATCATACCTATGGGCAATTTGGTGTCCAATTAATGATGCATGTTTTTGGGATGTGGGAGGAAACCGGGGTGCCCGGAGAAAACCCTCGCAGGCACGGGGAGGACATGCAAACTCCACGCAGGCAGGGCCGGGATTGAACCCAGGTCCTCAGAACTGTGAGGCCAACACTTTACCAGTTGATCCACTGTTCCACATAGTTTTTGAATTGAGTTCATCTAGGAATAATCTCTAATTGCATGTTTGCATCATTTGCTTGTTATAACTAAATTTAATTTAATAACTGATAATAAACATTGGATTACACACAATGTGTATTGCCCATCATCCTTTTTTTTTTTTTTTCATTATTTATAGTACTGAATCTCATCATTTGAGTAGCAGGACTAAACATAACGGGTGACTTTTTAATCATAAAATTAGCAAAATACAAGAAGTCACATAGCATTTATACTAAAAGCATGTTAATACAATCTTCAGTAAAAAAATAAAAATGAAAAAAAAGTTACTTTGAAACCAGTAAATACCAATAAAATGTGAATTTACCATAGGTACCTGTGCCCAGATTTTTATCTTTCCAGTCATTATTGAAATTTGAAATCTACATAAAAATAACAGGCATGACCTTCGTGTTGGTCTTCTCATGGTCTGGCAAGGACCTGAATGATGCAACTTCCTGTGGACCATGTGACATGTAATATTTTAAGATTTTCAGAGGACGTAACGTAGGAAGGAGTCAAAAGCCAGGGACAGAAAAGAAAGTGAAAATGAGCATGATTAAAATTACTTTTCATGGCAAATTAAGTCACGTTTCTGAAAACGGGAACACACAACAAATGCTTCCCCCCAGTGTTCAAGGTGGCTAATTGTAATCTTTGAAATTGTATTGATTAAATATTCAATCAAATCAATGTGGAAGAAACTCTCCTGAAGGAGAGGCGTTTTACAGTTTTATCACACATTTATACATTTTGTGGGAACTACGACTGACCTTTACCTTGTAGCCTCATAAAAATCTTTAAATCTATTTTAATATAGAAAAAAACATTCATTTTGTCAAATTTGTATTCAGTTAAGTAATAATCACATATGCAATCAATTGATCAAATATTTGTTGAATTAAGTCCAACAAGTAGTTCAAATGTACTAGTTCAATTGTAAAGGATGAAAAGTTCTGGCAATGTTCAATAACTGATTTTAATGTCTAATTTGACATGAAACCATAACTGTGAGAAACCTCATTTATATGGTAATGCAAAAAAATTCTTTATAAAATGAGGACGAGCCCACGTCACAGTCAGAAATAAAAAATAAAAGATGATAATGTCAATGAAGAACATACAGAGGCTTAATTTAGGAAGGCTGGTTGGAATTTTCAATGGACTTTAGTGACAAATATTTGAGAAATTCATATTCCACAAAAGGCAGTGAGTGTGTTCTCCTTGGTTGGCCTTTCAGGGTACAAATGGACGACAAATATTTATAATTTGTGTTTGGCGGCGGGTTAGTTTTGCAGATGCATATTGCAATTTCTCCAAGGATCTTCAACAACATTCCTGCATTCCTGCCAGATTATTCCTGCAATGGAATGTATAAATACATTTTTTCCAGCTGTTTTCACATGCAGACGCACAGGAAGAGGTTCATTTATTATTTATTAAGTATTTCAGAACAGTGATGGTTGGTATGACATGAGAATTATTGTTTTTTTGTTTGTTTGTTTGTTGGATATTTATGATGGAAAGGCGTGAAAAAAGATTGTTTTTGGCATGGTAGAAGGACCAGACATAAGTAAAATGCTTTGGAGGCAGTATGCATTCCTGTCACCTGGATTGCTGCGGAATTCAAGAAGTTCCCCGGAGTAAATGCTGGGATGTAGTTAATGACATCGTTGGGCTGCGTTTGCTGGAACTTCCTTGCATTGTTTGGTTTTCGAAGAGCCCGCCTGGTGCGTTTTATGCGGTTTGAAGTTGAAGGGAAACGCCGGCCATTAGTCAAACGAGTGGAGAAACAGCAACAGGAAGCGCCGGGACGGCTTCTGTACATGCAGTCGACGGTCGCCTCATTAAAAAGCAGTCACAACATTTAGGGTCACCACCTTCTAAATTGAGTTCTCGCAAGAATACAAAATAAGTGCGAGGGACAGATCCATTTCTTTAAAAATAATAATTAAAAAAAAGTGGCTTGTCACAGTATTGGTACCCTCAAAGTTTAAAGGTAGTGCTTTTGTAAATGTACAGCGCCTTGTGAAAGTATTCGTCCCCCTTGAACTTTTCAGTCTTTCAACACATTTCAGGCTTCAAACATCCATCCATTTTCTCCGCCGCTTATCCTCACGAGGGGTGCTAGAGCTTATCCCCGCTGTCAACGGGCAGGAGGCGGGGTACACCCTGAACTGGTCGCCAGCCAATCGCAAGGCACATCGAGACAAACGGCCGCACTCACAATTTAATACAATTTAGAGTGTCCAATTATTGTTGCATGTTTTCGGGATGTGGGAGGAAACCGGAGTGCCCGGCGGAAACCCACGCAGGCACGGGGAGAACATGCAAACTCCACACAGGGGGGTCCAGGATTGAACCCGGGACCTCAGAATTGTGAGGCTAACGCTTTACCAGCTGATGCGCCGTGCCGCCCGGCTTCAAACATAAAGATATAAAATTAAATTTTTTTGCGGTCAAGAATCAACAACAAGTGGGACACAATCGTGAAGTGGAATGAAATTTATTGGATATTTTAAACCAATAAAAACCTGAAAAGTGGGGTGTGGAATATTATTTGGCCCCCTTGCATTAATACTTTATAGCGCCACCTTTTGCTGCAATTCCAGCTGCAAGTCGCTTGGGGTACGTCTCCATCAGTTTTGCACATCGAGAGACTGAAATTCTTGCCCATTCTTCCTTGCAAAAGAAGCTTGAGCTCAGTGAGGTTGGATGGAGAGAGTTTGAGAACAGCAGTCTTCAGCTCTTCCCACAGATTCTCAATTTGGATTCAGGTCTGGACTTTGACTCGGCCATTCTAACACCTGGATACGTTTATTTGTAAACCATTCCATTGTAGATTTGGCTTCATGTTTTGGATCATTGTCCTGTTGGAAGATAAATCTCTGGCCCAGTCTCAGGTCTTTTACAGACTCCCAACAGGTTTTCTTCCAGAATGGTCCTGTATTTGACTCCATTCATCTTCCCATCAGTTTTAACCATCTTCCCTGTCCCCGCTGAAGAAAAGCAGGTCCAAACCATGTGGCTGCCACCACCGTGTTTGACAGTGGGGATGGTGTGTTCAGGATGATGAGCTGCGTTGCTTTTACGCCAAACATTGTTTTGCACTGTGGCCAAAAAGTCCAATTATGGTTTCATCTGACCAGAGCACCTTCTTCCACATGTTTGGTGCGCCTCCGAGGTGGCTTGTGGCAAACTTTAAACGAGACTCTTTACGGATATCTTTGAGAAATGTGCTTCTTTTTGCCACTCTTCCATAAAGGCCAGATTTATGCAGTGTAAGACTGATTGTTGTCCTATGGACAGACTCTCCCACCAGCAGTAGATCTCTGCAGTTCATCCAGAGTGATCATTGGCCTCTTGGCTGCATCTCTTATCAGTCTTCTCCTTGTTCGAGGTGAAAGTTCAGAGGGACGGTCGGGTCTTTGTAGACTTGCAGTGGTCTGATACTCCTTCTATTTCAATATGATTGCTTGCACAGTGCTCCTTGAGACAATTAAAGTTTGGGAAATCTTTTTGTATCAAAATCTGGCTTTAAACCTCTCCAAAACAGTATCTCGGACCTGCCTGGTGTGTTCCTTGGTCTTCGCGAGGCTCTCTCCACTTTTAAACAGAACCCTGAGACTATCACAGAGCAAATGCATTGATACGGAGACTTGTTTGCACACAGGTGGATTCTGTTTATCATCATCAGTTAGCATTGGATCATTCATCCTCAGATCCTCACTGAACGTCTTGAGTGAGTTTGCTGCACTGAAAGTAAAGGGGCCGATGAGGTGGCTGGGGCATCTGATCTGGATGCCTCCCGGACGCCTCCATGGTGAGGTGTTCCGGGCATGTCCCACTGGAAAGAGACCCCGGGGACGACCCAGGAGACGCTGGAGAGACGACGTCTCTCGGCTGGCTTGGGAACCCCTCGGGATCCCTCCGGAAGAGCTGGAAGAAGTGGCTGTGGAAAGGGAAGTCTGGGTATCTCTCCTGAAGCTACTTCCCCACCTACCCAACCCAGAGAAGCAGTAGAAGATGGATGGATGGATATCCAATATATTTCATTCCACTTCATGATTGTGTCCCACTTGTTGTTGATTCTTGAGAAAAAATATAAATCTTATATCTTTATGTTTGAAGCTTCTATTGTGACAAAAGGTTGAAAAGTTCAAGGGGGCCAAATACTTTCAGAAGGCATTGCACCTGTACCTTTTCAAAGTCAAGTTACTGGATTATTGGAATTGACAGTCCACTGATTACCCTGATGTGGGGCATTGATGACCGGTGATTAGTCTCACTCGTATCAAGTGTAATATCACTGTCGTTAAAGTGGATTCATTTTTTTTCCAGTCAGTCAATTGAACAGTATTTAACTTTGTAGTATATTTTCATTTCATCTTTACAAACTGTTTGTTTTTTTTTGTTCCATTTAAATGTACTTTTCAAGAATAAAACCTCAGACTTGTTTTTGATGAACACAACCAAGAAAGGGCCTACAGTACAATGGGCGTCTTTATTCGTAGACTGCAAAACTGTGCACCGCAGCACAAATGACGCACGTCTTGATATCCGTGCCAGCGCAAGGCTTACTGCGCATTTGCCTGTTTTTTTTTCACATCTATAACAACAAATTTGTGGCACGGGGATCTAACGGAATACTGGGGAACTGATTGGTGTAAACGGTCATCATGGCGATAAAGGTTGAAAATGTTTCAGAACCACCGGGCTGGACTGTATATTGACAGACAAATGGGCTTTCTGAAAATGGTGCAAGGGTTTGGTCAGGGTTTGATCCGCATTGGCGTCAATAAGTCGGACTCGTTTCCGGTGAGAGTTGGACTCCGCCAAGGCTGCCCTTTGTCACCGATTTTGTTCACAACTTTTATGGACATAATTTCTAGGCGCAGCCGAGGCGAAGAGGGTGTCCGGTTTGGTGGCCTCAGCATCGTATCTCTGCTCTTTGCAAATGATCTGGTTCTGTTGGCTTCATCAAGCCCGTGATCTCCAACACTCACCTTTAGCGGTTCGCAGCAGTGTGTGAAGCGGCTGGGATGAGAATCAGCACTTCCAAATTTGAGACCATTGTTCTCAGTTGGAAAAGGGTGACGTGCCTTCTCCTGGTCTGGGATGAGATCCTGCCCCAAGTGGAGGAGTTCAAGTATCTTGGGGTCTTGTTCACGAGTGAGGGAAGAATGGAGCGGGAGATCGACGGATGGATCGATGCAGCGTCTGCAGTGATGCAAACTTTGTATCAGTTCGTTGTAGTGAAGAGGGAGCTAAGTGGAAAGGCGAAGCTCTCAATTTACCAGTCGATCTACGTTCCCACCCTCACCTACGGGCACGAGGTGTAGGTCGTGACCAAAAGAACAAGATCCTGGATACACGCGGTCGAAATGAGTTTCCTCCGCAGGTTGTCCGGGGTCTGGCTTCGAGATAGGGTGAGAAACTCGGTCATCCGTGAGGGGCTCAGTGTCAAGCCGCTGCTCCTCCGCATTGAGAGGAGCCAGATGAGGCGGCTGGGGCATCTGATCCGGATGCCTCCCAGACGCCTCCCCGGTGAGGTGTTCCGGGCATGTCCAACTGGAAAGAGACTCCGGGAACGACCCAGGACACGCTGGAGAGACTATGTCTCTCGGGTGGCCTGGGAAAGCCTCGGGATCCCTCCAGAAAAGCTGGAAGAAGTGGCTGGAGAAAGGGAAGTCTGGGTATTCCTGCTGAAGCTACTTCCAAGATGACCCGACCCAGAGAAGTGGTAGAAAATGGAAATGGTGCAAGGGTCAACTCAGATGAACAAAATATAAAAATTTAGTGGCATATACTACATACTGCCTCTAAAGGGACTTAGGTGACATCTTGAGGGTACACGATGGCATGGTAAAGAACCCAAATGTAAGGAGAACTTAAATACGTACAACATGCAGCAAAAAAAATCCAAGATTGGTGTCACAGAAGTATTATTTTGAAGATTTATTTGAAAGTAGCTCAGTACCTCAGTCCAGGAAACCCGTATGACTGACAGCAACCAGAAAACAATAAAGCCTCCTGTCCTTTGTTGTTTTATATTGCATGAGCTTTTGGGTTTGAAGAGTATAATTATTTCTCTCCATAGAGAAAATGTAAATAGATGGAAAGGAAGGAAAAAAAAAACCAATTTATTTCTACCCGGACACTAAAAAGACGATTTATGCCAAAGTGCTGACATTATGTTTTAGATTAATCTCCCAGCAAGTGTATGCGTTTTCATCCTCTTTTAGGACATTTGTAATTTTAGTCCAATCTCAGCCTGATTGCCCTGTTGCTCAAATGCTAATCTCCCTCGCTGTGTAAATTGTTTTCCAGTTCAACACTCAAGGAAAGACCACATTTATAGCAATAAGTACGACTGCAAATATCTCACTTAGTGCGTCAGCAAGTAATCTCCTCCGTCAGCTCTTAAATGAACTCAAGGAGTTTTATTCAGCACGTCTCTCACACCTGGATGATTTTCACCGAACTGGAGCAGGGCAAAGAAGTCAAGACAAACAAATGTGGCAGAAAGTATGTGCACTATTTGAATAAAGGCAACGACAGCAATTGAAATTTGCCAACGCTGAAATTCCATTCACGACAGCACAAGGGAACATTCTGAGGCTAAAAACAAGAAGACACACATGTTGAAAAGAAAGAGAAACAATGAAAGAAAAATGTTTTTCAATGTTCAAACCACATTTTTCAACCTTTTTATTTCATTGTTTCATTTCAATCACTTTTCAGACAAAATGAACAACTAGATCTTTTAATAGGCACTCTTGGTGAGATTCAATTTAACATTCGCTAACTGACAATATAATTGAATTATTGTTTTAAACCAGAGGTGTCCAAACTACGGCTCTGGGGCTATTTGCAGCCCGCCATCCATTTTTTTTTAGCAGCCTGCAGTACATACACACACAAAAACAAAAAAACAAAAAAAAACATTTGACACAGTCCTGCAACGGTGCGACGTATCTGACAAACACTACGACACTATTACTCCTCATAATGAGTTCATTTTACGTAGATGTTTTTTCCCTATATGCAAAGAAACTATTTACAATTCAAATAGTAACAAAAAGATTCCACGCCTTGTGACTGCAGACAGTTCAATTTCATAAGCAAAATATGTAATATGTATCATAAGTTTTTGTACTTGTCATGGTCTTATGTGTGAACATATCACTATTAATTAATCCATCCATCCATCCATCCATTTTCTTTGCCGCTTATCCTCACAAGGGTCGCGGGGAGTGCTGGAGTCTATCCCAGCTGTCAAAGGGCAGGAGGCGGGGTACACCCCGAACTGGTTGCCAGCCAATCGCAGGGCACATCGAGACAAACAGCCGCACTCACAATCACACCTAGGGGCAATTTAGAGTGTCCAATTCATGTTGCATGTTTATGGGATGTGGGAGGAAAGCCACACAGGCACGGGGAGAACATGCAAACTCCGCACGGGGGGGTCCAGGTTTGAACCCGGGACCTCAGAACTGTGAGGCCAGAGTTTTACTAGCTGCTCCACCGTGTTGGCCGCAAAGAAACTATTTAAATTAAAAGTTAAAATAGTAACAAAAAAATTCCATGTCTTGTGAATGGAGACGATTCAATTTCATAAAAACTTTTTTCTCCACTTTCTGCTGTGTCACGATCTTATTTGTGAACATATCACGATTGATTAATCATTCTGCCCAAATAATCAATGCTTGTCTGCGGGGGGGTGGGGGGGCACCTCAAAAACATTAAAAATCCAAAATTATTTGGCATATCCTTTTTAACACAAAGCTGTGACATAGTAATATTTCAAATAAAACATTTTTGCCGTGTTTTCATAAAGTTAAAGAATGTCAAATTGGCCTTCGCATCTCTTGATTTTGTCTGTTGTCCTCAAGAGGAAATTTTTGGAGACTCCTGCTTTAAACTGTTCACACGATTCATTATTCTTTCCATTAGTGGCATAGGTATGTACATTAATTATTATGACAAGCGTGTTACCAGGGACAGTAGTTTGGTGGTACTGTTCCAGTGTAGTATCTGTAAAACGGTCAACTTCAAGTGAGCTGTGTTCTGCCTTCAAAAGTCTCATTTTTCATCAATAACTGTTCTATTGTCCCGTATTGATGTAATTAAATGATGGGGAACTTTGGGTACATGTCAATAAAATAACCCACGCGTTACAATGCCATAATTACATCACAGATAAATCCAACATTCAGAAAAATAAAAGATCCTTGGAATACGGCGTGATCTCATTTGTACTGTTGTCTCTGAAGAGAGAAACACAATCAACCATTGAAGAATGTTAATTAAAGAAATATCTTCAAAGTTCAAGATGGCACAGTGAGATGAAAATATTGAGCATTATTTGGTGTTAAATTTATCGGGCTTTCATCAGATTAATCATAAATCTTCACACAAAGGTCAGTAACTTATTCCATTAGCAATAATGTCCATCTATCAAGCAAATAATCTTATATTTTTGCTGTGCACTAAAAACATTTGGCCTTAACATCAAGGGATGGATGGGGGGGGGCTTTTAGAAGTTTCTTTTTTAAAATCCGTAATGGTGCTGCGTGACTGTGCTGTTTCAGATTTGGTTATTATCTTTGAAGTACATTATTACAGTACATTTCTCCTAGTGTGCAGCGTAACCAATATGAAAACCTAATATCTATGGATTAAAAAAAGAACAATTACGTAAGACTATAGAAAACAGTTAAATAGTCTGTGCATTATGTTTAATTCATTGAAACTCCTTCTGGTTAGTGCAACCTTGCCATCGGGGGACAGTGTATCAATCATGCAAATCCAGAAAAATGAAGCATTTGGTAACTAAGATAACTCATTCGAATGCACCAATGTCAAAAAAAAAAAAATCCAATGCAATTTGAAAGTATAACGTACAGCTATTCAGTTTGTGGCATTTTGCAATGTGATTCAATGAGTGAGGGATGACTGGTTGTTACATCCAATTGCACAATTGACATACGCGCTGTAAAAAAAAAATCAAAAGAAGCTGCCACTGGTTTCTTTTAGGCAGCACACGGAACTTTCTCTCACGACCGCTGCTCCGCCACAGAATTTTTCCTAGTTTACCTTAAGCCTTCCCCCGCTCTTAAAGATATACACTCATAATTACAAATGTTACAGTACTTACGCAGCCTGTCAATGTGTTATATAATGACAGCGCTCACCACGGCTGCCTTAGTTAGCAACACAGCCTGGGCAACGTAGAGCAAAGACGAGCTAGACACGCTGCTTATGTTTACTTTCGATATTATTGCAGAAGGTTGAAAAAGAAATGCTGTTGTTTTAAGACGACTGTCGGAGTATGTGAATAATCGAAGAAAAAGTGGTTGAACTGGATGAGATTTTCTCTTTTCCGAGTGGGAAAGGTCTGGTCTGAAGCCAAAGTAGAAAGTGCAGGATGAGATGGTGCATAATTTTAAAATTCCACAAATTCGGCACAGCCTGATCCAGGATGAAAGCACAAACAATACAGGGCACAAAGAACTAATTATGTAATTTAAATATAGGAGGCAACATAACATCACCATCATTATCCCCTCCGTTGTCAGTCGCTCATGAGAGGCTGGCTGCTTGAAAAGTAGATCTTGGAGTTAAAAAAGTCTGGGCACCTCTGATTTATCTTCATGGATGATGAAACACATGATCGTATAAAAATTAGCACCGAAGCCTACAGAATTATTTTGTCCGTCAATTTAAAGAAATTGAAAGAAACAAAACTGATGGTGAGATCCTTCATCTTGTTAGGTCCATCTTTTCCAATACTTTGCTCAACTCAAAAATATGGCATTTCATTTCAAATCATGCCAAACTGTGTATGAAATGCAGTTGTACAGTAAATACCTGAACTCTTATTTATTTTCTGATGTCTAACCCAAATGTTTGCAGTCTACAGCAAAATTAAAGGAACTTTTGGAGGTTAGTGTCATCGTTTTTTTTTTTTTTTTTTTTTTACAATGTCATATTTTGCAACGTGCCTTTGGGAAACGTCACTTGCATAATTAGTTTGAAGCTTTGCTCGGTGGGTTTATGACGTGCACAATCAATTTAAAAAGCGTCGCAACAAAACCGGGCCTCTCAGTGTTTCAGCATGCCTATTTGATTTCGAGGGGATTTAGCAGAACTACTTAGTAAGTTAAGGTCACGTGTTTTTTTTTTTTCCCGACCTTGTCGACATTGCTCTTAAAAGATTCACAAAGCGAAGATCTCTAAGTCATAAAACCTAAACATGGATATTATTGTAGATGCTGCTGCATGCATGATGTCAAGAAGTACGTTTTGAAAACGTTACATTCAGAACAGTCGATTTAAAAAGTCTACACACCCCTATTCAAATATCATCCTAAAAATATGAGTTTCAAAACATTCTTCTCGAACCTGCCAAACTCAAAAGAACTAAAAATAATAATAATTGGGAGGGGCAACAAAAATAATTGAAGTGTGGTTGGCAAATTATGCATACCCTCTTCTAACATGAATGTGGCTGTTCAGGATTAACAAGCCGCGTTCAAACTCCTGTTAAATGGAAGTCAGCACACGCCTGCCGCCATTTAAAATCCCTCCGATTAACCCTAAATAAATGCCAGATGCTGTAGTAAGCTTTACCTGGCACTTTTTCATGCTGCCTAGCAGAATCCTGTGGTTTTCGTGCAAACACTGACTGCATTTTGTTCTTTGTTCATAATTTGTAATATAATTGGTTAATTCTGAATATAGCAACATCCCATTTATTCACAGGCGTGCATACTTCTGCAACTACCTCATTTCTGTTAGTTTGGAAAAGTTTTTCTTTTTTATAAAGCGCTGTACAGGTTAGGCAATATTCATGATGGAAAAAGTTTTGAAAGGATTTGTCTTTTATCTTTTTATAGCAGAAAAAGGTGTCATTTAAATAGAGCTTATGCACCTACGTCATAAAATCACATCAAGCTAAGCATTGCTCAATGCTAAGTCAGTTGGAGACGACACGGAAATGTCTTGCAGCACGGCGCCCAGTCTTTTCCGATACCATTAGAGACACTTGGCATAGAGGACCCGTATTTAATGCCAAAGTCGATGTTTCGCTGGTAAGAAATTGGGCTGTTAATTCGCTTCCGTTTGTCTTGGACAACTGGATCTACACATGGATCTGTTGTCAAGATTTACACGGAAAAGTTTGAAAGCGTATAAAAGTCTGGACAGGTACGAATACTTCGTTGCTGGATCTGTTCTCATCAGGAAGAAATCCCACATAGTGACGGTTTTGACGGCTCGTGAGCGCGGAAGTGTGTTCGGCCACACGTTAACCCTTTGCCGGAATGGGTTGATCTTTCCCGCTAGTATTCAATAAATACCAATATTTAAATAACTCCTGGTTTTACACAAACTCGCATTCATTAACTATGATTGGGGAGGGGGGAGGACGGAGTTGTCTCCATCTAATGTACACGGAAGCGTATTGCGGCCACATGTTAACCTCCGTAAACCTGTTTTTTTTTTTAATACGAATTGTTCTCAAATGAGCCAACTTGACATTATAAATACTTTTTGGTAATTTGAGATTGAGAATAATAATTCCTACCTGAAATGAAACTATCACTACACAGTCGTGTGCATTTTGGTTGGGCACCATCTATCATGTTTAACCCATTCATGGGCAGGGTGGCAATTTTTTGCCTTATTGAGATAAGTCTCCTAACAAGCCACAATCAAGGAAATAACACTTCTTTTTCGTTTATAGTTAAGTTACATGATAACTTTACTAATTTATAATCTTGTCCCAAAAACAGGACGCTGCCCGCGAGAGGGTACTTGGGTTTTCTTAGATCGTCCCTAAAACCAGAATCAGAATCACATTAAAACACTTAAATAGTTTGATATACTGAAAGATATAATGCATGAAACTCAGGATGTCCCAAAAATGGGACGCTGCCAACGAATGGATTTTAATTGCCGAAATCCATCTATATTTTTTGGTCTTTTCAGATGGTATTGCATAGAATGATCTCTTTGGATATCTGTCTTGTCTGTTGTGTCAACCAACACAACAACAGGTCTCGGGTAATGTAAATATTCTCCTCTGGTTCAACGTCCCCCAAAATGTCGAGCAACTCTGTTTGACGGGCAATATGGCGGCGTGAAAATGGTGACGTCACGTGCACGAGCTCTATAGGGGTGTGTAGACTTTATATAGCCACTCTATCCTATGCTTCAGCACAATTTCTCTCATAAAACCTAGTGATGTTTTACTTTTGGCTAATCGTCAACCTGTCTGTGTTTTACTCCAATTATTGATCTAACCCAGGCCTAAATGTTAGTTCTTGTTCTTTATGAAAAAACACAAGGCCGCACGGAAGCATTTCAAGAGTCGTGGCGAGCAATGTGAAAGCCAGGGCCAACTTTAATTAAAACTCACAATCGTCAATGCAGTCACAGCGGATTGACACTCGAGTTATTTGGAAGTTGGCGCGTGCGGGGGGGAAACAAAACACACAAAACTCACGACCGTGCCGTGCGATCACCTTTGAACAAGATTTGTGAGCATTCGGCCGTCTCAGACAGATCACACTAGGAGAAGAGAAATGTCTAAAACACACACACACAAAAAAAAAACATACACACATGAAGGAAAACAACGCAATTAAGCAGAGTCTTGAATACAAGATACAGTACAATTTAGAAAAAAAAAAAAAGACATTTTGTAATTGGTTTCATAATCGCGGAGCCGTTACGCGGACAAACATTTCCGCAACTTGGCTTTTTTTCGTAACGCGGATTATAAAACTGTTTTTCCACATCTGGTGTAATAAACATCACACGTGCAGCTGAGTTTAAAGTTGTTTCAGCCGTGCGGCATCTTAAAAGTCAATAGCTGAGAGCAAATCCAACGCCATATTGCCGTAAACAAAAACGTTAATTCAAAAAAAAATTGCTAAAGTGCCAGATAAGCCACGATAGATGTTATAGAAGAGGTTACAGCAAGAGCGGCGAGCTCGCCAGCCTCCGTTGTCTACAGTAAATAAAAATTAATAATCAAAAATAAAATAAAATACCGAGTCTCTGTCAGTTCTCGCCAGAACTGAAGGTGTGGGCTTCAAGGCCTCGTTATGCGGAGACTCGACAGTAGATGGCAGCGAAGTACAAACTAAATACTAAGAAGCCGGGCCACAGCATGAGATAATACATATTATGATAAAGAAAATTGCACATATGCAAGATCACGCCAGATTTCAGTCCACTTTTCGCCACTGTTAGATCCTGAAGGCAGTTCTGGGATATAAAGTGCTTGAAGGCAGTCAGTCGTCATGACCTGAGCAACGTGCGAGCGTTAACGGCCGCTCTCAGCGTCACTTACGAAAACACCCGGCAACCATTTGACATTTTAGCAGCCGGAAATTTCAAGTGCGCTCGCTCTTGCGCAAAAAAAAAAAAAAAAAGATATCCATTTCGTTTTTTGATGATGTATATTATTCAATCGGAGTGTGCAAATGACTTGTGTGCTCACAAAATTATTTGATTACATTTAAAAACAAAAGAAAATCCATTTTTATTTGGATGAAAAAAAAATCTGTCTCACCCTGTATTATGTCATAAAGTCTTAATATTCAAATTTTCTCCTGAGCTGATTTGATCCAGCATGATTAAACCACAAAGTATGTTTAGATGCTTTTAGATTTATTGTAATTTGAAATACAGACTTTGTTCTGGATCAAAATGTCAAACATTCACTAATTTTAAGAATTTGTATTCTACTTATCATTAGGATAATAGCATAAGCAGTCACTATATCAATTAAAAAAATGTGTCTGTGGGGGAAAAAAAATGTTTTTTTAATATCTGCATAAATTCTCAATCATCAAGCGCATGGTAATCTGTAAAGGTTGAATCCAGATTTGTAATTTGTTGTCATTTCTTGTTTTATGAAAACATTAAATTACTTTGGTAATTATGATATTAGGTTGTTGACATTGTATTTGATGCAACCTTATTCACCGTGGCTTATTTAAAAAAAAAAAAAAAAAAAAAAAAAAATGGACCGAGCCGCACTGAAACCCACAACCACCACGGTTAGATTATCGCCTACACCCGCAGAACCCAAGGGCCCGGCCCACTGGGCGCGGCCTCCGTTTGCATCTGCAGCAGAACGTCGTATAAAACCAGCAGCAGGGGCAAGCTCAGGCTCAGCAGCTCGTATAGGAAGATATAGTCCTGGACGTTGTCCCTGAGGTGGCAAGCGAAGGCCCGCGCTGCCCCGCGTACCCGGCGGCACACCCGCCTGGGGGCGCCAGTCACGGCGCTCGCCACGCTCAGGGGCCTGCTCAGCTGCTTTCTCACCAAAGAGCTGAAGGTACCTGCGGCGGGCTGGCTCTGCAGAGCCGCCGTGCAGCTGGAGGGGGCGCTCTCTTCCGCAGCGCCACATCGCCCCTCAAACCGCCTCGCCAAATGATTCTAGGGCAGAGGAGGATCATCAGTGCTGGGAAGTTATGAACTACAAATACTTTTTCTGCACATAAATAAATTGTTCAGTTACAGCAGTAGCTTGACAATTTTTTTTTTTTTTAAATCATCTTTCCTCATTCCAAAAATACATTTTTTGCTGTTTTCTTAACTAGAAAACTATTACTAAAACTATCATTTTTTACTTTACAAAAACAAACACAGTAATGGCATAATTAAATGGAATATAAAGAAGTGAATATTTTTTTTTGCTTCAATTCAAGACTAACCTACTCTTCTTCTGAAGCATACATTTTAAGCAAAACATTTCTGAAATTATTTCATGATATAAACTATACATGTATTACTATGCAGTTTATTATTACGAAAAGCTAAAAAAATGCTTTCAAAAGCCAATTTTTTAGGCTTGGAACGCATTATTTCTTTTTCCATTAATTGTAATGGGAAATATCGATTTGGTTTTCAAACAAATCACTTCTCGAACCTCCTCGTCTTCAGGAACGGATTGTGGTTAAGAACAGAGGTTCTATTGTACTTTTTAAAAGGTAAAGATACGTCCCTTTGATGTTTAGTACGACAGGAACTTCAACAGAGAGCGACATCAAGCTGCGTGATGCTTCGTTTTGCATAGAATTGTTCACTGTCGAAATGCTGCTTGGTACCAAGTGACTTCACAGCCGCCAGTATCTGTACTTCTACTTAAGTGCGAGTACCTCAGCCACCACTGACACAGTCAAACCACATGAATCCACATTTGGGATGCTTGGTTCTTCTTACCGTGCGTGGAGACAGCAGGCTTTTCCCATTGTTAAGGCGATCAAAGTGAAGCTTGCAGTACAGTTTACCTGTCAGAGGACATCAACTGTTAATTTGAACCCAACCAAAAATATCAGCTACTCCTGCACAATCAATCAAGATCAAATAAAAGATCAGTATTATTACAGTGAAGAAAATAAGTATCTGAACACCGTGCTATATTCCAAGTTCTCCCACTTAGGAATTATCGAGGGGTCTCAAATTTTCATCGTAGGTGCATGTCCACTGTGACAGAGATAATCTAAAAAGAAAAATGCAAAACTCACAAGTTATGATTTTTTTAACGATTTGTGTGTTACAGCTGCAAATAAGTATTTGAACACCTGAGAAAACCATTGTTAATATTTGGTATACTAGCCTTGTTTGGAACTACAGAGGTAAAATGTTTCCTGTAGTCGTTCACCAGGTTTGGACCCACTGCAGGAGGGATTTTGGCCCACTCCTCCACACAGATCTTCTCCAGACCAGACAAGTTTCAGGGCTGTCGCCAAGAAACACGGAGTTTCACCTACCTCCAAAGATTTTCTATTGGGTTTAGGTCTGGAGACTGGCTAGGCCACACCAGAATCTTGATATGCTTCTTACGGAGCCAATCCTTGGTTTTCCTGGCTGCGTGCTTCGGGTCATTGTCATGTCGAAAGACCCAGCCACGACCGATCTCCAATGCTCTGACTGAGGGAAAGCGGTTGCTCCCCAAAATCTCACAATACATGGCCGCAGTCATCTTCTCCCTAACACAGTGCATTTGTCCTGTACCATGTGCAAAAAAACACCCCCAAGCCATGATGTTACCACCCCCATGCTTCACAGTAGGGATGGTGTTCTTGAGATGGAACTCATCATTGGTCTTCCTCCAAACACGTTGAGTGGATTTCTGACCAAAAAGTTCCATTTTGGTCTCATCTGACCACAAAACCTTCTCCCATGACTCGTCTGTATCATCATCCTTTCTGGATTTGTCTTTTTAGATGATCTCTCTCACAGTGGACATGCACCTACGATGACAATTTCAGACCCCCTCCATGATTTCTAAGCGGGAGAACTTGCAACATAGCAGGGTGTTCAAATACTTATTTTCTTCACTGTATATTCTGCCTTTGCAAGGATAACGCTCCACTCCCCCATTTTACAGCTTGGATTCATTGCATATTAGCTGGGAAATAAATGTCAAGTGGCAGTACCGTGTTGCGAGTCAAAGGCGTGCGATCCCTGGCGCAGGGCCGAGCTGCAGGTGGTGCAGCGAAAGCACTCCCTGTGGAAGTAGAAGCCCTCCGCACAAATCCTCTCCACCAGATAAACGCGCCGCTGGCACGAGTGGCACTTTTCGCCGCACTGGGGGAAGCCTCGTTGGAACGAGCTGCCCTGAGGAACACAACACACCAGGGGGGTCGGGATGGATTCGGAAGACTTCGTTTCAAAGACCTCATGAAAGAAACACAAACCAAAAATATGGATTCCTTTTACAAAATACAGCAGTGTCGTTAATCCACCCAAAAGAATAAAATATGGCTGTATTTTAATAAGGAAGTAGCACAAAATATTTACCTTACCCATCCCTCCATCCATTTTCTTTGCCGCTTATCCTCACGAGAGTCACAGGGCGTGCTGGAGCCTATCCCAGCTGTCAACGGGCAGTAGGCGGGGTATGCCCTGAACTGGTCACCAGCCAATCGCAGGGCACATAGAGACAAACAGCCAGACTCAAAATCACACCTTGGGGCAATTTAGAGTGTCCAATTAATGTTGCATGTTTTTGGGATGTGGGAGAAAACCAGAGTGCCCGGAGGAAACCCACGCAGGCGCGGGGAGAACATGCAAACTCCACACATGTGGGTCTGGGATTGAACCCGGGATCTCAGAACTGTGAGTCCAACGCTTTTCCAGCTGATCCACCATCCAGCCCTTTTTACTTTACCATGAAATGGAATTAAAAAGAGTCCAACAGTTTTTGTCACACTGAATAGTCAATGCTGCTCCTTCCGGAGTGCCTGCCTTGGCCACCTGGGGGCAGTCTATAATAGACAGCGATACGGTACTGTTCATTTAGGCATTATTACGATTCCCCCTTCAAGGCAGCCTTTTTGCAGGAGTTTGTCTTATTACAGTAGGGCGTGTCCTGCCTCGAAGTGGGATTAAGAACACTTAACTCCTCTTTGAGCTCATCAATTTGGCATTCATATTGGTCGTTCTACTCAGAGGACAAGGAATATATGACTGTGAGTACTGTTACATAGCTTACATTGTGTTCAGTCGGTTACATAGAGGCTAAAAGCATTGCAAAATAGATGCTAATTAGTGTTAGCATCAAAGCTAGTGGGGGAGTTTAACTTGTTTGGCTGTTTGAAACACACAAGTGTAATTCTGTATGTAGGTTTTCTTTGCGCTTCAATACAAAAGCTAGACCAAAACATCACCTGGAGAAAAAGCCGTTATTTAACTAAATTTGTTATTTTACTGGACGGCACGGTGGGTCAGCTGGTGAAACGTTGGCCTCACAGTTTCTGAGGTCCCGGGTCCAATCCAAGGCCCGCCTGTGTGGAGTTTGCATGTTCTCCCCGTGCTTGTTAGTTGGACACTCTCAATTGCACCTAGGTGTGATTGTGACTGCAGCTGTTTGTCTCTATGTGCCCTGCGATTGGCTGGCGACCAGTTCAGGGTGTACCCCGCCTCCTGCCCATTGACAGCGGGGATAGGCTCCAGGACTCCCCGTGACCCTCGTGAGGATGAGCGGCAAAGATAATGTATGGATGCATGTTATGTTGCTTGCATTTTATATTACAGTATCGCGGCTATTTACACTCCCACGTTTAACCACATGGCAGGACAAAAATGTTGGATATGCCATATCAGAATGTCCAGATGGGCGCTCATTGTACATGCTCAACAATTCTGTGAAAAATGTTTAAATCAAAAGAGTTATGTTGTTGTTGCACACTTTCACTCAACAATTCAACAATTTCAATCATGAATGTGTGGAAAACCATTGGCACACTGTGCATGCTTAGTCCAAACAGAAGGGGGAAACATATGATAATATCAGAAGGTTCACTCAAAATGGGAGCGGGAAATCACACTTTTGTTATACAGCATCGGTATCAATATTAGGTTTTCCAACAAAAGTAGTCGTGCAAAAGTGAAATATGATGATGACATTATGGGATGGGTGGAGCAGAACCCATTAGGAAACCACCAAGCACCCACATCCAAATAAAACCACATTCTCCTCCTCTGCTGCTGATGGTAAGCGCACGTGCGCAAAAAGCACACGTGTGGAAAGGATGAAGGACATTTTTTTAAGGATGCATTCGTCTTAAGTTTCCTCTGCGTCAGATTGCTTGATTTACTGAACATTTGAAAAACTAACATTTGTAAAATAAAGTTGGGTATACAACATTTTTTAGTAGTAGTTTCATCAAACAACTGATCCATTGAAAAATACATTTGTAAAATAACTTACACAATGTTTTGGTTAATTATATCAAACAAGTGGTCAATTTATTTTTAAAAATGTCGAAAATAAACCTCCATATATATGTATGCATACATATATATACAGTACAGCTAACATTTTAGTAATTCATCAATAAATAAAATCAATGACATTATAATAAATTAATATTCTTAAATTATTTACCTTTTTATTTTTTATTCATTCATAAAAATCAATTTATTGCAAATGACAAAATACTTAAAAAGTGGTTGGATTAAGATATGTATTTTATTAATTGGTCAAATTATTGTGTACCATTAAATTATAGTAAAAATACAAATTTTGATTTTTTTCCAGTGCATTAATTAAATTTAGATATAAGGTAAAGGTAGTAGCAAAATAACCTTTAGATATACAGATAATATTCTGCAAATATTTCAATAAATTTGTTAATGAATTTATTGTAAATAAAGCAAAATTAGTTAATTTAATGATTTCACATTTGACATTCTGTATGAATTGATTCATGAATTAATGTATTATCTTTAACATAAAAAAGATAATTATTTTCGATATTTTAAACTTTTTTTTTTTTTAACTTTTAATTTCAGACTATTTGGTCCGTCTGACTTGGTTTAAAAATCAAATGTGGCCCTTCAGTCCTAAAGTATGCCCAACATTACTTACTGTAGCGTATATTTCATCCCCAATACCATGAAGAACAAATCATTAGTGAGCAAATATACCAGCGGTATGACGATCTTAATCTTTGAACTTTGAACATGAAACTGATTCCATGCCAAGCATGCAAAAGGAACACAAGGATCCAAGTGCAAGCGCGTGATAGTCACCTTGCTAACAACGGAGCTGTCTGCTGAAATCAAGCCGCTGAGGTGAACGGCTTTCTCCTTTATGCTCTTTGACTGAAACTCTCGAGTTTGTCGCGACTGAGCCTTTTTCTAAAACGTGAAATGGGAACAAAAAGTCAGTCTGGCGACTTCTGTCTGATGACACAAAAGGAACTGCGCAGGTTCTGCATATGAACATTTTTTGGAAAACAAAAACAATGTTTAAAGTTCCTACAATTCTATTTGTCTCATATTTTTATCAACTAACCTTTCCTTTTGCTTCACTTTCTATGTTAATGCTAGTCTGATTTTCGAGAGATGCTTCATACGACAACAAATGACAAAAATTGGCAAGTACCGTAATTACCGGCCTAGAAGCCGCGACTTTTTTCCACACGCTTTCAACACTGCGACTTATGGGGTGATGCGGTTAATTTGTGCACGGCCGCAAGGGGGCACTCGAGCAGAAAAGGTAAGAGTGACAGTGGTGGAATATATGTGCCAAGGAAGTGACTTTTACCGGTATGTTTTTCTTGTGTTTTTTTTCCTTTAACCGGCCCTGTTAGCGCTGTACCAGCCTCTTGCTGCTGTATTACTGTCGTGTCTCAGTGATTTTTACCAGTATGTTTTATTTTAACTGGCACCGTTAGTGCCGCGCTAGCGTTAACTCGGCGGTAGCCCGTTGCTGCCGCGTCTCAGTGATTTAGGTATGGGTTTTTTTAAAAAACGGATTTGTTAGTGCTGTGTTGCTACTGTGTAGCTGTTGCGTTTGTTTTTTTTTTTTTACCGGTATGGTTTTTTTTTTTTTAACCAGCCCTGTTCGTGCTACCATGTTGTTGTAATGTTAAGCTAAGGTATTAAAACTTTGTGTACCATCTTTCTTAGTAAATATCTCGTGTTTCAATGTGGGCACTTGCGGCTTTTACACATGTGCGGCTTATGTATGTACCAAATGGTATTTCCTTTACAAATGTACTGGGTGAGGCTTATAACCAGGTGCGCTCTGCAGGCCGGAAATTACGGTATACGCTTCACAACGGCAAACGACATCACCAGAGATCTCATGGGTTCGCCACTAATGCTAAATGGATAAAGCTAACAGTAAGAAGAGCAACAGACGGGCCATCTTGTGAAACTCAACCAAAACTCCAGACGTTCATTTTACTCGCTAACCCTTTTGAAGGTCAAGATGTTGAGTTTTGTTTTTTTACTTTCAGCAAAACTGATTCATTTTAAATAGCCAGATGTTAAGACTGCCTGGCCAAAACTGCACTACACACACACACACACACACAAACAGGTTTTCCGGGCCTGCTCCCGGCGTGCTCCAGCTGGACGGATAATTACGGGTCTGACTACGTTACACATTCATCAGGGTTTCGTCACGTTCCATCACGGCACGCGAGGATCGCAATGAAGGGAAAGAAGTGAAAGAGGGCAACGAGGAAAGGAACCGGAGAAGACTTCACCTCACAGATGAGTTCATCCACCTCCTTGAGGCGCTGCAGAACTCTGGACATGAACGCGACCGCCGAGTGGGCGGAGGGCGCGGTCCACCCTTCGCTCTCTGATTCTGGCGAGATCTCCGCCTGCTCGTGTGTCGGAAGCACACGTCTGAGTTTCACGTCAGCGAAGCAGCACGGAGGCAGAGGCGGGATCTCCCGGGCTTTGGGTCGAAGCACCGCGGGGACTGAGTTTTGCGCCGCGTGTCTGATGCGGGCTTGGAACTGAAAAGCGATGATAAAGACAGACAACGCTGTCGTAAATCTTCAACCGGCGGATTATTGACGTAACTCTTCTGGCGGTTTTACATTGTTGTTATGGTTAGGTCACGGGTGTCAAACTAAAGGCCCGTGGGCCACATACGGCCCAGCGTGTAATTACTAAAGCTTTTACGTAAGCATGTGTTTGTGGGCGATTATTGGGGTTTGCACAAAGGAGATTTAAGGTAGTTTGTGCAGTAACTTCCACACACTCGAGCCACGCGAGTTTGGACAGATTAGTTCAATAAAGCTGGTCAACAAATGCATCGTCTAAGACGGTGATTCCCAACCTTTATTGAGCTAAGGCAAAAAGTCTCTAAATCTCAAGGCACACCACCAAACAAAAATGTCGGGGAAAAAGTACATACGCAAGTCAATTATACACTTTCTGACGTCCAATAGAAGAACATTTATCTGTTCTGTCTTTATAGATTGATGAAGAAAGATACATTATTTGTTGCAAATAAATAATATTTGGACCAATTAAGTCAAATTTGATAATTTCCTGTGGCACATCAGAACAACTTTCGCGGCACAATAATGTTCCACGCCATGGTTGGGAATCACTGGTCCAAGACTACTTAGCTGATCTCGGACGATTTTTCTGTGCTATCTCGAAATATCACATTGGTTTGAAAAATGAGGCGGGGGAGCACGGTTACTTGGAAAATGTGCAACTTCGTGAACGAAAATAAATCCAAGTGAAATGTCTTTTTCTCTCTTACAACACGAGATGAAGCAGGACAAGATGGTTGTAAAAGACTGGCACTCATGAAAGCGACGACAGTTGGCGTAATGGTGAGTTGTATTTGAAATCAATCATCAATTTTTCCTTGCTTCTTTGTTGCGGGCACACTTTAATCTTCGGTTATGAGTCCAATGCATATTTAAAAAAAGAAAATAAATCGCCGGTCACGGTGATGTTTACACAGGTTAAGGTGTGGTTGCAACACGCTTCCGTGTACGGGGGCTGAAACCTATCCCAGCGGTTTATTTTCTTTTTTTAAATACGCATTGGACTCATTTGAGAAGAATGCATATTTAAAAAAAATTTTAAAAAGTCTGTCACGGAGAGGTTTACTGAAGTTCAACGTGTGGCCGCAACACGCTTTGTGTACGTAGGAGCCGACTCACTGTCTTTTTTGTTTTTTTTCCCAATCATACTGTGAGTGTGTGTAAAACCCCTGGTTCATTTATGTAAATATTGGGATTTGTATTGAAAAAAATCTGAGCGGCTCCATCACTATGTGGGATTTATTCTTGATTGAAAACAGATCCAGCAACGGAGTATTTGTACGCGTCCAGACTTTTCTACGCTTTCAAACTTTTCCGTGTAAATCTCGACGACTTACTCACGAGATCCATGTGTAGATCCAGTTGTCCAAGACAACCAGAACAGAGTTAATAGTCCAATTTCTTATCGGTGAAAACATCGACTTCGGCATTAAATATAGGTCCTCTATGCCAAGTGTCTCTCTTTTTTCCATGTACCTTCGTTTATTATCACCTTCTAAATGTTTAACGATATTGGACAAAACTATACGTGCTATAAAATGTATTTTTGCGTCGTCTCCAACCGACTGAGCATTGAAGAATGGTTTGTTTGACCGGCACTTCTGGCCAGTGACGTAAGTGCACAAGCTCTGTTAATACATGTTTCAGTCTTTTTCCACATATTGATGATATCCCAACTGGGATGCTGCATGTATACAATTTTTTATTGAGGAAACAAACGAAGTTCCTCCGCAAAATTCTTGACGTGCGCGCCACCGCCGACGGATGCAGGTAGCTGGCGCTCAAAGGTCACATTAGTGCATGTTTTTTTGTCAACCGTCTGCCCCTCTAACATTAACGTTCAATAATAAGGTTTTTAATTATACCGCATAAACAGTAGAATCCAAAAATGACACATCGCGATCGCAATGCAAACGATTTTTGGCAGTTGTTTCGAAGACACGCGAAGGAATTTGATGAATGCAGAGACGTGAGGGGAGTAAGGGCTGCAGAATGCATTAAAAACAAAACAAAACCTCTAAAACTGAATAGCACACTAAGAAAAATTAGCCGTGTGTCAATTTTCATTCCCTCTCTTAGAGATGTATTCAGTTTGGAGGTTAAACTCTCTCGGCATGCACACAAGTGAATGTGCATATCGTCGGCTGTTTGTTTCCCAGCTGCACGCCGGCTTGACGGCGCTCTACCTGTAACTCAGGTGGAGGCTTGGGCGGGACGGGAGGCGATAATTTTAGGGGCACACACTCAGCAGGGTCGAAGGTTGGAGGAGAAGGAGGTGGGGAGGAACTCCCTGACTGGCATTTGGAAGAAAAGTTGGGAACAAGAGTTAATAAAAAGGCTGAAAAGATCGTAGGCGGCGTCTGAGAGAGCAGAAGAGAAAACGTTTAGCGGGAGGGGGGGGGGGGGGAGCAGAGAAACCACAGAAGGGCCAACTCAGGGCATTTGGAGACTGGAAAGAAGGAGTTTGCACAGAAATGAATGACCAAGTACTGCGTCCCTATATGACTACATTGCCGATAAAATGCCCACATATTTCAAATAATGATAATAATTAAAAACAGCCGACTGTACCAGTTTCCTTTGCGTGTAGCTCGTTGTGTTCTCCATTTTGGCCTGTAACTGAGTAGCCATGGAGCGCACTTTGTTCTCTTTGGGTTCCCTTCCATCCCACATTGAGCTCCCTTTCGCGGACAAGACGCTGGCCTGGAAGGGCGAAAGACGTCGTCAGTCCGGATAACGTGTAAAAACTGTATTTGCTGGCAAGTGTTACGTTTATCATCTTTATGACATCACATGACATCGCTGGCATCACAAAGAGATATTTACCGCCACAGATTCACACATTGTCGCAGTCGGGCGCAATGCTTGCATTTCGTTGTGTGTGTGTACGCACGATACATACGTAGATATTTACACATAGTGACCATCAATAGTCAGATAATAAAACATTTTGCAATACCGTAATTTCCGGCCTATAAGCCGCAACCTTTTTCACACGCGCTCAACCCTGCGGCTAATGCGGTGATGTGGCTAATTTGTGCATTTTTTCCCCAACGGCCGCAAGGGGTCACTATAGCGGAAAAAGTAAGAGTGAGACCAATGGAATATATATGCCGAGGAAGTGACTTTTACCGGTATGTTTTTTTTTTTTTTCTGACCATCAATAGTCAGATAATAAAACATTTTGCAATACCGTAATTTCCGGCCTATAAGCCGCAACCTTTTTCACACGCGCTCAACCCTGCGGCTAATGCGGTGTTGTGGCTAATTTGTGCATTTTTTCCCCAACGGCCGCAAGGGGTCACTATAGCGGAAAAAGTAAGAGTGAGACCAATGGAATATATATGCCGAGGAAGTGACTTTTACCGGTATGTTTTTTTTTAAACCGGCCCTGTTAGCGCTGTGCTAGCGTGTTGCTGCTGTGTTACTGCCGTATTGCAGTGATTTTTACAGGTATGTTTTTTTTTTTTTTAGCGGCCCTGTGAGTGCTGCGCTAGCGTGTTGCGGCCGTATCGCAGTGATTTTTACCGGTTTGTTTTGTTTGTTTTTTTTTTTAACCGGCCCTGTTAGCGCTGTTCTAGCGTGTTTCTGCTGCAAATGTTTTTTTTTTTCACCGGTATGTTTTGTTTTGGTTTTTTTTAACCGGCTCTGTTAGTGGTGTGCTAACGTGTTGCTGCTGTGTTACTGTCGCGTCTCAGTGTTTTTACTGGTATGTTTTTTGTTTTTTTAAGCAGCCCTGATAGCACCGCGCTAGCGTGTTTCTGCTATGTTACTGCCACGTCTCAGCGATTTAAATATGTTTTTGTTTTTTTTTTAACCGGCTCCATTAGTGCTGTGCTACAATGTTGCTACTGTGTAGCTGCGGTGACTGTTTTATTTTTACTGTTTTTTTTTTTTTAAAACCAAACCTGTTCGTGCTACCGTGTTGTTGCTATGTTAAGCTAAGCTAAGGTACTAAAACTTGGAAAACTCTGTGTACCGTCTTTCTTTGTAAATATCTTGTGTTTCAATGTGGGCACTTGCGGCTTATACACATGTGCGGCTTATGTATGTACCAAATGGTATTTCCTTTACAAATGTACCAGGTGAGGCTTATAATCAGGTGCGCTCTGTAGGCCGGAAATTACGGTTATTATTTCAACCCACCTCCTCCAAATAAGTGCAAAATTTCCTCCTCCTTTTGTAACTGGAGTCACTATCATCTGTTTTTTTCTCATCCTACAAAACAAAACAAAGTTCAGTGAGTTTCAAATCAATGATAAATTGAAGTAAAACAAGTTTACAAAAACTAAACATTTTTAAAAAACATTATGCAGTGCAATGTTACCTTTGGAACACGTTTCCTTGGCAGAGCAAGATTAAGAACGTTATTACTACTTCGGACTTCCTTAGATGGATAATCTTCACCGTTTTCGTCCACCCGTCTGCAGCCTGCGGTACAACATGTGACTGAATTAAAGCCCTCGGACTTTCCACATTGCGCAGCCACAAACGTCAAATAATATCAGTGCAACGCGGCCGTAGCAGACTCGAAGACTCGGTAAAGTGAAATTATGTTGGCTGACGTCCCGCTGCCGGCAAATATTCTACTTTAAAAGACGCAACTACCATGTCAGAGTGATGTAAAATGGATGGAGCGAGCGGCAGTCCACAGCCGTTCGCAGGGCTGGTACAAATACACATTCCACACGTCGCAGCATTCTTGACTGCTAGGAATTCATAACACACACAGGAAATCAAGTGAAAAGGGGAATAGAGTCTATGTCTGGAGGTGCACTTCTTTTCTACATAACTTTGTGGCGCAATAAAACTATCAAGATGTCGACAAACCGACGCAGTTAGCAACAGTCGAATCCATTAAAGTATATAGTACAGTGCCATGTTCTTTAAAACAGTACAGAACAGTATATTATGCTATGGGTAGGGTAGAGTATGGTACGGTTCCGTGCAAAATGATCCACAGCGGTGCGCGGGACAGCTTTGGTGTAGTATACAATAGCAGAAGTTGAGTACAATAGAATCGTTTCTATAGAGTCAACGACAATGCTGTGAAAATCATCTTTCCCTTTTGAAATTAATGCAAATTCCATTACGCCGTTGCAGGGCCACATTGGGCTCATTTTGGTCCGTACACCTTAACCAGTCAGGAAGTGTTTCATGACTACACTCAGTAAATTGTAGTATCAATATTTTTTTTTTTTTTGCAGAGGATAAAGAATATATGCCTCTAATAGTCATATTGTCTGTCTACATGTGGTGCCACTGTTTCTGTTCGAATATACATTGCTTACAAGGTTCTAAAACCACAGTACCATAATATTTGTTAGCACGTCGATGGTGTTTTGGAATATGAGTTAGCCTTAAACTTCTTCTTTTCCTTTCGGCTTGCCCCGATTAGGGTTCGCCACAGCGTGTCATCTTTTTCCATCGAGGAAGAGTTTCATGAATACACTGAGTTACTCAGTAAACTGTAGTATCAATGCTTTTTTTTGCAGAGGATAAAAAATATATGCCTCTAATAGTCATATTGTCTGTCTACATGTGGTGCCACTGTTTCTGTTCGAATATACATTGCTTACAAGGTTCTAAAACCACAGTACCATAATATTTGTTAGCACGTCGATGGTGTTTTGGAATATGAGTTAGCCTTAAACTTCTTCTTTTCCTTTCGGCTTGCCCCGATTAGGGTTCGCCACAGCGTGTCATCTTTTTCCATCGAGGAAGAGTTTCATGAATACACTGAGTTACTCAGTAAACTGTAGTATCAATGCTTTTTTTTTGCAGAGGATAAAAAATATATGCCTCTAATAGTCATATTGTCTGTCTACATGTGGTGCCACTGTTTCTGTTCGAATATACATTGCTTACAAGGTTCTAAAACCACTGTACCATAATATTTGTTAGCACGTCTATGGTGTTTTGGAATATGAGTTAGCCTTAAACTTCTTCTTTTCTTTTCGGCTTGTCCCGATTAGGGGTCGCCACAGCGTGTCATCTTTTCCCATTAGAAACCTTTCTACGAAGGCTCTGGGATTTTCCCTATTCGCAACAGGACTTGGGTCATTGGAGAACACTGTAGGTACAGTAGATTTTGAGCTCACTAGTCAAGTTGAATGCATAAAGTACACTCCAGTGTAGTCGAGTACAGTATGGTACGATGCAGCGCAGTATAATTCATCCATCCATCCATTTTCTGAGCCACTTATCCTCGCGAGGGTTGCGGGAGTACTGGAGCCTATCCCAGCTATCTTCAGACAGGAGGCGGGGTCCACCCTGAACTGGTCGCCAGCCAATCGCAGGGCACATCGAGGCAAACGGCCGCACTCACAATCACACCTAGGGGCAATTTAGACTATCCAATTAATGTTGCATGTTTTGGGATGTGGGAGGGAAACCGGAGTGCCTGGAGAAAATCCACGCAGGCACGGGGAGAACGTGCAAAATCTATACAAGTGAGGCCAGGAATTGAACCACAGTCCTCAGAACTGTGAGGCCAAAGCTCTAACCAGTTGTGCCACCATGCCGCCCAGTATGGTACAGTATACTATAATAGCTTATGGTCCAATACAATACACTGTAGTAGTATAGAATACATTGCAAAGTACCTGCATCAGGTAAAGGTGTGCCTCGGAAGAGTTCGTAGAATTTGGATAGGTAGTTGATGACTTTGGTCTTCTCCAGCTCCAGGCCGCCGCTCAGCTCTTTCACAGACGCAAACGGTCTGATCCCAAATTCCCGCTCCCCGATGTCAAAAGCCAACTGGAGGTTCTCAGCCTGGTTTTGCTCACTTAATGACTCAAAGTCTCTGAGAAACAAAAAGGTGATAGCGACCTGAGTGGGAGGCCGCTCATGTACACGTCATGCTATCTCCTTGCTACAGCCTCCATTCAAGATAGTCTGTGCATGTGTTTTTCGTCTTTATTAATGGGGGGGGGGGGGGGTCTCAACAATATCATAGTCAGTCTGAATAAGTCTCGACTCTCAAATGCTGTGGCCATCTCTGAGTGCGGTGATACGTCGCCCCATTCAATTATTGAATCTTAATCGAATACGACCACGACAACTTCATTTCGCCTCTCTTATTTCTACTCATACGCAACGATTAGTTTGACCAGTAAAAAAAAAAAACATCAGCTTCATTGTAGTTATGGTTTCCCCTCAGAGGGCCGTTACGACTGTGAAACCATGAAAATCTTTCGCCTCATCATATTTACACGTGAAATTTATGAGCCAGTTTTGGAGTTCGAGCTCAAGGTTAATGTGTTTTTAAAATATTGCTGATGCTTTGGTACACAATAATGTTTGCAATACCTCAACATTATCATTTATGATATGACAATTTGGATATTTTGGTACAGATTTGAACAAAAATCATGGAAGTTCATACTAGTAATTTGCCTTCGCGGGCCACATAAATTCATGCGGCGGGCTGGATCCAGCCCCCGGGCCGTGAGTTTGACACCTGTGGCTGAAAGCCTCTCATCTTGCAACAATGAGGTGCTTCAAAGCGGCCACAGCAGCCTGTCCACCTGCTTGCTAGCTGTCAAGTTGGAACAAGATTTTTACCCCGCTCTTCTGCCTCCCTCTCACAGTGACAAGCATGCTCTAAAGTGGCCACACGAGTACGAATCCCCCGTCTAAAAACTGGCTGTCAACCCCTCAACCCCACCCAGTTTCCCCCCATTTTCTGCACCGGTTGACAACCCTTCGCTCTGAAACGGCCACTTCAGCTTGAAGACGTATTTTTCAGAGTTTTGTCTCAGCGAGTGAGCAAACTACACTTTGCATTTACAATATCGAAAACTATGGAACACATTTTTTGTTGACTTAGGTCTAACAGCTATTTTATAACAAATATCCAAGTAGTGCGTCACAATTACAGCACGTCCGGCACAGTGTAGTTCTCATTCTTTGTTTTCAAACCATTACCTTCAAACATGTCCTGTATTATGTATTCATAATAAATCTCTCTGTTCACTCTATGGCAGGGGTGTCAAACTCATTTTTGTCGCGGGCCACATTGTAGTTACGGTTTCCCTCAGAGGGCCGTTATGAAAACACATTTACACGTGAAATTTATGAGGTAGTTTTGGAATTAGAGATCAAAGTTAATGTGTTTTTAAAATATTGCTGATGCTTGGGTACACAATAATGCTTGCAATACCTCAACATTATCATTTATGATATGACACTTTTATATTTTGGTTCAGTTTCGAACAAAAATCATGGAAGTTCATACTCATATTTTGCCTTTGCGGGCCACATAAAATCATGCGGCGGGCTGGATCTGGCCCCCGGGCCTTGAGTTTGACACCAGTGCTCTATAGGGTCCTGAAGATTAGCACACAGCAATGCCCGAACCCGGAGAAACATTTTTCCTTCCTTTTTAGGAGAAAATGGCACCAAACAACTTGATGAACAGATGACTACATGCAGGTCTTACATCTCAGCCAACGTTGACAACGGGCAGACCCCCCCCCCCTTTTTTTTTTTTTTTAAGTTTCTGCAAACCGACGCACTTTGCAGAATTCCACTGTGCTGACATGCGTAGATTATAGCGGGAGGAGGGAAAAAGGAGGGAGAATGCCAGCGCGTGCCTGAAAACTTGCAGGACCACATGAAATTGCAGTGCCATGAGAGAAGGTACGAAGGCAATAATTTGGGCAGGGGAGGATATAATTTGTTCCGTAAATGGGCGCATCCAAAGCTGTAATACAGAGTTGCAAAAGACTGCCAAAAACGGGGTGTATTCAACACGGCAGTTAAATTGTTAGTTTGTAAGGTCGCAGTGTGGGAAAATAAGTCTTCGGGGCTGCTTTCTGACAGCTTACGTACATCAGATGGGGTTTGAACCTGTGGATCAAGGCGCACAAGGCCAGGCCGCTACTCCAGGAGAACATCAGGTCCGTGATTGTCACGTTCCTGTAACCTTCCGTCTGTTTCTGGCACCACGTGAGAAGCCTGGCAGGTCTGATCTCGGAATCTGCGGAGGAGCACACGAGTTGCTTTTCACTATAAAAACCCAAGCGAGTAAATGTCGGCACTAACGCGCCACTCCCAGGAAACGCTTTCCTCAAAATCCAAATTTAACTCTGGGTGAGTTTTGCTTTAAAACGGGAAGCGAAAGTTACTCTGAACCTGGCGCGTCAGACGTCTTTGCACGCTAACTCCCATTTTATAGCTTCCTCCTCGCAGAGGACTCGTGAGTAAAAACAAACCACAGAATATGACTTCCTCTCTGCAAGTTCTAGCTTTCATTCAAAGCCATTTCAAAGTAAGAGCCAGCTGGCAGAGCTAAATATTACAGTCCAGACTAGTGCGCCGTCGGGATTCTTCTACCTCGTCTGCAGATATTAACAGGTCGACGGATGGAGGCGGCACGCTCCAGGGAGCACGGATTGAGCTCTCCGCTCAAGTACAGGTGGCGCACCTGAAGAAAGGAAACGTGAAAACAAAACTTTACACGGGCGCAAAAGACCTTAAAATCTCTCTTATTTTGTACCTGGTGAGGCCTGACGCATGAGGAGATGAGGTTGGGGTATCGCGTCGCTGGGTCGATGGTGTACTGTTCCAAATTTTTGGCAATGTTTTCCGGTGTTGTTTGTGGCAGCAACCTGTAAATGCTTTCCCTAAAGATAAACAAGACAGAACGATTACCGGAATTCCCGTCCGACAGAGCGCGCCTGGTTATAAGTCTCACCCAGTACAGTTGTAAAGGAAATACCATTTGGTACATACATACAAAGCCGCAAGTGCCCACATTGAAACACGAGACATTTACAAAGAAAGACAGTACACAGAGAGTTTAACACTAATGCTAGCACTGCGCTAATGCTAATGCTAGCGCTTCACTAACAGGGCCGGTTGAAAAAAAAACATACTGGTAAAAAGATCACTTAGACACAATAGTAACACGATAGCACAGGGCTAACAGGGACGGACCGGTAAAAGTCACTTCCTCGGCAAATATATTCCACCAGTCTCACTCTTGCATTTTCCGCTTGAGTGCCCCTTTGCAGCCGTTAGAAAAAAATGCACAAATTAGCTGCATCACCGCATTAACCGCAGGGTAGAAAGTGTGTGAAAAAAACTCACGGCTTACTGGCCAGAAATTGCGGTATTTATTAAAAAGAAAGAAGCTCTGAGCTCCTGCATAATTCTCAGTCCGGGATATGCAAATCCACCAACTTGTTGACTTTGTAGGGGGAACCTACCGTAGCCTCCCTTATTTGCTGACAAATCACCATAACCGTTATTGCCGCTGTCATCATGGGACTATAATTATAAGTACATATAGTAGTTATACTATGCGTACACGTACGCACATAAGTGTCGTTGACGAGGCTGTTGTTGCCCCCATTGTTCTCTCACCCACCTCTATCCTAATTTCTCTCTATAGCGACCCTCTGTTCCATAACCCGGCCTCTCCATCTCAAACTAAGTTCCCTGGGCAGATGGTTGCCCTACATAGTTCTCTTCGAGGTTTCTTCCTTTGAGGGCAGTTCAGGGTTGCGGCTGGGATGCACAGGCTTTTTCCCTAGGTCAGGTTTTTCTAAAGGTGGCATCAAGGCATCTTTCTTTTAACACAAGTACTTCCGAGTCATCTCACTTGAGGACGCTAATTGAAAAGTACAGAGAAAGTCAGAAGGAGCGACGTTGTGTCTTTGCGGATCTAGAGAACGCCTATGACAGAGTACCAAGAGAGGAACTGTGGTACTGCATGCGGAAGTCCGGTGTGGCGCAGAAATATGTTAGAAGAGTACATGACATGTATGAGGGCAGCGGAACAGTGGTGTGGTGTGCCAAAAGAATTTTGAGGTGAAGGTGGGACTGCATCAGGGATCAGCTCTGAGCCCCTTCCTGTTGGTTACTATATGTTCCTGCCTCTTCTGGAAAAAAGTGGTGACTACTCCCATTTCCATCCTTTTTGCAAAGTCCACTGCCATCTGTTCCTCACAGTTCCTTCTTCATCACCCCTGTTTCCTTCGCAATACCAAGGGAGAAGAACGGAATGAAAAATGGGAAGGCAGTGGGTCCTGATGACATACCAGTGGAGGTATGGAAGCAATTTGGAGAGGTGGCCGTGGAGTTTTTAACCAACTTATTCAACAGAATACCAGCGGGCGAGAAGATGCCTGAAGAACGGAGGAAAAGTGTGCTAGTTCCCATTTTTAAGAACAAAGGGGACTTGCAGAGGTGTGGCAACTATAGAGGTGGTGACCCCTAACAGGACAAGCCGAGTCATCTCACTCAGACAGTAAAGTTCCTGAACGAAAACAAGAAGATGAAGCGGCCCGGAGTCTATGCCAGCTGACTTCATGCCAGAGAAGGCGTAGACCCTGGACTGGTTGCCAGCTAATTAGAGAAAACATACAGAGCAACTAAATCAACTATGGCTAGTTTTGAATCTTCAGTCAACCTCACGTGCATGATTTTGGAATGTGTTAGGAAACCCGGCAACCTCTCAACTGTGGGACAGATATGCAAAACCTTAAAAAATGATTATTCTATGACACTGCTTGATACAACGCTTGTACAGCTGTGGATGGTGAGTGTATTTTAAACGGGATTGTGTGCGCATGTGTCGTGTTTTGAATGCGTACCTCTCTGCCAGCACCTCGAGTACTGTTCGACCCTGAGCCCAGCTCTTCACCATCCAGGCCGTGTCAAAGGCGGCCAGGAAGCCTCTGGCGCAGCCGGTCCCCATGGGCCAAAAAGGCTGCAAACGAAACATATCAGACAAGAGTTTGTCACGAGCACAAAGAGCAACGTCCACAAACGCATGCGTGGATGAGTTTGGCGCTAAGGAAAAAAAAATGATCAATTACGATAGACTTGGCCAGCCAGAGTGAACTCACAAATGTCGTTCCGGATGAATGAACAATCACGATGAAAACGCACCGCCTTCTAGAATGGATTGTGGTCGAGAACCGAACCCACACACCTGGCGATTGACCTCAGACGTGTACCAAATTGCTGCTTATTGGCAAAACTACATTTTGAGGCTCCACATTCACTGTACCCCCTCCTGGAAGCCGTCACCTTATCGCGGTGGAGGGGTTTGTGTGCCCCAATGATCCTGGGAGCGAAGTTCTCTGGGGCTTCACGCCCCTGTTAGGGTCACCCATAACAAACAGGTCCTAGGTGAGGGACCACACAAGGCATGACAAAAAGACCCTTATGATGAAAAATAGCAATAAATTTAAGTCGCCAGGGCAACGCTCTGGAGCCAGGACTGGAGGTGGGTCTCAAAGGTGAGTGGCTAGTGGCCAGGTCTCCACCCATGGGGCCAGGACTGGTACAGCCTGAATGGGTAACCTGGGTCCCCCTTCCAATAGGTTCACCATCAGTTGTGCTGGGGGACTTCTTGGCAACGGGACAACTTAGGTCAGAGTTCAGTTTTCGACTTTGTGGTCGTGTCAACGGACCTGTGGCCACATGTCTTGGACACTTGGGTGAAGTGAGCAGCAGAGCTGTCAACTACCTCGCGCTAAGTTGGCTCCAACGGTTGGAGAAGATACCGGTCGGACGTGGCTGCTGGGAACGTCTGCCAGAATCCCCCATCAGACGGCGCTTAAGCTCCCACCTCCGACAAAACTTTGCTCATGTTCCGGGGAGGCGGGGTCATCGAGCCTGAGTGGACCATGTTCCGCACCTCCATTGGGGAGGCTAACTGAGGAGCAAGCTAACGAGAGAAGAACCTCACCAGAATTCGATTCATTCAAATTTGGCCGGTTTGTTAACTAACACGAGTTCACTTTGACCCTGAATGTGGTCAGCTGCATATAAAATGGTTTCATCTTCGTGTCTAAACCGGAGATTTCACATCAGGTCGTCTTACCTCCAACAGGCTGTCGCCCACTAGTGCGACCAGCAGCTGGTGTCCAAACCTCTCCCTGACCAGAGCGGCGTTCTCGGAGGCGTGCATGCTGGTGAAGTCGAACATGGCCACGTCTGGCTGCCCGCAGTGGTTTGTGGCGAAGTCCAGCGTGGGAAGCTGGTAGTTGGTGCCGAAGTCGGCAGCCTCTCGAGCGTAGCACAAGAGGGCTTCCTGGTTGACGTTATCGCTGCTCAGCAGCCTCTGCGTCTCCGTGTAATCCTGTCAAAGAGCAAGAGCAACAATTTTAGCCTTTGCATCAGTTCGTTTAGTTTAGCTTTGCATTTATTGATTTCTTTATTGAATGTTTTGCGATAAGAAGGAAATATATCGGCATCCTTCCTTCCTTCTTACATACTGCATATAAATCCACTGACAACAAGATCCCTTGGAAATAATAATCTTCAGTTTCACTGACACTGTCGAAAAGATATGAACTTAATAGTTAATAATATAAACAAGGAGTGCAAGAATAACAAAAGTTATCTATTTTCAGAATTTGCACACATATTTATAACCCAACGCACAATACAGTGACCCGCGTCAATGTTGCATAGCATCTGGTAACATGACACAGTGCTGTATAGTTCATTATTTTCTGAATACACCACTGCTGTAGTCCATAAGTTTAATATGCTTTTCATATTCATAAGGATAAGCGGCTCAGAAAATGGATGTATGGATTACTTTCAAATAAATGGAAACTCTAATAATATGTTCCAAGCTATTAAAACAACATTTGTAGCATATTTTTAGAAAGAAAAATGGCACTCCAAAGTATTTTTTTTTATAATAATGTGATTCATGATTCAAGATGAAAGTTGTTGAAAGATTGATTCATTCCAGTATGTTTCATTAACCCATCTATGCTTTTTGTTACTGTGTGTTAGCATTAAGCTAGTGGAATTTCAGCAATGTTACATACTTGGGTTTTAGACAAAGAGTAATTCATATTTATGTTTACTTTTACAGTAAATCTCAATTGGGTGTGGCCCCCCCAAAAAAGTTTGAAACACTTTGTGACTTTTTTTGCGACGATTTGTTCACTATTTGGCAACCTGTGGCTCGTTTTCACTTGAAATACTTAAAGCAAGGGTGTCTAACTCATTTCCGGTTTCCCTCGGAGGACCGTTATGACTGTGAAACAATAAAAATACAACCAAATAAAATTTCTTGAGAGAAAAATCTGATATTTTCAGAAACTGATACTCTGGATTTTCAATTATACTAAACTTGTTGCAAATTTGCAACCCCTGCCCGGAAAGGGTTAACCGTCTCATTCACTCTTTACGTCATCAATTCTTTTTCCAACTATTCGTGTTCGGTAATCCAAAAACGCTTGGAATATCTCGACTTTATCATTTATGAAGCGTGACAATTTGACATTTTTGAACACATTTTTACAAGAATAATCGAAATTGACACGCTAGATTTGGCTTCGCGGGCCACATAAAAATCACGTGGCGGGCCAGATTTGGCCCCCGGGCCTTGAGTTTGACACCAGTAAGCCAACGTACCACCAAATCCAGCCTGAGTGTCGGTCGGTGTGTTGCAAAGAGAGACAAACATTTGTTAACTCACATTAATGACAACTCCTTTGTCCAGCAGGCTCTGTTTCTTTGCAGTCATGACAAAGTAGTGCGTGTTGTCCTTGTAGTACACGATGTTCTCCAAGTCGATGCCTGCGAGAAAAACAGGAGCGTCGGATGCTTGTGAATGCATCTTTTTTTTTTTTTTTTTTTTTTTTTAAATAATCTGCTATGCACTTGAAGGCATGGGAAATGTCCTCTCTCCCACCTGTTTCTTCTTTGAGGTCGAGAAAGAACTTCTGGTTAAAGATGAAGGCCACGCCGCTGATTTCCTCCACCTTGGCCTCCGCCGTCGTGTTCCTGTTGACGAAGTTGGCGGTGATGGCGATGGCCAGCTTGCCGCGAAACTCTTTCCTTTTGAAACCTGCCGAAGAGAGAAAATCCAGGGGAGGGGGTAAGAGGGGGTCGCGCAGACCCGAACAAGAGTTGTGTTCAAATCACAACAGAAACATAGTCTGAAAGGCACAGGGTGGTTATTTCAGGATCACATGTGGCTCACACAAGCTTATAGAAACAAGAACAATAAGTGTGAGCTTCACCACTCATTGGAGTGACAAAACAGGTCTGCTGCTTATCCTCACGAGGGTTGGGGGGAGCCTATCCCAGCTGTCAAGGAGCAGGAGGCGGGGTACACCTTGAACTGGTTGCCAGCCAATCGAGACAAACAGCCACACTCACAATCACACCTCGGGACAATTAATGCTGCATGTTTTTGGGATGCGGGAGGAAACCGGGGTGCCCGGAGAAAACCCACGCAGGCAAGGGGGAGAACATACGAACTCCACACAGGCGGGGCCGAGATCGAACCCGGCACCCCAGAACTGTGAGGCCAACGCTATACCAGCTGAGACACCGTGCGGCCCATTTATAGTATTAAAAAAAAATAAATAAATAAATCAAATTTACACAGGCTCACGACAATGTTTTTAGTTGGCCTCACGGTTCTGAGGACCCGGGTTCGATCCTGACCCCGCCTGTGTGGAGTTTGCGTGTTCTCCCCGTGCCTGCGTGGGTTTCCTCCGGGCACCCCGGTTTCCTCCCACATCCCAAAAACATGCAGCATTAATTGTACACTCTAAATTGCCCATAGGTGTGATTGTGAGTGCAGCTGTTTGTCTCGACGTGCCCTGCTATTGGCTGGCGACCAGTTCAGGGTGCACCCCGCCCTCCTGCCCGTTGACAGCTGGGATAGACTCCCCGCGACCCTCATAAGGATAAGCGGCAAAGAAAATAGATGGATGAATTGAATATCACATTCACGACATAAAAATGTTCCAACCGGTCCACTAAAGCATAAAAGTATCTTTCTGGGGGGGTCTAATAAGAGAATAGTCAAGTTATTACCTTTGCAATGGATCCCATTTCAAAGGATTTTGCACATACCGCCCTTTTAGTCATGCACATGAAGGGGTAATGTTTCTCAAAGTTTAAAAAAAAAGAAAAAAACTCATAACATTTGAAAATTCAATTAACACCCTAGTTTTTATTTGGAACAAAATATGTGAAAATTAGATCTGGATGTATTTTGGGAGGCTTTGCCCACATTTAGCCCACTTAAAAAAGAAAAAAAAAAAAACCAAACAAACAAAGTGGACCTGCCGCAGACTGACTCATTTCCCTCGGGCTGCTTCACGACCAAAGAATGAAGCAAACGTCGTGTTTTTGACCTTTTTAGGAATAAGCCTCGGATACGTATTGCTTGTTGTGCGACCGCAGCGAGCGGCGGGTGGAGTCCAAACACCGTGATGCAAAATTCACGTCGACTCCAGCCCTTCATCAGCTGCCTTCGTTCTATTTATGTATCCTTATCCTCTGTGCTTTGGCGACGTGACCGCTACACTCTTACGCAAGAACATTGGTGCACTTGTAGGTCTCAAAAAAGATGACGGCTCGAGTCGATAGAAAAAAAATTAATAATCTAATGTGCAGCATTAGCGTGAAGAGCACTCTATCAGGGGTGTCCAACTAATTTTTGCTATCAGGTTAACTAGTATTGAAATCAGAAACCAGTAAAAAAAAAAAAAAAAGTTAAACTAAGGGCGGCACGTTGGTAAAGCGTTGGCATCGCAGTTCTGAGGACCCGGGTTCGATCCCGGCCCCGCCTGTGTGAAGTTTGCATGTTTTCCCTGTGCCTGCGTGGGTTTATTCCAGGCACTCCGTATTAAATTGTGAGTGCGGCTGTTTGTCTTGATGTGCCCTGCGATTGGCCAGCGACCAGTTTAGGGTGTAACCCCGCCCTCCTGCCCGTTGACAGCTGGGATAGGCTCCGGCACTCCCCGTGACCCTCGTGAGGATAAACGGCAAAGAAAATGGATGGATGGAAGTTAAACTATTATTCAATGCATTTTAAAAGTGAAACTGTCTACGAAGAAATGCAATCCGCAGGTGTGGTTATTTCACCGAGAGACATGAAATCCCCGTCCATTGTCCGCTTTTGCGGTCCATGATGTGGCGGGCCGGATCTGGCCCCCAGGCTATGAGTTTGACACCTGTGCTTTAAATCAATCAGTAAGATGCAGTGATAGTCATTTTTTCAGGGTAGTTTATATTAATCTAATTGCATGTATATGCGATAATGGGCTCCAGCACTCCCATGACCCTTGTGAGGATAAGCAGCAAAGAAAATGGACGGATGGAAGTTAAACTATTATTCAAATGTATTTTAAAAGTGAAATTGGTTACAAAGAAATGCAATCCGCGGGTGTGGTTATTTTACCGAGAGACATGAAATGGCCGTACATTGTTTGCTTTTGCGGTCCACTTAAAATGATGTGGCGGGCCGGATCTGGCCCCCAGGCTATGAGTTTGACAGCTGTGCTTTTAGTCAATCAAGTAAGATGCAGTAATAGTCTTTTTTTTTTTTTTTTTTTCCAAGATAGTGTATATTAAATCTAAATGCCTGTAGAGTAGAGCCTCGGTTCTCGACCACAATCCGTTCTATAAGGTGGCTCGAAAACGATTTATTCAAAAACCGAATCAGTTAAGCAAGTTATTTCCGGGTTTTTTTTTTTTTTCGGGGGTTCGTTCGAATTGACAATAAAGCACGTTGTGGGGAGGTCAGGTGGTCGGGCCGCACGCGCTCTGTTATTTCCGGGTTTCGTTGGGTGCGTTCAAGTGCCGATTTTCGTTTGAAAAATCTCGAAATTTTCGTTTTAAAACCGGTTTGTTCAAGAACGGGGACGTTCGAGAACCGAGGCTGTACTGTAGATACAATAATAGGCTCCGGCACTCCCACGACCCTCCTGAGGATAAGCAGCTCGGAAGATGGATGGATAAATACAATAATATAATAATATTAATAATACTATTTGTAGGAGTAGATTACATTTATGAACACGACACTGTATTGTTTATGAGTTTGTATAGGAGTATGTTCTTCTGTTTTTAGGGAATCATAATAAGATATCAAAAGGACTACAAAAATGTATTCAGTGATCATCTGGAGCAGGGGTGTCAAACTCGTTTTTGTCGCGGGCCACATTGTCGTTCCGGTTTCCCTCGGAGGGCCGTTATGACTGTGAAACCATAAAAATCTTTTATCGCCTCACCATATTGACACGTGATATTTATGAATTACCTTTGAAATCAGAAATCAAGGGTAACGGATTTTTCAACTATTGCTGATGTTTGCTAACGTAAAAATGCCTCACCATTATGATTGATGATATGACAATTTGAAATCGTGGTCCAAATTCAAACAAGAATCACGGAAGTTGAGATGTGTGATTTTGCCTTGGCCGGCCACATAAAATCATCTGGCCCCCGGGCCTGTAGTTTGACACCAGTGATCTAGAGTTTCATCTCGTCTGAAAACATATTTTGCTTGAACAAAGTATGTGATTCCAGTGCTTGGAGGAAAAGATTTTTTTTTTTTTTTTTTCCCCCCTTTGGACCTCATGTGGTAACATTATAAGAGGCATCGTCTCTTTCAAGTCAAAGTTGGCCCCGGAGGCATGGACACCGTCTTTGGCATCTCCTCACCTTCCAGCGTGTTCCTGCGCCCGTCGGCCCCCACCACCACGTTAAACTCAAAGTCAGCCACGGGATGATCAGCGGGTCGGATCGCGGCTCTCCAGCCCGGCCCTGAAAACGAGAGACCGCAGAGACATCGGGAATTGGGAGCCAGGGAAAAGGCATTACGTAAATATTCTCTTTGTGCCGCATTTATTCCTTAGGCGGGGACAGAAATGCCCACATGGCGTGAGAAGTGTCAGCTGATGGGGCTTCGGGGACGCCGCGCACGGAACCGAGCTCGAATTGGATGCCGTTGATGCATTCAAGTCGTGCCTCCTCCCCGTATGATCACAAAGAAAGAGGCAAACGTCGCTTATGTCCTTTTTCTCCGCCGATATTAAGAAACTACTCGAGTGGTCGCATGAGACTCCGACCCGCGCAGATACAACCTGATATTTTGTTGCGCAATATGATATTGAGGGCACGACTAAGCCGCAGCGGAGGGGAAGGGGGGGGGAGAACGTCTAAATTTAGGCGAGGCTCTTGTTGTTATCGGCGTATTGATATAACAGCTGGAAGCGAGCGTTCGAGTCAAACTTGGGTGCGGCCACTCGAGTTGTTCCTCCTGTTACCATCGCACAAAGAAGCTGTGTGCGATGTCGGCCCCACACTGTATTCATTAAAATCAACATTAAAGCCTCCTGCAGCTTCGTTTTGTTACGCAATACTCAGGCTCAAAAAGTGACTTGTTTTGACATTTTACAGCAATTAAAAAAAAATTAAATAAAAATCATTAACCTACCCTAACATACGCATTATTTTAAAATGTTGATGTAAACTTAGGTTGTCAAGTGAGATGTGACCTCTCTCGACTAAAATGGATTTTAGATTTACCAGCGTAAAACGTTAAACAGGGGGGAATGGTGGTCATCTTAAAATATGCCATAAATGTGTATATTGTACGATACGCCAAGTGGGCCCACGTGTAACTTTTGGCGCAGGTGATCCAACGCAATTGTGGTCAATTTAAAGGTCCACTATCATGAAATGCATGATTTTTAGTATGTTATTAATGAAAAAACAGCAGCCGGTATGGACCCATCCGTTTTTTTTCCCCCCACAACAAAACATGATTTTGACGGATGTTGCTTTTTGTAAGTCCCGCCATGAAAATCTTCGAGGGATTTGTTTTCGAGAAGAAGCAGGAAGTGACGTACAGGGCAGTAGCGTGCGTTTCTATTAGTTTTACCTGGGTTGTTCCTTCATGTTAGCCAAAATATCGGCTCGTTGTGTTGCTGGATATTGCTCGAACACTAGTGAGGATGGATTCGCTCGTCGTACTTTTCCAAAAGGCCCGGTTCGTCGTGAAAAATGGATTGCACGGGTGCAAAAGATGAGAGCTTTATGGGTTCCAAATGACAGGTAGGTGTCTATACAGCTACTTTAAAAAAAAAAAAAAAAAATCGTGGGGAGTTGGGGGGTGTAATCCTTAAGTAAGGGGTGCTAAATGTGTCGATGCGCCACCCTGGCTGAAGCCGTGATTGGCGGATGCGGAGCCGCCGGGGTGGCTCATCTCCGCTGCGGAGGTGGGTCAGACAGGGAGGCGGTTTGGCCACGTCGTAGCTAGTTGGAGGCATTGTTCATCACTGCCGTGGAGGCGGTTTGACCGTGGCGTTGTCGTCGCTTGCGGCCGCGGGCGGCGTTGTTTATCGGAAGTGGATCGGGCGGATGGCGGACCGAAGATGCAGCCAATATGGCTACCACTCAAATGTCGAATGAGATTTCCGCAACTATGCGCTGGGATGACGCCCTCTCTGCTCATATTTATTTTTTCATAGAGACATTGAAGTAAATAATGTAATACGCATTTATCATTACAATACCTATTTTTGAATGTTTATAGGCATGACACTTGACCTTTAATACGGGCAGAAGCAGACAGACATTCGAGCTTCTCGGAGAGTGGTTAACGGACTTCGACAGCGGGGATCCAACACTATGACCGCCATCATTGAACGCATCATCGTCATTATATATATATATATTTTTTTTTAAAATCATTCCAAGTAATGGCTGGCACGCAGCTACGTGGGTCGGGGATCCACACGGACGCGAGATCATGAAGGATTAATCATCCGCATCCGTGCAGTACCTTCATGGTCTTGGTGCTCAGGAGGTTCCACCAGCTTGACAAACTCCACGTTGATGTGAAACTCGACTGCGACGATGAGGGCCACCTTCAACAGCATCAGCTGCAGCTGCCTGATACCTGTTGGACCGAACGGGACACCTCAGCGTATGGAAGGAACACCGCCTACTTTGTTCGTGGATTGTACTAGCATGAAATGATCACGTACTCTCACTGACCCACTAATGAAATCCTAATACCAGAGCTGTATCAAAAATTCTGGTTCAGGAATTTAAAATTTATTGGCCGAGCACCCCATATTTGGTCGTTTATATACACTGCGTACAAGAAAGTGAAAATGTGATCTTGCCCCGCTAATCAGTGACAAATGGCAGCAATCAAATCGTTATCAATGGATACACAGAATTAAACCATTTTTAAACACCTACCGTAATTCCCGGCCTACAGAGCGCACCTGGTTATAAGCCTCACCCAGTACATTTGGAAAGGAAATACCATTTGGTACATGCATAGGCCGCAGCCGTGTAAAAGCCGCAACTGCCCACGTTGAAACACAAGATATTTACAGAATATGACGGTACACGGAGATTTTAACGCTAGTGCCGCCACGCTAACATGGCCAGACCTATAAAAGTCACTTCCTCGGCACAAATATTCCACCGGTGTCACCCATACCTTTTCCGCTCGAGTGCCCCCTTGCGGCCATAGAAAAAAACAAACAAAAAAAACAAAAAAAAAAACGCCCAAATTAGCCGCATCACTGCATAAACCGCAGGGTTGAAAGCGTGTGAAAAAAGTCGGGGCTTGTAGGCCGGAAATTACGGTCTATAACTTTTGCCATAATTCCACTTGGCTTTCAAAAGAATGACTAATGTTACTGAGGCTTACAGAGGAGTTTAAATGGGTTACTGAGTTATGTACTACCCACGGGTTGCTGTGGTACATACATCAGCAAGAGCTGCGCAATAACCTCCCTCGCAACATCTTTTGAGCACGTTTCATGATGTCATCTGAGCGGAGCAGCGCAATGTCCAAAAAACTCAAGATAAATGTGCCAAATGTTTAAGTCCGCCACATTACGTGTAAATATGTTATTACCATGTTTCCATAAAGGTTTTATTTCTTTTAAAATACGCCTTTATGACAAACTGGAACGGATTACTGGCATTTCCATTCATTTCAAATGGGAAAGATGATTTGGAATACTAAACCTTTGGATTATGAATGTGCTCAGGAAACAAATTAAACTCGGGCAGTACAGAAATCTACCTCGGAACCCTAACTATAATTTAAACGGGAAAATTTACTGAAATTGTACTAGAATATCAAAGCTGGAGTAACCTCCCTCGCAACATCTTTTGAGCACGTTTCATGATGTCATCTGAGCGGAGCAGCGCAATGTCCAAAAAACTTAAGATAGATGTGCCAAATGTTTAAGTTCACCACATTACATGTAAATATGTTTTATTTCTTTTAAAATACGTCCTTATGAGAAGCTGAAACGGATTACTGGCATTTCCATTCATTTCAATGGGGAAAGATGATTTGGGATACTAAACTTTTGGGTTATGAATGTGCTCAGGAAACTAATGAAACTCAGGCAGCACAAAAATCTACCTCGGAACCCTAACTATAATTTAAACGGGAAAATTTGCTGAAATAATAGAACAACAAATTGCACTAGAATATCAAAACTGGAGTAACTTCCCTCGCAAAATCTTTTGAGCACGTTTCATGACGTCATCTTCGCGGAGCATCGAAACAGTAGAACAGAGCGCAGCCGTAATAACTCACAACTTTGACTACCAAATGACGAAGCGCTTCACTCACTGATGTGATCTATGGCCCCGGCGCAGAATTTGCCGTAAAACATTTTGGCCCCGAGGCCCCGCAGGTCGTGGATGGTGAAGGGCCAGAGGTGCAGCACGTTGTTCCTGGAGAAGGAGTCCCTCTTTTCCATCACCACCACTTTGGCCCCCGTCAAGGCGAGCTCGATGGCCGTGCGCAGGCCGCAGGGACCTCCGCCGACGATGAGGCACTGGGGAGGACAAGTTGTGATGAAGTGGCTGTCACGTTACTCACGCGAGTGTGTGAATTTTCCTGCCGGGGTGACGTTCTGTTTATTTCCTAACGGGCCGCTGAGTGTTAAAACACATGCGAGGATTATCAATTGCTGTGCCGCGCCGCTAAGAGAAAGGGAAAAAAAAAAAAAAAAAAAAATAGACGGGACCGTCTCGAGATGACATCAGCATTAAACGAGAAAAGGCAGATTAGCAGCGGTTGCCAAAACTAACGAACATCTGCCAAAAATCCTGTATCATCTCGAGCCAGGAATCCGGCCCGCCGTTAGCGGACGTGTTGCGGCGCTCGCGCGTCGGCCGCAGAGCGCATGAAGTCACCTCCGTGCGTCTGCCTTTGTCGAAAAACATGACATCAGCTTCTTGGATGACAGATGAAAGAAGTGACGCAAGTGTGCTGCACTCTTTCGGGAAATCTTTTTTCCTTCGTCTTCTTCTTTTCCCTCTAAACGTTTAAACACAACTCTATATGGTTCAACTGTATGCCTCTTCTTTTTTTTTTTTGTTCTTTTGGAATATCATGCAGAGGGGGGAAAAAAAGAATGTTGATGGTTTCTCTGGCTACTTGAAGGGATCCACAGATTTAAGATGAGCAGAATTCTCGAGAAACCCGAGTAAGTCTCTACGTCGCAGTGCAAAAGACAAACGCGTGCAGAATTAGACCAGAAAATCCTGGACAATTTTAACGAGCATGTCTGTCCAATATCATATTTGTTTTGTCTTTGATTCTTTACTTCTGTAAACGCTGGGGTTGACGGAAGAACTACTATTCTCATTCCAGGACAGTCTACTTTGTAAAGCAGGGGTGTCGAATGCACGGTCCACGGGTAAGAACTGGAGGAACCTGAGAACTGAACATTTTTGTAACAATTTATTTGTGTGATACAGCTGCAGATAAGTATTTGAACATCTAAGAAAACCAATGTTAATATTTGGTAGAGTATCCTTTGTTTGCAATTACAGAGGTCAAACATTTCCTGTAGATGTTCACCAGGTTTGCGTCCACTGCAGGAGGGATTTTGGCCCACTCCTCCGCACAGATCTTCTCTAGATCAGACAGGTTTCTGGGCCGTCACTGAGAAACACAGAGTTTCAGCTCCTTCCAAAGATTTTCTATTGGGTTTAGGGCTGGAGACTGGCTAGGCCACGCCAGAACCCTGATATGCTTCTTATGAAGCCACTCTTGGGTTTTTCTGGTCGTGTGCTTTGGGTCATTGTCATGTTCAAAGACCCAGCCAAGACCCATTTTCAATGCTCCGATTGAGGGAAAGAGGTTGTTCCCCAAAATCTCACAATACATGGCCGCAGTCATCTTCTCCCTAACAAAGTGCATTTGTCCTGTCCCATGTGCACCCCCAAAGCATGATGGTACCACCCCCATGCTTCACAGTAGGGATGGTGTTCTTGGGATGGAACTCATCATTCGTCTTCCTCCAAACACAGTTAGTGGAATTATGACCAAAAAGTTCCATTTTGGTCTCACCTGACCAGAAAACTCTCTCGCATGACTCCTTTGTATCATCCAAATGGCAAACTTAAGACGGGCCTTGCTGGTTTAAGCAGGGGAAAACTTCCGTGCCAAGCATGATTTCAAACCATGACATCTTGGTGTATTACCAACAGTCACTTTGGAAACGGTGGTCCAAGATCTTTTCAGGTCATTGACCAAGTCTTGTCATGTAGTCCTGGCCTGATTCCTTTCTAAGGATCCTTGAGACCGCACGAGGTGATATCTTGCAATGGGGCTCCACTCCGATTGAGATTGACCGTCATGTTTAGCTTCTTCCATTTTCTAATGATTGCTCCAACGGTGGACCTTTTTTCACCCACCAAGCTGCTTGGCAATTTCTCCGTCGCCCTTTCCAGCGGTGTGAAGTTCAACAATTTTGTCTCTGGTGTCTTTGGACAACTCTTTTGGTCTTGGCCAAGTTACAAGTTTGAGTCTTGCAGATTGTATGGGGTGGACAGGTGTTTTTATGCAGCTAACGACCTCACACTGGTGCATCCGATTCAGGACAAAAAAATGGAGTGGAGGTGGACTTTTAAAGGGGGACTAACAGGTCTTTGAGGGTCACAATTCGAGCTAATAGACAGGTGTTCAAATACTTATTTGCAGCTATATCACACAGATAAATCGTTAAAAAAAAAAATCATACATTGTGACTTCTGGATTTGTCTTTTTAGATGATCTCTCTCCCAATGGACATGCACCTACGATGAAATTTTCAGACCCTTCCATGATTTCTAAGTGAGAGAACTTGCAATATAGCAAGGTGTTCAAATACTTATTTTCTTCACTGTACTGTTGGTGGGCACATGGGTTTATCTTCTGCTGCTCCTTGCCGAGATTTAAAAAAAAAACAAAACACAGGCAAAACAATCGCCGGGAAACGTTGGCGTCGCTAACAATTATCTTCGCGCCGGCGGTGATGAGTCGCCCTTAGTCACCCGTGTTTTTCCATCTTGTTCTACGGGAGCATAAGGACGACGACGCAACGTTTGACCGTGCCAGACGGTATCAGCATGACGTATCTTCAGGTGTCAAACGACACAGGTGGCAGGCGCACAAAGCGCTGTCGGTAGGCGCCGGCGGCCAGCGTGACAAAGCATCTGACAATCAATGCAAAAGCGATATGAGGGGGGGGAAAGTCGTGAAAATGCCACTTGTGACTGATACACAGAAGAACACATTCCCCCACACACATAAGAGACTTTTTCCTCCGCATGTGCTGAGTCAGACACACTTCCTGTCCCGACTGGAACCTCACTGACACAGAGGAAACGCTGCCCATAAAGTCCACTCCCCCACCGGCAGACGCCCCTCAGAAACCCCTCAAACAGATCACGACGGATCAACGACCCACTACAAACGTCAGCGGCAGTTTCGAAGAACGCGCCGCATGACTACGGAGGTCCTCGCCAGGCGTTTTCAGCCCACCGGCGAGCTACGGCCGTAAAAAGCCGGATGACATCACATCCTCGGCGGCAATGAAGTCGAAGTGAACTCGGAGTGGTATCACGTGTTGCTGTTAAAAGTTGTCATAAAACGAAGTCACAGATAATTTAGCTGTCATGCACAAGTAGATTATTTCTGTGACTCATTACGCTTGCTCATGTTTCTTTTTTTAAACCTTTTTTTTTTTTTTACTTTTAAGTCTTTTAGCAACTGCAGGGACGTTTGTATTTATGCAGATGTTGTGCTATGTTCTCCTTTGTGCAAATGTGCATTAAAAACTTTAGCCAATCATCAGCATTCTTTGCTTTTAGAAAAAAAAAAGACATCAGCCGTATTTTTTCTGACCTTTAGCTCACCACAAACGACGACACCGAGTACAGGAAACCACGCTAGTCGGCGAGCTCCCCCCTATTTTAAGCCCTCGCTTCAAAAATCTTATCAAACATGAGTACGGATGCTGGAGTAAAGAAGAAGATAAAAACATCACTTTCATACAGAACCTGAGGCGGACTTATTTTTTAAATGAGTTTGCCTCATCTGCCAGTGTACTATTGTAATACCGAAGATGGGAAATGTGTAGCGGCATTTTCGAACCGTTTATGGAAAATACGACGGCGAGCTGAGCAATGAGAAAAGTGAACCAACTAAAATCCCAACCGGCCGCACAGCAGTCACTTTTCACATAATATAGTTCAACGGCAAAAGCCGCCACCGAAGCATCGTTTTCAGGTTTGTCACATCATCGTTAATAACAAGAAGTCCTTCCAAGACGGAGCGATATTAGAAGAGGCACAGCTGACTCGTTGTGCCGATCTTTTAAAAATAAGGTGGGAATATTATCTTCAATAAAACCTCTGCAGCTGCAAAGGCGCTGAGAACTCATATAGTTACAAAAAATGTTTATAGTTAATTATGTTGTGTTGTGGCAATGTTGGCTCATGCGGTTATGCAAGGCACGCAAACAAACATGTACACAAAGAATCCTCAATATACTTCAAAATAAATTAGATTTTTTTGTAGTGGGCAGATCTTTGTTCATTCCATTCATTCCATTTCATCATTGGTCATTCTTTAAAAAAAAAAAAAAAGACCCCCCCCTCCCGGATCGATCGCGAGAGGCTAGCGGCTTGAAAAGTAGATCTTGGGGTAAAAAAAAAAAATGTCTGGGCACCCCTGGTCTAGGTGTGCCCATTCGTTCATCTCAATGTATCACTTCATTCGAGGAGGCTTCGGAAAGTCGAAGCAGTTTGAACTTCAACCGTGCTAAACCCACCTCTTCCCCCACCCTCTCAAACCCCCCCAAAAATTAATAAGTATGTCAAGCAATCAAGAGAGGATTTAAAAAAAAAAAAAAAGAGACATTCCAACACTCTATGCCAGGGGTGTCAAACTCCCTCAAAGTTTCCCTCAAAGGGCCGTTATGGCTGTGAAACGCTAAATATTTTTAACCCCCTCATCATATTTACATATGAAATCAAGGGTAATGGGTTTTTTCCAACTATTGTTTGGTAACACAAAAATGCTTTAATATCTTAACGTTATCATTTACACAATTTGAAATTTTGGTACAGATTTGAAATCGTGGAAGTTGATACACATCATTTGCCTCCGCGGGCCTCATAAAATCATGCGGGCGGGCCAGATGCGGCCCCCGGGCCTCGAGTTTGACACCTGTGCTCTATGCTATTAAATGTTCCGAGACGTGTTCAACAGTCTCAAATTTGGAAGCCCGTTTCTCCTTCTCCTTCTCTTTTTTTTTTTTTTTTTTTTTTAAACAGAGCGACTACACACGGGAGCCCAAATTCCTAATTAAAAAAAAAAAAAAAAAAAAAAACCACTGATGTTATGACGTGAACATAAAATCCATTCACGCAGTATTTTTTATTTTTTGTGTGTGGGTTAAGCGTATTCCACAAACGAAAAACTGCCACTAAAAACTTAAAAGTACAGTATATATTGTCAAATTATCGTATAAAATTCTGATAATGTTCACATGGAATAATCATTTTTGCATTTTGTCGTTGCCCCCCTTGTGAAGTGTAATTTCTTTTTAGGCTTACAAGTGGTAAGCGTGCATTTCATTACCAACTGGGAAAATAATCTCTCTCATATGCGCCTGTGTCAATATTTGACATCGATGCGTAGATAAACAGATGCAACTTGCTCCCGCTCTGCAACCTTTGATGGAATAACACTTTCCAGTTGTTTTATATGGCAACATAATTACAATTTAATTAGTCATGCATGGATTAGCATGAGGTCACATGCCTATTTCAGACCTAAGTATGTGTAAAAACTTGAGTTTTTCCAGATGTGCGTACTTTTTTTTTTGTGTGCCATATTGAGCCTTTGCATGAAACATCTACCAGTGCTGTTTAGGAGGGGGGGGGGTGAAAGAAATATCCATCATAATTGCTTATTAAAAAAAAAATGAAATCCCAACTTTAATAGTCGCAACCTAAAAACGGAATAATCCTACCTTGGTGCCCGCACAGGCGTCCCCTTTCTTGTACTCCTTGTGGGACATCCTCTTGTCCAGCTTGCTCCATAGCGCTTTGGCTTTCCAGGTGGTGACCTTGGCCTTCAGACTTTCGTAGAAGGCGGCGTGGTCGGCGGGGTCGAGGTCCAGCTGCCCGCACAGGATGTTGAAGGCCTGCAGAGTCCCCTTACAGGTGGAGGCCTGGACAAAATCCTCGAAGAGCTTCCCGGCGTCGCTTTCCCTCTCGTCCTCGGTCTCCCCCATCTCCCCGGACGCCGGCGGACGTTTCGGTGCGCCGAGGCTCGTGCTTCTCGCAAGCGCTCCGCCAGATGTGGCTACACCCTCTGCTCGGTCCGCGCCGTCATGCCCGGTCTGAGGGGGGGAAAAGACACACAGTCTGATGTCATCCGGTGGCCCGCGATCCAGAGGCGCCTTCGTTACATGGCTGCAGTGGTGACCATATTTGGTTTTTCCCAAAAGAGAACACTTTGCGATGCCGAAGCAGAAAATGGTTCAGTGAAGAAAAGAAGTATTTGGACACCCTGCTATATTGCAAGTTCTCCCACTTAGAAATCATGGAGGGGTCTGAAATTTTCATCGTAGGCGCATGCCCGCTGTGAGAGAGAAAAAAAGATAATGACTGTTGGTAATACACTAAGACGTCGTGGTTTAATATCACGCATGGCACGGAAGGTACCCCTGCTTAAACCAGCACATGTCAAGGCCCGTCTTAAGTTTGCCAATGACCATTTGGATGATACAGAGGAGTCATGGGAGAAAGTTTTGTGGTCAGATGAGACCAAAATGGAACTTTTTGGTCAGAAATCCACTCAACGTGTTTGGAGGAAGACCAATGATGAGTTCCATTCCAAGAACACCATCCCTACTGTGAAGCATGGGGGTGGTAACATCATGGTTTGGGGGTGTTTTTCCCGCACATGGGACATGACGACTGCACTGTATTAGGGAAAGGATGACCACGCCCATCTATTGTATGATTTTGGGGAACAACCGCTTTCCCTCAGTCAGACCATTGAAGATGGTTCGTGGCCGGGTCTTTCAACAAGACAATGATCCGAAGCACAAAGCCAGGAAAACCAAGGAGTGCCTCCGTAAGAAGCATATCAAGGTTCTGGCGTCGCCTAGCCAGTCTCCAGACCTAAACCCAATAGAAAATCTTCAGAGGGAGCTGAAACTCCGTGTTTCTCAGCGACAGCCCGGAAACCTGTCTGATCTAGAGAAGATCTGTGCGGAGGAGTGGGCCAAAGTCCCTCCTGCAGTGTGTGCAAACCTGGTGAACAACTACAGGAAACCTTTGACCTCTGTAATTCCAAACAAAGGCTACTGTACCAAATATTAACAATGGTTTTCTCAGGTTTTCAAATGCCTATTTGCAGCTGTAACACACAAATCGTGAGTTCTAAGTGGGAGAACTTGCAATATAGCAGGGTGTTCAAATACTTATTTTCTTCACTGTATGCCTCAAACCCATTAAAAAAAGGCAAATTTTCTCGTAATGTTTGAACAAAGACATGACTAACAGTTTAGTCTATCCCACCTAACTTTCGGCGAGAGGCGCGATACATCCTCGACCTTTTGCCAGCTAGCTAGCCGCCTAGCACCCATTCACACTCACGTTCACCTCTGAGCGCAATTTACATGAGACCAACATGAAGGTTTTTGGAATGTGGGAGGAGGCCAGAGATCCCGGAAAAAACCCCACGCAGGAATGCTCGAGGTCCGGATTCGAACCCCCCAAACTGCGAGGCAGATTTCCTAACCACTCAACTGCCGTTCCACCCTAAAATTATAGTAACATGTTTCTTTACTTTTGTAACGCCCGCGGGTGTTCTGAAATAGGGCTGTGGCTCCGTTTTAAACAAAAATTTAAAAAAAATAATCAAAGAGTTGTAAAAACTTGAATTTAGTCCTACTATAGAAGATCTCTTGGGCTAAATGAAACATTCCCAGCAGTCAACCGTCAAGCGTTTTGAAATCTCTCCCCCCCAAAAAAAAAAGTGGAACTTCCAAAAAGGTGGAGACCACAACTTCTGTGACGTGTCAAGCCTTTGATCTTCCAACGTCCCGCGGAGCCGGGACATCGACACCCGGCCCCCCTGCTCCCGGAGTAATCCCCCTCTTACCGTCCCCACCCCGCCCCGGGCCCGAGGTGGCGGCCCGATCAAACTTGTTTACGCAGCGTTTTTGTTTTTTTTTTTTTTTTTAAGCCAGACTGACACCGGCGTACGCATCCAGCAAACCCGAGCCGACGCATTCAAAGGACCAAAAAAAAAAAAAAAATTTTAAAAATGCTTTCGTTGGATGATTCCATTGTCGGCCCTGGACCGCCCCCGCTGCCAAACGCGACCTTTCGCCTCTCGGGGCAGACGTTCAAACGCAGCCAGAGCACATTCCTCCACCGCGTGCCTCGACCGGCTCTCTGATCTGCTCCATCAGCAGTAGCGCGACCCCCTCGCCCCACATCAGTCATGCTCTGCCCAAATGTTAAATGCGATCGTGGTTACACACGGGTGGAAATTTTAATTTCAACACTCCAAACTGGACACTTTCACTGAGAATAAAGTGGGAAGGTATCAAATAATTCAAACAAACATGATTTGTCATATCCTGACATCCATGTAAAATCAATATCGCTCCTTCCCCATATGAGAGGGCATTAAAGTAAAGTTCAAGTGTCCGAATCTCCCCTATACATAAATTTTTTTGGTCGCAACACACACAAAAATGTAGTGTGCACACCTTGGTTACCTGGGTCAGTACAAGGAAATGGGGATCTTAAGCTCCGCCCCCTCAGCCATGTCCCACAAGCTTCGAAAATGGCGGTCGAACAGAACATGTTTGAAGCGGATTCTCTATCGCGTATTCCAGATAATATTGGGGTATGTTTTTTTGCCAAATGCGTCAGACTTGTCCAAGAGAGTTCTACAGAGAGGTCTCAACTATTTCACGTGAGGATATGTCCACGGATTTAAGATTTTGGACGGAGCAGGACGCAATGTCAAGAGTTACAGCGAAACAAACTTCATATTGAAATCCAACAGGATAAAATAGTGGAATCGTACTGCGCAAGTGAAGTAGGGTGAGTACTTTTTACTTGGAAAGATCACGAGTTATACCATTGTAGTCTTTAGAAGTGACTTACCTTGGAACATACAGCCTTGTGTTTGTTATTGTCTACATTTAGTTGTACGTGCGCTCTTCCGCGAGCCTTAATCCATCGTAGACACGTCGTCAACTGCGTTTTAGGGCCCCTTGTAACCTAGTCGGATATCTTGCCTCAGAATTGCACGTTCCCCAAACGCATCCGAGGACCTTTTTCTTCCTAACGTTAACTTTTCCAAGCGCACGCTACTGACCACCGGCATTGCTTGTGGGACAATACGGCGAGAGGGGCGTGGCAAGCCAGGGGTTAAGACACTGCGGCTATCTGATTGGCTATTATTGTAGGAGTGATTGACAAGATGGCCGGAAAGGTCCGTTCAAGCAATCGATGACAACTAAGAGGAGCGTGATGCAGCAATATTAGTTGTTCTTTGCAGAAGATAATGAATATATGCGGGTGAGTATTTTACGTGTTCCTTCACTGTTTCGATTTAAATATGTTTTGCTTAAAGGTTATAACACACATTTGTATTCTTAGTACTTATGATTCTGATTTATTTCCATAAATGACAACGTGTATCCCGCCATCTTGCTTGCAGCTTGCCTACAATATAATATTAGGAAAGGTTCTCATTCGACCGCCGGCCTGTTACGTGACCGCTGTCCAGACGTGGACGAGATCCACGATGATTGAAGCAGGTGCTTTTGCGTTTTGAGGAAAAAGTGCATACGGACACGATGCGGACATAACATCCATCACAGAGACGTCAGACGGTGATTAAGAAAATTACGAGCTCTAAAAAAAAGGAACACTTGTAAGCAAATGTGAACTCTCAACGTACCCTACTAATAACGGATTTATTCCTCAATATTACCAAAGCTCATAAATCTCTCGGCTGTTGTTGAATGTTCATAAAATAAATTTGAAAAAAGTCCTGTCCAGTACTCACATTCTGTTTCTGTTATTCAGTTCAAGAACTAGAAAAAAAAAAAAAAAGCGGTACAAATGAGTGGAACCATATGCACGGAATGCTAATGAAACGCTACCAACTCCGGCGTCGCCTCAGCCAAGTCAAAGCTCTCGTTAACCCGAGGTGGTCTCAAGTCGAGTAGCGTGGAAGCGATCGCCGCGCGCTGACAGAATGGAAAAGCCACTTGCGGGCAGACGCGGCGAGGCCGCAGCGCGGCTGTAAAAATACGACTTAATGACAGACGGAGCGGAGAGAATACACGGGCCGACGCGCGGCGTACATCATGGAGCCGGCGCGTGCGATACCGCCCGCCGTCGGACAAAGTCGTTTATGAACCATCTCGTTGGGTGGCGCGTTTCTGATCTCAATCACAGTAAATCTCGCGACGGTGATTTATTTAGCAAAACCGCTTAAAATTACATTCACAATAATAACCATATGAAATTAAAACTTCCCTGCCAGTCATCATCCAGTAGTCATCGTATTCTTGCATCGGATAACCTTGGAATCAGCACGTGCCTAACGACAGGACAGCGTAAAACCTCCAATTTGTATTGTACATGAATAACACAACACATTACAACAGAAATGAACGCACATACAGTACAAGTACGTAATTGCCGCGTCCACACATAAAAGACACGACACGCGCGAGATGACAACAATCAGTGCGTTGGAATGTGAGCAATGTACCTGTTGCACCTGGACTGTTGTGCAGAAGGAGTGCAGACTAAACATGAAACGTCCATAAAATCTCTGTTATTATGCCACTAGCTATTTTAGCTCCCGCAAAACATACCTAAAAAAATAGAAAACTTGAACGTCACAAGCTCACACAAATACAGTACCATAATTCCTGTCCTACAGAGCACACCTTGTTATAATCCACGGTGCATAGCAAGAGTTTAACGCTAGTGGCGCACTAGCTTTAGCGCGACGCTAGCATTAGCATGGTGCTAGCGTTAGCGCGGTGCTAGCGTTAGCGCGATGCTAGCATTAGCGCGGCGCTAGCGTTAAACTCTCTGTGTACTGAGGCTTATAACCAGGTCCGCTAATACTAGTGCTGCGCTAACGCTAGCGCCGCAATACCGCATAAACCGCGGGGTTGAAAACGTGTGAAAAAAAAAAAGTCGCAAATTATAGGCTGGAAGTTACGGTAGTAACTTCTTGCTTTGTTACTGAAAACAAAAAACTCAGATGGAGGTACAGTATATAGGGTAGATATATTCTTTTTTTAGTAGTAGCAGATATATTTTTAAGGGTTTTAATTTCCTCTCAATACATTTAACTGCTACCCAAACACGTAAAGACGTAACCCTCCTCTTCCTTCAGGTTCACTCCATAGCCGTCAGTAGAAAAAGTTTAGACACCCCTGTAATGTAGTTCAAGAGCTCAATAACAGCAAGATGCAGAGATGGGCTATGGTATCATTTAGTATCAATAATAATTTGTTACATGCATTTTTCTTTTAATATACATTCATCCGGGCGGCATGGAAAGCATTGGCCTCACAGTTCTGAGGTCCCGGGTTCGATCCGAACCAAACTGTACGGAGTTTGCATTTTTTTTTCCTTTGCCCGCGTGGGTTTCCTCCAGGCACTCCAGTTTCCTCCCACATCCCAAAAACATGCAACATTCACTGGACACTCTAAATTGCCCCTAGGTGTGATTGTGCGGCTGTTTGTCTGGGCTGGCGACCAGTTCAGTGTGTACCCCGCCTCCTGCCCATTGACAGCTCGGACAGGCTCCAGGACTCCCTGTGACTCTCATGAGGATAAGTGGCAAAGAAAATGGATGGATGGATACATTCCTCCTCCAAGACCCCATTAGATTCATTTGCATCACCCAACCAAAACAAAATATAAAGTAGGGACTGACATTTTTTCTCGAATCACCTCAAGAATTCACTGCGTTCACATCTTCCTTTTATTAATCTTTCGGATTGCGAGCAATCTAGCAGCCCATCGCTCCACGACTTCTCTGATCAAATACCAAAGTCCCAGTTTAATAACAGCAGCTAAAGCAAATATTTGCGTGGATGTACTGTCCTCTTCTTTAACAGGCTTATTGGGGAAACAAAAAGGTCCGCCCCACAGCAGGAAATAAGACATAGCGCACTCCAGCCCTCAAAAACAGGACTCGGTTACGTAATCCTTATAACTTCTTTTTCCTTCCGGAGAACTTTTGGCAGCATTCAAAACGCTGAAGGAAATCTGAACTGGAACGCCGGGGCCAATAGGATAACGGAAAGTACATTTACAGAATCGAGCAGCGGACGGTAGAAAAGAGGTCATCGAAACTGCCCCAACACGGCCTAAATGAAGACCGTCAACACAAACCTCGACTCCTAGAAACCACAGAAGACCGAGCGAGCCGTGACGCATTCGCCACGAGAATACAATAGGAAGCTGACGGCACAAAGGAAAACATTGGGGAGTGCTGGGAAACGCACACAGACACGAGCGTACACACACACGCACGCGCGGCCCAGCCCGCCGGCCGGCCGGCCGTCCGCCGCGCGTAATTGCAGCCCGGGCGGCCCTTAGAAAACCAGGAAGGAACCATCCGTTCGGGCCGATAAGCGACCGCGGTGCCAACGGGCCGCGTCCGTCAACGTGAAGGTCACAGGAGGTGCCGGCGTTTATCTCAGCGCCGCTTATCGGCCGGCGTGTCTGGGAAAAGCGACGGCGGGTGTTCTCGCAAAATGCTTTCTATCGATGGACGAAACGCTCGTGAGCATAAACAGGCGGACGTTGCTTTGAATCGGTCCTGTGCTGTGCCGTTAATCTGTTACAACCCCCTAAAAAATAAAAATAAAAATGTGATAAAATTTTTCTGCAATGTATTTTTTAAAAGATAATAAAAACAGCACTTCGCAGTACATGCTGTACTTGATAAAAACACAGCAAAACTACTAAAAAAAAACAGAAGGCAAGAAAGAAAAATATGATTTTATACTTGAGTGCCCATTGATATTCCGCTGCTGTGGGCACCCTGGCCACCAGGGGCGCACTTCATATCCATTCATTCATCCATTGTCTTCACCGCTTATCCTCAAGAGGGTCGCGGCCCATGCTGGAGCCTATTCCAGCTGTCAACGGGCAGGAGGCGGGGTACACACTGAACTGGTTGCTGGCCAATCGTAGGGCACATAGAAACAAATAGCCGCACCCACAATCACACCTATGGGCAATTTAGAGTGTCCGATTTGTTTGTAAAAGGTTTTTTTTTTTTCCAGATGAGCCTAATTCACTTGAACTAATTTTTTGTTTACAGTTGCTGTTGTTCACTGTTCACTCTCTGCTTCGCCTTTATATGCTGCTGGTTTTTCGCGAAAAAGCGATGTAAATATTTTCCCAAACTTCATCAGCGGATAAGCGAGAAAACACATTTCCTGTGAAATTTTTGATGAATTTCTTAATACAGAACTCTGCCAATTGAATTTGATTTCCAAATGCGAGGAAACGAGTTTTTAAATTTTCTGTCTGAAATAGGACGTCGCAGAGATAACGAATGAACAACGCGTTTAGCACGTATTTTTCCATTGTGACTCTTTATTTACAAAAATATATTGAACTGATTGACTTGAAATGTAATGCTTTTATAGTTTTTTTGCTATGTTATGATGATATTGCTTCACAGCGTATTTTGGGAAAAGTTAACATGTCACGGAAATCGGGCCCTAGGGAATATACAAGGTTTCTTGGTAGTCACGGTGTTCTCTTTCCTTTGCACTTAGCCTTTTTTTTGGCTTACCAAGTCGCATTAAAAATCCTTAATGTCACCAGAACTGAAAAAATGTCAAGCTCACACGACCAGTTTTAATCCTACATGCCAAACTTTGAGAAAACCCCCGCCATAATCCAACCTGTGAACCAGGGGTGTCAAACTCATTTGTGTTGCGGGCCAGATTGTATTTATGGTTTCTCTCAGTGGGCCGCTACGACTGAGAAACCATAAAATTGTTTAATCCCCTCATCGTATCTACACGTGAAACTAGTTTTGGAATCATAACTCGAAGGTCATGGGTTTTTCAACTACTGTTGATGTTTGGAAACACAAAAATGCATGCAATATCTCTATGTTATCATTCGTGATATAAGAATTTAACATTTTGTACAGATTTTTAGCAAGAATCATGGAAGTTGACACACGTGATTTGCCTTCGCGGGCCACATAAAATCTTGCGGCGGGCCGGATCTGGCCCCCGAGCCTTGAGTTTGACACCTGTGCTGTAAACCATGTCCTCCGCATGTTTTGGGAGTACCAAGATGGCTGCCAACGGCTTCAACCAATCGACATATCGCTCAATGTTCCATCTACCGTAACATCAAGTCTAGTTAGCCTGTTTTGAACTGTGTGTTAGCATAAAGCTAGCCTCTTTTTTTGAAGAATTTCTTACGACCTGCAAAAATATTGCTTGTCAGAAAGTTCGAGGCACGCGTGTAGTTTGCGTGTTGGCGTACCAGAACATGATTCTACCCAAGCAGGCCTGCGCAGTTACTGCCTTGCTCAGTTTCATTCTATTTATAGTTTTCCAGACAAATATACACTCTCCCCCCTTCAACGGAGAGAATCCACAAATAATGGATGCCTCCCCTAAAAAGCTTTCCACAGTAATTGCCTACAGATAACCACAAAATTGCAGCAAATCACTACTTTTCAATTTAGACAGGGCTCTGGCCTTACTAAACGGACCTCTTACGCTCACTCCAGCATAGTTCCTTGACATCAAGATGACACAAAATAGCACAGAGGACCAAAATTAAAAAAAAAAAAAAAACAAAGTTAAGGTCTGTTGGGAATCTTTCATGCGGCGTTCTATGGCAGCAAAGGGGTCAACAGTGTTAGCGTTGGCCAAGAATAGACGATTTTGTCCGTCAACAATGAGTTGAGGCCGGCCGGCTCAGAATAGACGCGCATTATTGGGTGGCAGCACATGACCTGTAAAGGATATCATCAACGAGACGACCTGTAAACAAGACACAAACACTGGACAAAGTCCATCTTGTTGGCAGGAAAGTCTTTGACTGGAGTAAACAATTCCAAATGTCATGTATTATATAGTTGTTGGTTTTATATTGTACATCATTTTAAGAGTATAAAGAAAAAATTAAACCTTAAAATTCTCGTTATCAATTATATGATTTCATTTACAAAAACATGTTAACAGAATATTGATTTTTGCTAGCCTAACTCAGTTGGTCTCTGAAGTACTCTTAAGTCCCGCCTTCCTGATCTGACTGGACTGCGATTGGTCAGCTTCAGTACAGCTCAACGCATTCATTGGATGGTTTCACGTCATTACGCTATTGCAAAAAATTAACACGTTGTCACATTTGGAGAACACATTAGTGGACACATGTTGAAAGAAACGAGACTTTTGTTTAAAAAAAAATATATATATATATATATATATATATATATGTGTGTGTGTATATATTTGCGAATGAAATTTCATTTCAATCTGACAATAAAAACAAATTATTATAAAAGCTATTCAAATTTATTTAAGGTGGGCCTTTCATTTAACTGTTGAATCAACTAATTTTATTTCTTTTATGAATGTGATTTAAAAGTCACATAGGCGTAATATTATACGGTGGATATAAAAATTCTACACACCCCTACTGAAATGACAGGCTTTGATATTTAAAAAAAAAAAAAATGACCATGAACAATCTTGAAACTTTTTTCCCAAATTAATATGACCTATATGCAGTAACTTGTACCTGTATGTTTGTTTTTATTTCGGCCCTGTTAGCGCTGCGCTAGTGTTAGCGCTGCGCTAGTGTTAGCGCTGCGCTAGTGTTAGCGCTGCGCTAGTGTTAGCGCTGCGCTAGCATGTTGCTGCCGTGTCTCAGTGATTTTTACCGGTGTGTTTTTCTTAACCGATCCTGTTAGTGCCGCACTAGCGTGTTGCTGCCGCATCTCAGTGATTAGGTATGTTTTTCTTTTACCTGCCCTGTTGCTACAGTGTAGCAGCCGTGGCTATTTTTTTTTTTTTTAAACCAGCTCTGTTCGTACTACCATGTTGTTGCTATGTTAAGCTAAGCTAAAGGTATTAAAACTTTGAAAACTCTTTCCGTGTACCATCTAAAAGGGTATTTCCGCTGTCCTTATAAACCACCAAAAACAAGTACCGTAATTTCCGACCTATCAACCACGACTTTTTTCACAAAATTTCAACCGAGCGGTTTATCGGGTGATGCGGCTAATTTGTGCATTTTTTTTTCCTAACGGCCGCAAGGGGACACTCGAGCGGAAAAGGCAAGGGTGACACCGGTGGAATATATGTGCCGGGGAAGTGACTTTTACCGGTCCGGCCCTGTGAGCACTGCGCTAGCGTGTTACTGCCGTGTCCCATTGATTTTTACCAGTATGTTTTTTTTTAACCTGCGCTAGTTTTAGCATTAGCGTGGTGGCGCTAGCGTTAAATTCTCTGTGTACCGTCTTTCTTTGTAAATATCTCGTGTTTCAATGCGGGCACTTGCAGCTTTTGCATGTACCAAATGGTATTTCCTTTACAAATGTACTTGGGTGAGGTTTATAATCCAGTGCGCTCTGTACTCCGGAAATTACAGTATCGCAGAGCGGAAGGACAACATTTGCGACACCTCCCCGGCAGTAACGAGCACCGGCTCGACGGGACCGCATGAAACAATCAGCGCGACCTCAGCTGTCCACTTCACCCACAGCACCACGGCGGTGTCTTTAATACTTTTACAATTCGTTGACTTGTCAATCCCGCTGCTTGATGCCTTTTGTAGTTTTCGCTCACCCGCTTGCCGTTTCCATTCACGTGCGGATAGAAGAATAAAAACCCGTGAAGCTGGTACAGTCGGGGTAAAACACGCAAGGCTGGCATTACCTGCACCAGTCGCGGTTTGACTTCCACATTCCGTCAGCACTTTGGGGCGGGGGGGAGGTGGGGGGGGGGGCGCACTACTGTAATGTAAATGTCAGCTGAATTGTGTTGCTACAGCAGCTTCTAGTTCTACGAGATCTCCTCCCTGAAAAGATTTTTGCATACATTTGTTTTTGCTCCAGGCGAGTCGTGTACTGAAAAGAGCAAAAGATGTAAATCAGAGAAGAAGAAGAAACATGTGCACAACACAACCGTCATTTGGCAGAAACAAGCGCCGTTTAAATAACAGCGGAGGGCCGTTATCGTAACACTTGACGGACCCGAGCTTTCTTATGAATGACTGGAGGAAATGCCAGAAATATTGCGGTAGCAGCCGAGTGGTTACGGACCGAGGAAGTGATCATCATCTGCGAGAATAAATTATCCAGTGCCGCTGGACGGGGTTCGGATTCCGGCACTTCTGCTGTGGAATGAATTAAAAAAAAGAAAACAAGAGTCCACTGGAAGGCTGAGCGAGACGGACTTGAGAACGCAATCGATTGCTCAAGACATGATTCCTTATCTTGCGCGACGTGTGAATCATTCCAGACGGTAAATGTGGACGACGGGATTTAGTCATACTGCACGTCTAGTACAGAGTTATGTTCAAAGGGGGGGGGGGGGGGGGGGGGGGGGACAAAACAAAAAGTAATCATTTTGTTCCTGGCCTGATCGGAGATTCAAGCGCGGAGCCCAAGTGGAAACTAGCAGGCCGAATTTAAGGCAGTGCCCCACCAGATGGTTTCCGACGTTCACGCACACTGAGCAGAACTTTTTGTGCTGATCGACTGCAAAAAATTAGCACGTATCAATAAAGTTGGCGTGTCGTTTTAAATTATAACGCGCTACGAGAGCAAAGTGAGCATCTATCCATCCATACATTTTCTTTGCCGCTTATCCTCACGAGGACCGCGGGAAGTGCTGGAGCATATCTCATCTGTCAACGGGTACAACCGCAGGGCACATCGAGACAAACAGCCACACTCACAATCACACCTTGGGGCAATTTAAAGTGTCCGATTAATGTTTGACGTTTTTGGGTTGTGGGGGGAAAACGGAGTGCCCGGAGAAAACCCACGCAGGCACGGGGAGGACATGCAAACTCCACACAGGCGGGGCCAGGATCGAACCTGGGACCTCAGAACTGTGAGGCCAACACTCTACCAGCTGTGCCGCCGTGAGAATCTACAGCAGAGTATTTATCTATGCGTTGATTATTTTGTTAATTTCCTATTCATTATGCTATTAATCGCCTGGGTAAGTAAACATTTCATTTATATAATAAATGTTATATTATTATGATTATTATTATTGGTTTGTCAGGATACGCCAGGAAAAGCCCACTAGAACAGCCGCACTTTATTCTGAGTTAATCATAATGAGTTTAAATAGCGGCAAATGTGTCCAGACTTCCATTTAGCATGAGTTTTAATGCCATATAAACATTTCATTTATTAAATTGGTTTATTAATGCCCCGGGACCCTCATGAGGATAAGCGGCAAAGAAAATGGATGGATGGCTTTATTAATAGTGCACTGCTATTGGCTGGCAACCAGGCTAGCACTCCCCGCGAGCCTTGTGAGGATAAGCAGCTAAGAAAATGGATGGATGGATAGATAGATAGTTTATTAATAGCCAGGAAATGTCGGAAAATTAATCATTGTGTCATTTTACAAGACAACATGATCTTTGGTTTCCACAGGGGAGTTTTTTGCGCACGCTAGCTGGATTTTGACCCGCAGTCTAGCTAGAAAACCTTAGCGAGCCGACACGTCACGTATCGGCATTTTCTGGCCACCTCCATTTGGACACTAGCGTGCGGATGCCACGGGGGACCCAAACACAGCTGTTAAGGTCTTCAAACACTCAGCAAAAGTCACTAGTCCAATTATTTGTAAAAGGGATGCACTAGTTGACAACGCCGTAATAATCGCACGACTAGTAAGTTTCTTTCGGCTTGTCCCGTTATGGGGACGCCACGGCGCGACATCTCAGATGAACGCTCATATTTCTTTGGCACAGGTTTTACGCCGGATGCCCTTCCTGACGGAACAAATTCGACTAGTGTACATCTAACGCTGTACTAGTACACTCTGTGCCATCGGTGTCATATTCTGGCCCGCGGGCCAAATTTGGCCCTCTCTGTCGTAAATATTCTTCAATTTCTCTATTAGTCCGTGAAACCAGATGGACCAAAATAAGACATTTTGCAAACATCTTTACTTGGGAGAAAAATTAACGTTTTGGGAGTTGGCTGAGGGAGCAAAGCTAATTTATTTTCATAGCGCATTTCATACACGAGGTAACTCAATGTGCTTCACACCATTAAAGGCATTTGAAAACAAAGAGATAAAACATTTAAAATGGGATAAAAATAATAGAAATGACGAACAAAATATTAAAAAAAAAAGAGTTAAAACCGCATACAGTGCAAGTAATATGATCAAAAAGTGAATATATTCTAAAAAGCATGAGGAAAAAAAATGGATTTAAAAACATTCACACTTCCATTTGTGTTTAGCATAATAGCTAAATGCTGCTTCGCCACGTTTGCTTTAGACTCTGCGCTCCACTATTTGACCCGAGTCGGTCGATCTCACAGCTCTACTGGGTTTTGTATTCCGTAAGCATTTCTTTCATGTATTCAGGACCTAAATCATTTAGTGATGTATAGACCAGTAGCAGAACTTTAAAATCTATTCTAAAGCTGACGGTAAGCCAGCACAAGGATTTTAGGATTGGAGTTATATGCTCTGACCGCGTTGTTTTGACCAGAACGCGAGCTGCAGCTGTTTAATACTCTTTTTTGGGGGGGGGAGTCCACTCAGAAGACCATTACGATAGTCAAGTCTACTTGTGATAAAAGCATGGATGAGCTTTTCCTAGTCTGCTTGACACATACAAGACTTCACTCGAGATGTGTTCTTCAGATGGTAGAAGGCAGTTTTTGCGGTTGATTTGATATGATTGTTGAAAGTCAGGTCGCAATCAATCAGAACACCAAGGTTTCAGACTTGGTCTTTGGTTTTTAAAGATAGAGAGTCCAGGTGTTTACTAACAGCAATTGTCTTTTCTTTATTACCAAAAACAATTGTCTCAGTTTTGTTGCGATTTAGTTGAAGACAATTTTGGCTCATACAGTTATTTATCTGATTTAGACATTGGCACAATACCGCAATTGAAGTGTAGTCATCCGGAGACACTGCTAAATATAACCGCGTGTGATCCGCATAGCTACGGTAGTCAAAACTAAAGTTTTGAAGAATTTGACCCAAGGGTAGCATAAACAGGCTGAACGGGAGAGGTCCAAGAACTGACCCTTGAGGAACCCCATGGGTCATTGCCATTCGCAGAGACCGAGCACCTCCAAACGGTCACAAAGTAGCTCCTTTCCTCCAGGTAGGACTTAAAACCGTTTGAGGACCGTTCCGTTTAGTCGCCAAAGATGTCCTAGTAGTAAGGTCAAAGAACGTACTAGTACATGGACCTCAAAGTCAAAGAACTGAAGCTAAATGTTTGAGAAAGAGGAGGTGATGACCAAGTTTTGAAAACAAAAAAAATGAAATAAAAGTCACTTAAATGTGAGTCATGGTATATAACACAACTCGGCAGATAAAAACAACAACTTTACATGAATGGAGAAGTAGCAGAGTGCGACGGTTCAACGGTCTTACCTCGCAGCGGATGCAAGCGGGGATGTTTTCATTCCAGCAGGAGCCGAACGACCTGCCGCCTCGGATGAGAAAAGTTCGACAACTCAGAGGAGCCGCTGACGTGAAGAGAAGAAGGAGGAGGGAAAGAATATTTAAAAAAAAAAAAAAAAAAAAAAAAAAAAGCAACTTGCCTCGTCAGCCGGTGTGCGACGAGGGCGGTGCTCGGATGTGGACACATCCCACAGCTGCCATCTCTGGCCCGGATAGCTGTCACTCCGAGGGAAGACCCGGATCTCACAAAACAAAAACAAAAAATATATATAAAATAAACCCGCTTTCCGTTAAATTCAATTGGGCTTCCCTTTTTTTTTTTTTTTTTTGTTTGTTTTTTTTAAACAACAACGTAGACACGTGAGTCGTCCGGTCTTTGAACGCATCTGTACAAGAGCAGAGGGGGGGGGGCAGTATACGAATTCATCCCCACCTGACTGGTCTTTGAACGCACCCCCCGGTCTCGTTCAAATCAGGGCAGGTGGCGAGACGATGATGTGACACGACACGTGGCGCCAGCTCGCTTTTATCGACACGTTCGACGATATGTGACACATTCCTAACGTGTCGGCAGAAGAGTGGCGCCGGCGGCGGAAGACAGCGGCTCAATCACGCGTGGACACTCCGCTCCCACTCAACGGAAGAGCGGCCACGTGCGTGGAACGCCGGCATTTGCTATTTGGGGAAACAGCGACACCTGGTGGAAAATACAAGCAGCACACGAACCAGCTCGACTCCAGTAAACGTTGTTTGTTTGTTTGTTTGTTTGTTTGTTTGTTTTTCTGTGTGTTTGCTTGAGAGAGCGAGAACACAAAAATGAGGGCTCCCACATGTGTTTTCACGGCAGCAAATTAAAAATTAAAAAAAAGTAAGAAATCAGTATATTTAACTTTTGATAAAGTGTGCAGTTTGTACGAGGATTCCTGACGGGGTTTATGTTTATACACGATAGTTAAACTGAAAATAAAGGCAATACTCTGTCTTTTAACATTTTTTTTATAGGTATAAATGTTTAGTTAACTTTGAAATGGAACAAACAGCTATGCACTATCACAAGGTAACTAAGAATAATAAAAAATAGATATATTTTTGGGGATATTTTTAGAGCTATTCCACATGAGTACAACTCGTAACAGTTGGTTTAGAAATTTGAAAATTGATATCATTTTTTCTTTTCAGTATACACGCATTGAATTTGATGTGACTGTTGCCCCGAGTAACATGGCCGCTGGCCGCTACGTAGCACGTCACTGAGTTCACCTCGTCGTCATATCTAGTTCTCAATTTCAATTTGATATGGTTATAATTTTACGACAAACAGATAACCCGTTTCCTAAGCTCATACGGTCCTCATCTATATTATTAAGACAATGTTAATTTTTATGTAGCATCATTAAGGAGTAATGAAAATGACTTTTGTTTTTCATCTTGCCTTTTTTTACGGTTGCTAACGCCGGTTATTTTCATAACAATTAGCCGCAGGTGTTTAAGCATCGGCATCAAATCTGTGAGAAAAGCAAAGCTTGACGTCGATTATTAAATTAATACTTCACGATTTTGATCAAACATTTTCCTGAAAAGTGGCCGTGACTATTCTACCCGTCATGGCGAAAATGAATCCTGAAGAAAACAAATGTTGTATGAAAAACCCATTTTAAAAAAAAAATGTTTCTACATTTAACTGCAGATTAAAGCTGTGACTGCGTGTTGCAGTGGCTAAAAATATTAAATATACTCGAAATAAAACGTATGTTTTACTATGCTATTGTATTTTATAACATGATTACAACTTCAAATTCAGTTTCCCGCTTTGATCTCAGGAATAATGTTGAATTACTACATTACTACAAGACCTTCATCAAATCTGGAGATTACCTTTTTTTTTTTTTAAATCAAATTACTGGTCGGTTTATTAGTTATTGAATATTGCCTTCATTGTCCACTAATTGAAAGTGTCATCCACGAAAGCTGGCAGAAACTGAGTGTCAGATAATATCCACCTGAGTAGCTTGTGATTGTTCCTTAATTTATCCGTCCATCCATTTTCTTAGCCGCTTATCCTCACGAGGGTCGCAGGGAGTGCTGGAGCCTATCCCGGCTGTCGACGGGCAGGAGGCGGGGTACACCCTGAAGTGGTTGCCAGCCAATCACAGGGCACATTGAGACAAACAACCGCACTCATAATCACACCTACGGGCAATTTAAAGTGTCCAATTAATGGCAGGGCACATAGAGACAAACAATCGCACTCACAATCACACCTAGGGGCAATCTAGAGTGCCCAATTAATGGCAGGGCATGTAGAGACAAACAGCCGCACTCACAATCACACCTAGGGGCAATTTAGAGTGTCCAATTAATGGCAGGGCACATAGAGACAAACAGCCGCACTCACAATCACACCTACGGGCAATTTAGAGTGCCCAATTAATGGCAGGGCATGTAGAGACAAACAGCCGCACTCACAATCACACCTACGTGCAATTTAGAGCGTCCAATTAATGTTGCATGTTTTTGGGATGTGGGAGGAAACCGGAGTGCCCGGAGAAAACCTACGCAGGAACGGTGAGAACATGCAAACACCACACAGGCGGGTACGGGATCGAACCCAGGACCTCAGAACTGCGAGGCCAACACTTTCCAGCTGACCCGGCTTCCATTTAAATTGTTTAATACATGAATCCCCAAATCCCACCATGCACGCAGTTACTGGATAAATCCTGTCTTTGGGAATTGGGCTTTGTAAATATTACATTTATCCATACATCCATATAAATATCCATATTCCAATTTGACACTCGTGTATTTAGTCGTGATGCTTGTACTTGGAGAGCTAAGTATTGCTTCCACTGGGTGTAAAAGGTTCAGAAACCATCAGAAAGCGAAATTGCGCAGCGTCATGTGACGCAGTGGGGGCTCTGAGCATCAAACGCCCCCCCCCTCCCTCCCTCCCTCCCTCCCCCATCCTCCTCTCCCTCCTCCTCCTCCTCCTCCTCCTCCTCCTCCGAGTTCAGCATCCTCATCCCGCCGAGTGGCAACATGCAAGCCGTGCTGCTCCTTTTACCCCTGCTGGCCCCCTCCGGCGCCATCCTGCCCGAGCCGACGCACCCGGGAATCCGCCTCATCCAGCACAATTCCCTGCAGGAAGAGGAACGCGCGGCGGCGGCGGTGCAAGCGGAGCAGCAAACCCCTGTGCAGCAAGTAAAGAAAACATGACACGGCAATATTGATATGCGTTTGTTAAAGCATGTTGGAATATGTTTTGTGTGCAATAAATTGACAATATGATTTGCACTCCCCACGCACAGGAGTCAAACCTCACGACAACAACTGCGCAGTCCACCCATGTGGACAACAATATTGACGCTGTGAGTACTTCGTGTGTACCTCAACATGGTTCTCAACATAGAGTATAAACACTCAATATGGCGCAGTGCAGTACACAATGTACAACCATATTTTTGTTATTATTGTCATCCTTCAGCACTTGTTCGATTTGACTACGTTTTATTTTCTCTTTGCTTTAACAGGTTAATTTCATTCCTCTGCGGATCATCTGATTATATTTTATACATGGGTGCATTTTGAAATAATACATTGTTGGTCATTATAATTTAATATTAAATATGGTGGGTAAAAAAAGAAAAAGAAAAGTCAGCTCGGGGGCAGAATTTATCCTTCGAAGCTGATGGAAATGTTCCTGTTTGAGGTTTGCGTCACCGCTGAGGATTGTGGGAAGGAGAGGTACTGTCAACACGACAGCCGCGACTCCAGGTGCAAGCCTTGCAAAGGCGTCGACGTGGTGAGTGACAACTTCATCCATCCATCCATCCATAGAGTTTCTTTGCCGCTTATCCTCACCAGGGTCGCGGGGAACGCCGGAGCCCATCCCAGCTGTCAACGGGGAGGAGGCAGGCGGGGTACACCCTGGACTGGTCGCCAGCCAATCGCAGGGCACATCAACACAAACAGCTGCAGTCACAATCACACCTTGGGGCAATTTACTGTGTCCAATTGATGCGTTGCGTGTTTTTGGGATGTGGGAGGAAACTGAGGTACCCGGGGGAAACCCACGCAGGCACGGGGAGAATATGTGAACTCCACACAGGCGGGGGCCGGGTCAAACCCGGGTCCTCAGAACTGCGAGGCCAACGCTTCACCAGCTGAACTACCGTGCCGAATACACGCACTACTGTACCAATAACATTTCCGCAACCAGGCCCAACTAATCGGGATTGTCATGCACTAGTAACCTTGGGACTCCGCTACTAGCACCAAAATGCCCACTTGTAGCTTTTGCTCACTAGTAAGTTTTCCTATTACGTTAGCATGTCAAATTTTAAGTACTTGTATGCGAAAACAGCATCCAGTATTGGAAAACAAATGGGGGGGGGGGGATTTTAGGTCCATATTTATACTGCAGTGAACAATTATTTTAATAATCAATTAGTGTCTCTATAAAATTTTTGTTCGATTAACCATGGACTTGGATAAAAACATTCATTTATTCAAAAACAGAACATTTTAAATTGACACTGCTGAAAATGCATAAGTTGAATATGGTTTGGTCCGCAACATGTCAAAAAATGTTATTTTTCAAAGTAAAAGCAGATTTTTTTTTTTTTTTTGCAAATGTTTTGATTCAACACACAAGACTACCACAAATCTGAAATAATTTACTGCTGAGCTTGAAATTTCACCACACACGATAAATCGATTATCAAAACAGTCTTCAATAAATTTGTATATTGATTAATCGTGACACCATTAGTTACTAGTAGGTAGAACTGTTCTACTAGTACGCACTAGCCGATACACTCATTCATTACATGTTATTTACTCGTGAGTACAAAGCGTACCAGTACATAAACGCCCAAACAGCTTTCCATAATCGAGTGTAAATGTGCAAACAGACCACAAAGTTATGAAATACTATTTGAATGAGAGGACAAGGTCACCCTCACGCATTCAAATATAATATCGCAGCGATCATTTTAATTATTGTTGTGTTGTTGCAGTCCTGCGCCGAGGACGAGGAGTGCTGCGGTCTGACCTTGTGCATTTGGGGTCAGTGCAGTCCAAACGCCACCAAAGGACAAGCCGGCGGCACGTGTCGGCTTCAGGCGCACTGCGGACCGGACCTCTGCTGTGCCTTCCACGCAGGTGACCCCACGCCGTAGGACTGAAAGGCGCTCGGACAAACCGCTTCGACGCTCTCGTGGCGTACACGCGGTTGGAACTCACTCGTAAAAATGACCCATACCTGTCAACTTTTTCCCCCTTTTTCGATGCCGCTTATCCTCACGAGGGTCGCGGGGAGTGCTGGAGCCTATCCCGGCTGTCGACGGGCAGGAGGCGGGCTGCACCCTGAACTGGTTGCCAGCCAATCGCGGGGCACATAGAGACAAACAGCCGCACTCACAATCACACCTACGGGCAATTTAGAGTGTCCAATTAATGGCAGGCGACATCGAGACAAACAGCCGCACTCACAATCACACCTACGGGCAATTTAGAGTGTCCAATTAATGGCAGGGCAGATAGAGACAAACAGCCGCACTCACAATCACACCTAGGGCCAATTTAGAGTGCCCAATTAATGGCAGGGCACATAGAGACAAACGGTCGCACTCACAATCACACCTACGGGCAATTTAGAGTGTCCAATTAATAGCAGGGCAGATAGAGACATACAGCCGCACTCACAATCACACCTAAGGGCAATTTAAAGTGTCCAATCAATGGCAGGGCACATAGAGACAAACAGCCGCACTCACAATCACACCTAGGGGCAATTTAAAGTGTCCAATAAATGGCAGGGCACATAGAGACAAACAGCCGCACTCACAATTACACCTATGGACAATTCAGAGTGTCCAATTAATGGCAGGGCACATAGAGACAAACAGCCGCACTCACAATCACACCTAGGGCCAATTTAGAGTGTCCAATTAATGGTCGGGAACATGGAGACAAACAGCTGCACTTACAATCACACCTACGGGCAATCTAGAGTGTCCACTTAATGGCAGGGCACATGGAGACAAGCAGCTACCATCACAATCACACCTACGGGCAATTTAGAGTGTCTAATTAATGGCTGGAAACATGGATACAAACAGCCACACTCACAATCACACCTACGGGCAATTTAGAGTGTCTAATTAATGGCTGGAAACATGGATACAAACAGCCACACTCACAATCACACCTACGGGCAATTTAGAGTGTCCAATTAATGGCAGGGGACATCGAGACAAACAGCCGTACTCACAGTCACACCTACGGGCAATTTAGTGTCCAATTTAATGCATGTTTTTGTGATGTGGGAGGAACCCAGAGTGCCCGGAGAAAACCCACACAGGAATGGGGAGAACATGCAAACTTCACACAAGCGAGGCCGGGATCGAACCCGGGTCCTCAGAAGCGTGAGGCCAACGCTTTACCAGCTGAAGCACCGTGCCGTCCCATTTGGCTACAATTACATAATTGTGTACTGTGTGAGCCTTTCACTGGTGCTTATATAACAGCATTTCAATTGTGCGCGCGGTGATAGCGAATTCCGTCTGGAGGTCGCCGTGAACGACGCGTTCGTGTGTTGTGTTTTCAGCTTTGCTCTTCCCCGTCTGCTCCGCTAAACCCATCGAACGCGAGCGCTGTTTTCCTGCCTCCAAGCACCTGAACGAGGAGGACACGCCCAGAAAACATTGCCCTTGTGCTGGGGACCTCCATTGCCAGAACCTGGGGTGCGTATCCATCAATCCATCCATCCATCAATCCATCCATCCATCCATCCATTTTGTTTGCCGCTTATCCTCACGAGGGTCGGGGGTAGTGCTGGAGGCGAAGTACACCCTGAACTGGTTGCCAGCCAATCGCAGGGCACATGGAGACAAACACCCGTACTCACAATCACACCTACGGGCAATTTAGAGTGTCCAATTAATGTTGCATGTTTTTGGGAAGTGGGAGGAAACCAATTATTACTTTATTACCGGACTAGCATAAATTAGTGATTGACAACTGCGCGTTCCGACTTTCATACAAATTTGGATTATGTTGTTGCCATAACAAAGGAATTCTGGTGTAAACTCAGGACACCCTGCGCATGGTTTATGTCGGTGTTCCACAAGGCTCCATGTAAGGTACACAGAAATTTACATTTTCATAAATGGAGAGAGAGAACATTCGCACTCACAATCCCACCGAGGGGCAATTTAGAGTGTCCAATTAATGTTGCATGTTTTTGGGATGTGGCAGGAAACCAATTATTACCGGGCTAGCATAAATTAGTGATAGACTACTGCTCGTTCCGACTTTCAAACAAATTTGGATTATGTTGTGGCCATAAAAAAAGGAATTCTGTTGTAAATTCAGGACCCCATGTACATGGGTTATGTCGGTGTTCCACAAGGCTCCGTGTAAGGTACACAGAATTTTACATGAATATTCACAAATGGAGAAAGAGAACAGTTGTACTCACAATCACACAGAGGGGCAATTTAGAGTGTCCAATTCATGTTGCATGTTTTTGGGATGTGGGACGAAACCAATTATTATTCTACTACTGGAGTAGCATAAATTAGTGATAGACTACTGCACGTTCCAACTTTCATACAAATTTGGATTATGTTCAGGACCCCCTGCACATGGTTTATGTCGGTGTTCCACAAGGCTCCATGTAAGGTACACAGAATTTTACATGAATATTCACAAATGGAGAGAACAGTTGTACTCACAATCACACCGAGGGGCAATTTAGAGTGTCCAATTCATGTTGCATATTTTCGGGATGTGCCCAGGGAAAACCCACGCAGGCACGGGGAGAACATGCAAACTCCACACATGCGGGGGGCGGGATCGAACCCGGGACCTCAGAACTGTCCAGCTGACCCAGCGTGCCGCCATGATCAGACAAGCGAAACGAAAATGCATCTTAAATTTCTGGAACATTCCCATCACAGTTCCGTGGGACGTTGCAATGGGGAATTTGGGCAAAAATTGGAAACATCCTGTGGGAATTTATGGGAATTGATCTGTCTCCCCTCTTCCAGGCGAGGATCGATGTGCCTTCGGGCGGTCGACTCCAGCGAAGAGGCCCTGACAGACAGCCTTTACTCGGCCATCGACTACATCCTCTGAAACGCCGCAATATTTTCCTCCTCCAAATCCTCAGGAACGACGCCGCCTTCCCGTCCGCACGCACCGTAAAGCCGCGCAGCGCGGAACGTGAAATTATATTTGCTTACCGGAGGATTCCGAGTCTTATCAAACAGGAGATGGGTGACCGCACGAGTAGCTCACTTCCCTCGAGGATTAAAGTCATCGCAGGGGCGGGTCATCGGGTTCACAGAGGTTTTTGCTGCCTCGCCGCAACTACTATGCACTAAAGCTTCTCACGCTGTATGAATAAAAATGTATTGCACAGTTTGGAAATCCTGACATTTTTTTCCTCCACCGAATTTAATCATCATACAAAATAGCTCTAAACCTGAGAAACTAGCGAACAAATCTACATTTTGGTACCTTTAAGCAACACTTTATGGTTGTTAGTCAAGGTACGACTGCAATCTTGCTAATCTTACAGATTACAGATGCAGAATTGATTTAACAAGTAATAATTCACCCTCCAAAATGAGGTTTGCTTTAACAGAGGTTTAGAAGTTTTCTATGAGATTTTAAAAATGTATTTTTTTTTTGACTAAAAGGGTATTTACACTGTTATAAATCACTTCCAACAAGTACCGTAATTTCCGGCCTATAAACCGCGACTTCTTTCCCCACAAGATTTCAACCCTGCGGTTTATGCGGTGATGCGGCTAATTTGTGCATTTTTTCTAATGGCCGCAAATGGGCACTCGAGCAAAAAAGTTAAGAGTGAGACCCGTGGACTATACGTGCCGAGGAAGTGACTTTTACCGGTCCGGCTGCTAGCGTGTTCCTGCCGTGTCCAAGTGATTTTTAACCGGCCCTGTTAGCGCAGCGCTAGCATTAGCATTTGCGTGGCCACGCTAGAGTTAAACTGTCTGTGTACCGTCTTTCTTTGTAAATATCTCATGTTTCTATCCGGGCACATGCGGCTTTTACACGGTTGCGGCCTATATATGTACCAAATGGTATTTCCTTTACAAATGTACTGGGTGAGTCTTATAAGCAGGTGCGCTCTGTAGGGCGGGAATTACGGTATTCAGAAGCGGAGCTAAAAGTGACCGTTTGACTTTGTTTATTTGGACCACATGACGCGATCTCAGTTTGAGGGTTCAAATTGTCTTGAGTCCACGGTCGGCTGAACTGGACAAGTCCCCCACCGCACATCAGTTTTTTTTTTTTTTTTTTTTCTCATGAAGTTGGGAGAACTAACTGTAGGGTGGGGGAGGGGCTGCCCCCCTCCCCCTTTTTCCTGCGGTTTTTGAGTCAGTCAGTCCAGGCCCACAGGAGTTCAGCTTCTTCACACACAGCACATTTAGATTACTCATACTGCACAAAAGCCACATCCACATCATATTCAGGGTCTGCAGGGGAACTGGCACGTCGGTGCTGCCTTTGCCCCCCACCCTCCTTTAATTGTTCATGCCGGGACCACTAATAAAGATTCTTTTAACCCATTCATGGGCAGCGTCCCATTTTTGGGACATCATGATTTTCACAGATTATATCCTTCAGTATATCAAAATATTTAGGTGTTTTAATCTGAAGCCATATTTTGGTGTCAGGAAAGGATAACTCACCCTCTCGCGGGCAGCGTACCATTTTTCATATAATTTAACCATAAACAAAAAAAGAAGTATTTCCTTGATTGTGGCCTGTTAGACTTTTATCTCAATAAGGCAAAAAATTGCCAACCTGCCCATGAATGGGTTAAAATATCACCTCACTAAACAAACATTCCATTGCACTACTATTCAGTAGTCCTGCTTAGCACATTTCCCACATTACGTTTTGTACGTCCTCACCGGGTAGCCCACCCGTCACCCCCAAATCTCCCCACTATTGTTCTGCTTTTGTTTGCGCTCCTCCTCCCCTTGTCCCCGAAACAGTTTTTTTTTCTGTCAGGCTGCACTTTCAATACCCAGAATTTTTTTTTTTTCTAATGAATAATAGGGAAAGAGCAAAACTGCTCCAGCACAAAAGGCATTCAGTCACTATTCTGCAAGGCCATGCAGCTGAATACAACAGACAGAAGAATAAAAATTATGAAGGCACGACTGTAGTCGCTTCATACAGAAACATTTCAGGTGCGAAAGCTTCTGTGCATTGGTGATATTCTCCTCGCTTTGATTTTTTTCATCCACATTTACATAGGAACTTATAAATTTGTTTATTATATCCTATTTACATACTGCCTCACAGTTACGAGGACCCAGGTTCAAAACTAGCCTCTCCCGTGCATGCGTAAGTTTCCTCCTACATCCCCAAAACACACAGGGTAGTTCTCCAATTTAGAAATCATAGGTGCATATGCACTGCGAGATAATCCAAAAAGAAAAATCCAGAAATCACAATGTAGAATTTTTTTAACGATGTGTGTGATACAGCTGCAAATAAGTATTTGAACACCTGAGAAAACCAATGTTATTTGGTACAGTAGCCTTGAATTGACAGAGGTCAAATGTTTCCTGTAGTTGTTCAGCAGGTTTGCACACACTGGAGGAGGGATTTTGGCCCACTCCTCCACACAAATCTTCTGTACATCAGACAGGTTTCTGGGCGTTCGCTGAGAAACACGGAGTTTCAGCTCCCTCCAAAGATTTTCTATTGGGGTTAGGTCTGGAGACTGGCTAACCCACGCCAGAACCTTGATATGCTTCTTAAGGAGCCACTCCTTGGTTTTCCAGGCTGTGTGCTTCGGGTCATTGTCATGTTGAACGACCTGGCCACGACCCATCTTCAATGTTCTGACTGAGGGAAAGATGTTCCCCAAAATCTCACAATACAGGGACGCGGTCATCCTCTCCTTAATACAGAGCAGTCGTCCTGTCTCAAGTGCAGAAAAACACCCCCAAAGCGTGATGCTGTTATCTCCAGGTTTCACAGTAGGGATGGTGTTCTTGGGATGGAACTCATCATTCGTCTTCCTCCAAACACGGTTAGTGGAATTATGACCAAAATGTTCCATTTTGATTTCATCTGACCACAAAAATTTCTCCCTTGACTCCTCTGTATCATCCAAATAGTCATTGGCAAACTTAAGACGGGTCTTGACATGTGCTGGTTTAAGCAGGGGAACCTTCTGTGCCATGGATGATTTCAAACCATGACGTCTTAAGTGTATTTCCAACAGTCGCCTTGGAAACGGTGGTCCCAGCTCTTTTCAGGCCATTGACCAAGTGCTGTCGTGTAGTCCTGGCCCGATTCTCACCTTTCTAAGGATCATTAAGACTATTCTAGCTGATAGGTGTTCAAATACTTATTCGCAGCTGTATCACACAAATCGTTTAAAAAAAATAAAAAAAATCATACATTGTGATTTCCGGATTTTTCTTTTTAGATTCTCTCTCACAAGGGACATGCACCTACGATCAAAATTTCAAACCCCTCCATGATTTCTAAGTGGGAGAACGTGCAATATAGCAGGGTGTTCAAACACTTATTTTCTTCACTGTAGCTCTTTAAATGGGCCTGCTATATCTGTCACATTGTGGTGTTCATTTTGAAACTTTGAACAACAGGAAAACCAACGGCCAATTTTTGGCCACTTGTTAAAACCGGGCGCCAAAACAAGCACACTGCCGGACAGCTCAGTGTGTGGCAGACCTGACGGAAAGTAAGCCAAAATTCGTCTTATATTTAAAAAGAAAAACTGAGGTTATGAAATAAAACATTTTAATTCATTTCTAAAATCATCTCAAACTATTTTTCACACAGGATTTGAATCTCAAAAGAAAAACACCAACAGAGGAAAAGGAGACTTTCATCAGACATTGGCATTTCTACGGTGAACAGCTGGTGGGGGCATCAAAAGCCCGGCGGGCCGGCGAGAGACAGGAAGTCTGGCCAACTTTCTCCAACCTCTGTTGTCCGTCTATCAAGCAGCAGTGGGTAAAAGTGCCAACTTCAGCTCACGCTCTCGGATGAAGAGGGAAAAAGAAAAAAAAAAAAAGAGGGAACTCCTTTCCCCTCTCATTATGTTGCATCGGATCAGTGACAAACAGATCCATGAAATCGTAATATAGACAACAGGATGACGTGTATGTGAGTAGCTTCAAAAGAATGATTATAATCCGAGGAAAACAATGTACAGAAAAAAAATAAATGTAAGATTCATCTTTACTTTTGATTTTCTAAAGCGAAGAATTGAAGACCGTAACCGGACAAAATCTATTGGAGGTGGTGATGAGCAAAAAGTTCAGACGTTCCGCAGTAGAACAGAATTAAGTCGTGACGCTTCACATCCAAAAGCTTTTGCGGATCAAGTGAGAAGCGGAAGCTTGGATCTCCAGGATTTCCTTTTTTGGTGGCTACTTAAGCTCGCTTTGATAGAATTCAAAGAAAGGTGAGCGAACGGAAGAAGACGAAACGGGCTGTGAGCACTTTAATGGTCGCTGAGAAATCGGTATCATCGAGGTGACCCGGACAAGCGGAGGGAGGCTGACTGGTGAGACGTGATTGTGTCAGAGTCTTGACCATCTCCAGAGTTTGACGACAATTTGTCTTAAAAGTTAAATTTTCTGTCAGGGATAGCTTCTCGAATTCCCTTTACACTTTACAGTACGATAAAAACTAACAGTGCACAACTGGGTTTCCCAGGGTGAGAGCATTTCAACCTCATGAAGCTGCTTGACGTTCAAGTCTTTTTTTTTTTTTTTTTCCCGAACCGCTCACCCATACCGAATCCCAAAAAGGTCGCCAGATGATCCGAATGACGCGGGATTAGGCTGCAGGACTCAATCCTGCCCCGGATCCTTAGCTGGACCCCCGTCTAGGTAAATCTTGAGGGCCTTCTCTTTCCGCGGCGAGTAGCTAACCCGATGTCCGGTCTTGAGCAGGCGGCTGCTCTCCTTCTTCATGAGTTCATTGCGCTCGTCCTCTGAGAGCTCCATTGGCTCCTCTGTGCTGTCCCTGCACACACATCACAGTAATGATGGCCTCAAATGTGGGGCATGACACAATTTTCTGTCTAAGTCATGACATTTCCACTACAGTGATGCCTCGGTTCTCGACCGCAATCCGTTCCAGAAAACGGTTCGAGAAGTGATTTGTTCGAAAACCGAATTGATGTTTCCCATTACAATGAATGGAAAAAGACATAATGCGTTCCTAGTCTACAAAATTGGGCTTTTTAAAGCTTTTTTTTAGTTTTTAGTGATAAACTGCATAGTAGAAATAAATGTATAGTTTAAACACTTTATATACACCAAAACAATTTAAGAAATATATTTACTTTTTGCTTAAAATGTATGCTTTAGTAATAGAGTACGCTAGGCTGGGAGTGCATTGCTGTATCTAAAGCAACTCGGCCCCCAGCCTTGTAAACTTTTTTTTTTTTTAATGAACAAAAGTGCAGAATAACTAAACAAGGAACTTGCCTTCTTTGGAGTCATGATTGGGGGTTAATACGGTTATCCTCGATAAGAAGAAAAACAACAGGACACGTCTGTGTACGGAGGCTGCGTTATACAGAATAACGAAAGTGCGCTGGTTGCGCCGCGTGCGTTATATCATTTCTAGGTTGTTTTTTTTTGGGGGGGGGGCATTAAAATTGAAAATAAAACGCGTCGTGGGTGGGTGAACTGCTTGCGCCACGCGCAATGTTATTTAAGGGGGCATTCGAATAGACAATAACAAAACGCGTCGTGGGTGGGTCAGCTTCTTGCGCCGCAGACAATATGCTATTTCCGGGTTTTGTCGGCAGCATGGGAATTCACAACAAAGCGCATCATGGGTCAGCTGGTCTGGCCGCGCGCATTATGTTACTTCCAGCCTTTGTCGGGGCGTTCGTGTACCGATTTTTGTTCGAAAAGAGAAGCAAAAAAAAATCTCAATTTTCTTTCGAAAACCGATTTGTTCGAAAACAGGGACATTCGAGGACCGAGGCTTTACTGTAATCCACATACAAAATACAGAAACATGCACTTTGTGTAAATTGGAGATGTCCTCAGACAAATTGTAACTATCAATAATACGAGTGATTTCTAAATAGATTTTTAAGTATCCCCTAAAACAGCTTTTGCTAATTTCTCCTTTCATAATGACCAATTCAAAAGATCTACCTGTAAAAGACCACAGCCCCATCATCACAGATGTACAGGGGCCACATGTTTAACGCTGACACCTTGGGGTTCCAGTCCAAATCCTGATGAATCTCCAGCACAGAAATGTCACAGGGAAATGTTCCTCGACCCTGCAAACAGCACATGCAAAAACCGTCAATGAGCAAAAAAAGAAGGTAAATGGTGATAAGGTCCAGGATTCTGGAGGAATTTCACAAACCTTGGCAAACTCCAGCTTTTCAAGCGGGATATCACTCATTTCACTGAGCTGCCATGATGAAGTAAAAAAAAAAAAAACTATCGTCAACATGAAGTAGGACGTTCGCAACGATCTGACAAAAGCACGTTTCAGTGAACCAACCGACTTTAGCAGCAGGACATACCTTCTCCTTGAGTTCCTCAACATTGCTGCTCTCCAGAATCACTTCTTGGAAGGAACTCAGTTTCATTGTGGATGGACTCCACCTACGGGTCAGAACAGCCAGCTGGGACATTGACTTCATCTTCTCGGGTTCTGAAAAAGCGGTCAAAAGGCAATACGTGCGTCAGAGAACGGCCACACAACACTTTAGGTTCAACTTTAAGACTAATCGCATTAACATTAAATCACAAAAATGTTTATTTTAAGAACAAAACCATCCACTCATTTTTGTTAGCATTTAGAATTAAAATAAACAATAGCGGAGATAGACTCCAGGATAACCGGTACAGAAAATATATATTTTTTTCTTTTTGCCGCTGATCCTCACGAAGGTCGGGGGGAGTGCTGGAGCCAATCCCAGCTGTCAACGGGCAGGGGGCGGGGAACACCCTGAACTGATTGCCAGCCAATCGCAGGGCACATGGAGACAAACAGCCACACTCATAATCACACCAAGGGACAATTTAGTGTCCAAATTATGTTGGATGTTTTTGGGAAGTGGGAGGAAACCAGAGTGCCCGGACAAAAACCCACGCAGGCACGGGGAGAACATGCAAACTCCCCTCAGAAATGTGAGGCCAACTTTTTACCAGCCGATCCACCGTGCCCACCATTTATAATACATAGCTCCACAAATATCTGAATGGATTAAAAAAAAAAATTAAAAACAGACAGACATAGCATTTAAATTATTAAAAGTCCTGCAATATTTTTTGTATTAATTTAGCCGGTTAAGAATGAAGCTGACCACAGATTTCAGAGTTATTCATACTTGGCCTATCCCTGTTATATTTACAGTTTTACAATGTCAAAATATCTGAAGTGGAAAAAAAAATACTTAAAAAAAAATACTAGCAGTGGCCTGAGGCCCACAGCACACAGAGCAATGCGACCAGAATTGAGTGAATTGGACCGTCGCCCAAAAAAATGACAGTAGACAACTCTTTGCCGCCTATCAAACAATTGAGAACCAAATATCTATTGTCGCGCTGCAATCCTGTATCAGATTTGGAGGCTCCACATATACTGCTGTATGTAGTTACATTTTGCACCACAAAACATGGCACAATTGTTAAGGAAGAACCAGATTGCTACAAAGAGACGAAACCAGTGTTACAGCAGTGTGGACATTTTGAGAGGCAGTTACCAACGATAGATTGCCCCCATTCACTTGAGTGCACCTGTGCATTTTGGCGACAGAGTTCAAAGGAGGGTGGCGGAACGATAAATACCGTCGAGGATTTCCATAAAAACTTCCCAGTTGGAGGAGATGCTGATGTCTTCCTCATAAACATTGTAGTCTAGGAATACTGTGCCTGGATTCTTCCATGTTTTTTTCCTGAGACGCACACTGAGTACGAAAACAATAGTATTTGATTGGTATGCGTGACCATTTCCTCCTCAATCCGTTTGACTTTGTGGACTGCGTCCATGTGTGGGCTTACCGGACAACGTTGAGGTCAAGTTTGCACTGCTCTTTCAAGAGAGGAAGCAGCTCCTCTTTCGACTGTCGCACAGTCATGCCCTTTGCAAACACAGCATCAACGAGGAACTTGCAGGGCTACGTAACACGCGAAAGACAATAATTAACTCTACAATTACCTCACTTGCAAAATCAGGTCTTTTTTTTGCTCTCCTTCTCACCTCTTGTTCATTTACAAGCAGTTGATACACTTTCACTCGGTATTCGCCCTTTTTCAAGGCTCTCCCAAGCCGAATGGTTATCTACGGGATGGAAAGCAAGCTCAGCGGGTTACGGAGCCAACCGAGCGGAATCGATTTTTAAAATGGATCCTGACCTTGTTGTCGTCAGAGAACGACGACAGGGTTTCGTTTAGCCGTACGCTCTCAAACTCCTGGTTGTTGGCGTACACCCGAAACACTTTGAACTGGGCCGAGGTGACGCCGACGTAGGGCTCCAGGTTGTGTTTGAATGCTGCCAGCGTTATCCTCTTGTCCACGTGAACCACTAAACCTGTGGAACAGCACAGCAAAAGAACTCAAAACCAGCAGATCTATCCCTCCCAAAACACAGGGTCCATACAAGGTGTCCCACACTTCCTTTTTTTCATTTTAGGTTATCACTCATGCACATAGCTGGACATCGTAGCAGTGGCCAAAACACCGCTCCGTGTAGTATATTTTACACGACCCATTGCACATTTCTCACAAGATGATCTATTCTTAAACCACAGAAGGCCTGCTATAACCAAAACTGACGAAAACATTCAACTCTTCGAACTGGCCTTCAAACCAGAGAAAGTCTACTCTGAAAGCTTGCATTGGAACGGAGTATCAACAAAAGCTTGATAGCGACAAAGCTATAGGTTACAGAAGATTGTTCATGTGAACTACTCCTAAAGGGTAAAGGATCGTTGACACATGGAGAAAAAAAAAAGTGTGATTTAGCAACGAGTTGGTCTATCTTTGGTAAGGAAAATGATAACTTGAATTTGGGAAAATCAACCCGGGCAAAAATTCCTGAGCATCAGACAGACTCTCTGAAACTGACACTTCACTGAGGCAGGTTACTGAGCTGATTGGATAATATTTCCTTCTGTGATGCATGATTTTAAACATTTCTCAAATTGGCGAGAGCTGTCGTCACGGACATCAATAAATGGACCTTTCCGACCTGTCAATCACTCGTACAATAATAGCCAATCAGATTGTCGCATTGTCTTAACCCCTGGCTTGACACGCCCCTCTCGCGGCATTGTCCCACAAGCAATGCTAGTTGTCAGTAGCGTGCGCTTGGAAAAGTTGTTACAAAGAAAATGGTCCTCAGATGCGTGCAATTTTGATGAAAGATATCTTGCGAGGTTACAAGGGGCCCGCTTGATTCGTTTTCCAAAGCATAAAACACAGTTGACGATGGATTAAGGCTCGTGGAAGACCGAATGTACAACTAAATGTGGACAATAACAAACACATGGCCGTACGATCGAATATAAGTGAGGGAGAAGTAACTTCTGAGTTTGATTGAATTATTATCGGTGCTTTATACATTGCTGGAGAACAACTTTCACTTTGTTAGCGTATCACTGACCTGATGAACGAAGTGTGTAATGTTTTATGCCGAAGAGTCGGGTTAGTGATACGTAAATGTGCCATGTCATGCAAGAGAAATGTCGATTTGCCTATTTGTATCACACCAGACTTTTAAGACAGAGCACTGGGTTCGATTACGAGGAAGTCAAAGGAATACACCCACTCACTTATCAAGACTACAACGATATTACTCATGATCTTTCCAAGTAAAAAGTACTCATCCTGCTTTACATGCACAGTACGATTCCACTATTTTATCCTGTTGGATTTCAATGTGAAGTTTGTGAGGCGTCAAACCATTTTGCATCGATCGCTTAAGTTTCGCTGTAACTCTGACATTGCTTCCTGCTCCGTCCAGAATCTTAATTCTGTGTATATATCTTTGCGTGAAATAGTTGAGACCTCTCTGCAGAACTCTCTTGGACAAGTCTGACGCATTTGGCAAAAAACACACTCCAATATGATCTGGAATACGCGATAGAGAATCTACTTCAAACATGTTCTGTTCTCTGAAAGCTTGTGGGACATTGCCAAGGGGGTGGAGCTTAAGCTCGCCATCAGAAAGGTCCATTAGTGTCATGCCGTCAATTGACAAGGGGGTGGGAATAATGTGCTTATAAAAACGCATAGCTAGCCTGTGAAATGCTGGTGACCTCACTGAAACCGCAACTGTGCACTCAGTATTGAAAACCGATACAGGACACTTTTGCCCCCCCCCCCCCCCCCCCCCCCACATTTACAAAAAAAAATAACCTACCAACAAGGCACGCACAGGCTGAATAGGTAACTGGGTATAAAACACAATCAAATCAGGACAACGTTCTTTGATGTATTAATTTCGTACTATCTTAGTGCCCATTTAGGAACTATGTTGAAGTAAATGAAAGTGCTTCATTTAGACAAAAAAAATTGCCTTTGTCACCATCTTGTGGCATCTAAAACCAACAATTATTCTTTATACTTTTTTTGGGGAGGAGGGCGGGAATGGCATCAATTAATAGAAAATCTTATTCGTGAAGAGAAGAAATGAGAAAAATAACTACTTGAACATAATAGGTTCTTTTAACTACATCATGAATAGAAAGTTCATACATTTTTGTGAATTGCTGGCAGAGTCATCCTGGAAACAAGGTTCTGTCCTGAAGTAAAAGTAATGGGCTTCTGATTTAACCTTCCCATTGTCGTCATACTCGCTGTCCGTTCCAGAGTCTTCCTCTGCAGTGTCCCGGGTCTCTTTTTTGCCCTCATGGGCCTTGGAGCGACGGCTACTCGTGATGCTGTGCGAGTCCAAGCCGTTGGCCAGCTGAATGGGACCGCTGTCCGCATTGCACAGCGTGTCACTACTGTGACTCGAGCTCAGAATGTCACTGTCCACTGAGCTGGTGCTTCGGTCGTTGTTGACCTCAGAGTCTGAGCGTTCCTCGCAACCAAAGTGATTCTCTGGGTCGGATGAAGCGCTGCCCCTGCACCCGGTAGTGACCCCGATCCGGTTTTCTAGCTCTCGGTTGTCCGCGGCTGCGCAGGGTGAGTTTGAGTCCGCCTCTTGGCTTGGGGATTCAATGTGTTCGAAGTCGCTGGCGTCAGAGCTTTTCCGGCTATCGCTGTTGCTGGAGCTCTGCTGCTGCTGCTGCTGCTGCAGAGACAGGTTCTTTAACTTTTCTGTGCTCTCCTCAAGGATAGCCTCCACTGATTTCCTGTTGCCTTTTGACCCTTCAAAGGGTAGAGCTGAGTCACTGCCAACCTTTTGGCAAAGAGTTCTGCTGGCCAAAGTGCCGGGGGACTGTTCGGGAAGTAAGACCAGTAGTCGGATCGTATTCCCGTGGCGATCTAAAAGCTTCCACAGCAGCGAGTCCGTGAAAGCCACCTGATGATCAGTTGACTCTGAACTCTCCACAAAAATCTATAAGAACACAATAATGTAACAAGACAAAAAAAGAAGGTAGGAATGAATCATCATCTTTTTATGCCAGAATTAAAATGGATATGCAGACCTTGTTACTCCTGAAAAAACCTTCCGCTTTCAGCGTCTTGTTTGGAACATACAGGAGCCGCAGGTCATTGTAGCAACGTTCCAGAACTACACGCATTGTTTCTGGAGAGAGCCCTGTAGCCTGAATGGAAGCATAAATAATGATATAAAACTTGGAGAAATATATTTGTTTAAGGGAAGATATTACAGGTCTCATTGTGATTAGACAAGGGCTGCAGCTATTGAATTTTTTTACACTCAATTATTCGAATGATGGAAGCACAGTGGAGCAACTGGTGAGAGCATTTGCCTCACACTAGTGAGGACTGTATTTCGAATCCTGGCGCCTTTGTGGAGTGTGCATGTTCTCCCAGTGTCTGCGTGGGTTTTATCCAGGTACTACGCTTTTCCTCCCGCATCCGAAAATCATTGTATTACTTGGAGACTCTGAATTGCCCTTAGGTGTACCCCGCCTCCTACCCGAAGATAGCTGCGATAGGTTCCAGCACTCCTGCGACCCTTGTGAGGATAAGCGGGTGGTATGGACAGTGGATATCTCGATGATTATCTTATCAGTTAATCAGATAAAAATTTATTTTGTATTATTGAAAAACAAAATGTGCATGTGAGTTACAGGTACTATTGCTGTCCACTTGGGGCCACCATCCCCAAATTGGGTATGTTTAGCATTTAAGAGGAGCCAGGCACGGTGAGTGACGCGGGAGGCAGCGAATAAGAGTGTATAGTTGACTTGCGTTAGTGCAGGTTAGCAGCTAGGTATGAACTGGCTAACCAATAACAGTGGTGAGTAAATGATGTAGAAAAACTATGTAGAAAAATGATCAATTTGAGGATTCAAACAAATATTTTACTAGCAATTTTGTTTTTGCTATTGAATTATTCAGATTATTCTTTTCAGACCGTTTGGACACGTTGATTAGCAAAAGGACTAAAGCAATAGAGAGGAAGTGTCAACCTGTGCAATAAGTTGCTTGAATTCAGTGATGGTCTGGTTCAAGTAAGCCCGAACACTAATGGGAGGGGCGATGGTTTCAGTTCTCAGATCCACAACGTGAACCTTCACCATCACCTCTGTGGGAAAAAAAACACCACACCGACACATAAAAACACTTGACAAGGAAAATGCAATTTTGATTACGTACTCCACACCTTGGTCTTATCTTCCCTTACCAAAGATTTGAATGACACTACTGTTCTTAAATACAGGGTCACTAATCTCTACTTTTTAAACAAAAGTTTGAACATTAAGTGAAACATTTTAGGCATAACTCCTAAAAGTATAATTCGTGAAAAGACAACATCACATCACAAAAAGAACACTTGTCCTACTGTGAAACATAATGGATGCAGCAACACACATTGTGGCTATCATCTTTCCCTGGTTGAGGTCATCATGAACAATTCAAAATACTGACAAAAAAAAGAAAAAAAACAGCCTACTCGAGGAAGATATTTTTGGCAGTACATGAAAGTCATCGTAAATGGCATCTCAAACATGAATATCAGTGTAGTTATGGTTAGAAAGGTCACTGTAGATATGTTGACGTGTTGAGAACCACCAGCCTAGACATTGTCAATGTAGCAAAAAAAAACATATAATTCCATTGACAAAATGAAATTGTCTAGGTGACCCCAAGATTTGGAACAATCGGGTATGCAAATGTCTCATTCCTACGTAGTTCCTCACCTCCAGGTTTGTAAGGCAGGAACGTTTGCTCGGGCCGGCGGGTCTCCAGCAGCAGATCAAACATGTAAGAAGACTTGACACCTCCAAGCAGAAGGCCCATGGGTGTGTCCTCTTCACCCTCGTAGGAGCGCTCCAGGTACTCGTGGAACTCGTCATACTTTACCAAGCGGCAACAGTCCAAGGGGACCGTTTCCTCCATCTCCATCAGCTAAAATAAAGTACGTGACGAGGTTGAGCTGAGCTCCTCAATTTTATCCTGTGCAAGGACTTCAAACAAACCTTGTAGGCCATTTCAGTTGCTTCCATAAGAGTTTTGTCCTTATGCACTTCCAACTTGCTCTCTACCATCATCTTCGAAGGATGCATGCAGAAAAGCTTGATCTAAAGTAAAGAATATGAACGATCAATAAAAGACTGCACAGTATATAAGCAATTAATCTCTGGGTTTTTACACAGACAGAAAAGCTGATATTAAATCAAATGGGTGAAACCATTTGTTTACCTTGCAAGTGTTTCGCTCAATCTCTCTCTGTCTCTTCTCCTGCTCTTCAGACTCTTTCTCCTTCTGAACCAAACTCTTTATGTGCTCGGGGAAGTCATCCGCAGCTAAACACTCTTCAAAAGGGAGACGCATTATGTACAGTATTGACTCAAACATGAAGACATGAACATGAAGACAGCTGAAATTACCACCACATATGGCTACAAATCAGGCATTTTAGACAAGTGGCTTGGGATACTGCCTAAAGGCTTCGCTCAAGACTTTAGGAACTAAGCCTTGAAGATCAGAAACAAATGCCAGGGGAAACTGCTTCTTTGCTTTAATGTGAAGGGAAATTTTAATTTTGATTATTTACCTGATATTGTGACTGCTATTTGAAATAGGATTTTAACTGTTCATTTTTAACAACATATATTATATATCGTTATGTTAATATGACCATAGCCACATTTTATATGAACTAGGGAGAGCCTATTTTGATTAAGAGTTGCTTGAATTATCTTTTTTAAACATGGAGTAGATCATGGTTATATTTTAAGCAACTGTACTTAACAGATACAGCATATTTCTGAAATGAATTAATTACAAGCATTTGAGATTGTGATACTTAAAAGCCAAGTCTCTTTTCATACTTCACACCTTCCCTTCCCTTAGTGTTCTTGCGAAAGCGTGAATGTAATCACATCAGTTATTTACTGTTTGCTTTTCGTTTCATATGGACTGACTAACGAGAGCTTTGCTCTGTGGACTTTGTGTACTTTCACTTCGGTAGCCTGTGCGCTCCACAATCAGATATTGCTTGAGTGGTGAAACGAGTTTGCATTCCGCCCTTTAACTGACACGCTGTTCGTTCATGTTTGGGCAAAAAGTGAGTTCGCCTGACAAGCTGATGTGGTCAGACACAGTCAAAATGATTCAAAAGTGGCTTGAGGCTAAAGTCGATGTCTTGGAGTGGCCATAAAAAAAAGCCCTGATCTGAATCCCGTCAAAAATTTGAGGAAGCGACTTTTACCAGTATGTTATATATATATATTTTATTAAACCGGCCTTGTTAGCACCATGCTAGTGTGTTGCTGCTGTGTTACTGCCGCCTCTCAGTGATTTAGGTATGTTTTGTTTTTTTATAACCGGCCCTGTTAGCCCTGGGCTAGCGTGTTGCTGTGTTACAGCCACATCTCAGTGATTTACGTGTGGGTATTTTTTAATCAGCCCTGTTAGTGATGTGCTACTATGTTGCTAGTGTTTATTTTCTGCCGCTATGTTTTTTTTTTTAATTCAGGCCTGTTCATGCTACTCTGTTGTTGCTATGTTAAGCTAAGGTATTAAAACTTTGAAAACTTTGTGTACCATCTTTCTTAGTAAATATTTTGTGTTCCAATGTGAGCACTTGCGGCTTTTACACAGGTGCGGCTTATGTATGCACCAAATGGTATTTCCTTTACAAATGTACTGGGTGAGGCTTATAATCAGGTGCGCTCTGTAGGCCGGAAATTACGGTATGTTGAATGTTTATTGAGTTGAAGCCTTGTTACTGAATCACAAACCAAGAATGTCTATAACAACCTTGGAGAGACCCTTACAAATCAATGATAGATTTCTTTTACATGTAGATGATTAATACTAGGTCAGTAAAAAGTTAAGTCATTCATATTGAAACATGACTCACTGTTTGCAAGCTAATAGGATTCTTACTTGCATTCCTTGAAGGATCTTTCAATCTATAAATCAGCATGTAAGCATTTGTAGAGCTGTTGACAGAGAAAATAGTCAGGTTAAAGTTTTTACTGTGCATGTATTGAAAATGTACAGTAGAAAAAAAAAGCAACCTTGCAAAGGCACTGGAATAATATCCTCTGGTACCTGAGGACCCCCCATAAGTCTTTCTGATGTCCTCCTGAGTGATCTATCCAAAAAAAGAAAACAACTAGGAGTAAAGGGGGACGACTGTGTCAATGACTAGAACCAGAAAAAAAAAAAAAAAAAAAAAAAAACACAAAGCTTTGACACTTGTGACAATGAGGCTCTCGTATCAATCTTGAGGAAAAGATACCTCCCAGCGGGTGATACTTACCTTGCTAACATGCTGGTCATTGAAACTGTACCACTGGCCATCAGTGAAGGATTTGATGCAGGCGTAATAGTGGCCGCCTGCAGCACTTCCCGAGTGGACCATGACGGAGAACAGTTCAAAGCTCGGCAAACACTGACAAAATGATGGAAAATGGTTTTGCTCAGACTAATCAAAAAGAAAAACAAACGAAAAAAAACCCAATAGTGTGATTGATTAATTAGTTAATTGCATTAATAAAGTATGACAAAATATAAGAATTGCATTTACTTTTGTGTAAAAAAATAGCCTGTTTGATTACATAATTAATTCAGGGATAAAAATTACTACATTAAATATAAACTATGGATACACCATTACCTGCCGATAGTTTATGTCTGTACTCAAAGAAACAGGAAAAGAGCAAATACTGCTTTACCAGCCTGTTATACAGGATTCTATTCTGTCGTCCTGTCACCATGTATCGGTACTGGATTCAGAAGTTAACTTAAAAACCAACACAAAATTTTTAAAAATTCAATTTTAAATTAAAGCTAGCAAATTGCTGTCTTGTAAAAGTCTGCTAATGCTAAGCGCTAATGATGGTAGACTTGTAGATCTTCCACACTAATGTCAACTACCTAATTTCTGAACTCTTCTGCAAGAATGTAATAATTTCAGGAGAGATCCAATACTTTTTCACACTGCTGTAAAAACAGTTTGAGTCACTGTAATTATTAGCACCTATTTTTCTTACAACAACACAGATTTCTCAGGCAAATACCTTTGCTTTCAAGACCCGCTCTGTGCTGCCAGTGCTGTCCAGACAAATGCCCTCATCCACGCAATCATCAGTGGAGAAATCATTGCTCATCTGGTCACTGTGGCAACTGCCCTCATTCTCTGCTCCACTGTCAGTGCAGCTTTCCGTCTGAGGTGACTTCTACCAATGCCATTTAAACAGACCACTATTGAAATAGTCCAAAACAAGTAATCGACAGGCACAACTATGAAAAAAATTGAGAGCTATATTGAGGTGGACATTTGGGATTTAAACACATTCAGTAGGCTAAAATCTGTAAATCGCCAATATACAGGTTACTCCACTAAAGCTTTCACCTCATCCTCCACGTCAATGAATGGACTCATGTCAAGTTCCTCAGGAAATGTCATGCTGTCATTGAGCTTGATGCGATGCATAGTGGTGTAGTCAAAATCAAATCGCTTCAGCTGCAGTGTCAACAGGTACGGAAAATGCAGAAACCTTAAACCCTGTAGAGAAATGGGTAAATTCGAGGAATAAGTGACTTTTCAGATGGGTTCCGCATTCTGCATAGAGATTGTGCAGTGTCATTTATATTGAGCTCACCTTCCGGGCATCACATTTCTTTTTGCAGCGTTCGCAGAAGTACTGGTTGGGCCCATCTAGAGTTTCTGGCTGGATGAATGCTTGCAAAGCTTCTTCCTGGAATACCAAAATTATACACGGATTTCAATTTTATTTAAATTAGTACTCTTGTGACACCATTATGTACAACGTGGGTAAAGTGAATATAGATGTGGACGTACCACACTGCCATAGGCCTGGCTGGCCCCGAAGGGTCTTATTACAAGAGGAATATCCAGGTACGTGTCAATCCTCCAGCTCTCGTAGCCGCACTCCAGACAACGGACGTAATCCTTGAGTTTCCCCTGGTACAGCTGGTTGATCAAGTCAGCCTGAAGAGAGGAATGCAGACAGGGCTTCACTGAAATGATTCATGGTGAAAATCCAACAAAGAAATTGAAGACAGGAATGGTTTTAAAAAAATAAAAAAAAGCTATTTAAGCTATTTATTTAAGACCACTACGATCGTGAAAATACGGTAAATTAAAAAAAAATACTTGGGAGAGCAAAATCTGTCAATTTGCATGGTCGCCAAAGGCATACTGTATTCAGTAACACAGAACACACTGAAAAACATTTTTAAAGCCTCTGACTGACATTTGGCCTAATGATTTTACAGGAGTGTTTATTTTTCAAGGAGGCTCAAGACTGAGCTGATAAAAATAATTTTACATAGGATACTTAGCACGTCACATTTGAAAAATGTAATCACAAGCCTATTTGTCTCATGAGTAGCCATGTGGTCTACATAGACACAGGCGTAAGTGTTCACAATTCTTCCTGGCCTGTGAGCTATTAAAAAAATAAAAAATTTAAGTGTCAAACCCTCCTGTTGTCCTAGTCACTATTTTTTTTTTCTCCCACAAAAAGTCTTGTTTTGTTTATGAAGTGGGGGGGATTTTTGGTTGTTTTTCTCCCACCTGTTCTGTCTGCTTCCACTTTTGCTCGAGGGCATCAAACATGACCCTGCAAAGTTCTTGCACATCATGTTGTTGCCAAGCTGGGATAAAAATAAAAAAAGAATAATAAAAGCCACGCCATGTGATGTTTCTCCCTCAAACAACAACTCCTGCCGTGGGAGAGTGCAAAATTCTTACCTTCACTGCTATCCCATCCAAAGCTCCGCGTCACATCCGTGGTCTCGATGGCACGTTTTTTACTGGTCTGGAGAAGAACAAAAAGCCTTTGCAGCTGGTAGGGAATGCTCGTGACTGGGTCCTCTTCAGATTCCTCAAACTCCCAGCTGAAGTTGAGTTGAAGTTATTTTAAAAGGTTACTGAAAAACCGTACTTAAAATGGAACTACTCAAAGCACATTTATACACGGACTCTATAATACGAAATATTTTTGTTTTTTTATATTCAAATATATTCACAATATGTTTAAAACTTAACTTTCAATGTGATTAAATCATGAGGGAGCGGGAAAAGTTTGTGATTGTGACTATTGCCCGTCTAAATGTGCCCTGCGATTGGCTGGCAACCAGTTCAGAGTGTACCCTGACTCCTGCCCGATGACAGCTAGGATAGGCTCTGGCACTCCAGCGTCCCTTGTGAGCATAAGTGGTGCGGAAAATGAATGGATGGATTTTACAAAGGGTCTCTCACGCTACAGTCTGGATTTTCACCTATTGTGGGTCGATCTGGAATGCATCACCTGTGCTAAATAGATGTTTGTTTACTGTCCAGCCTTACTTACTTGTACAGTGCATTTCTGAACTCCGGGGTCATGAACAGTGTTTGCAAGAGACTGTTCAAATAGCAGGTCATTGCTTGGTTGACCAAACCCACGTAACCTAAAGTGGGTGAGAGGGTCAAAACTAAGAAGACAGCTAAATGTGTAAAAACATTAATATTATGACACATTTTAAAGATAGCAATGCCTCACCTGTCTCAGATTTGTTGAGGATCGAAGTGTAAGAATAAGAGGGGCTACTGCAGTCGCCACTGCAACCCACGGTGCCGTCTCTGGGCAGGGGGCCAATGAATCGCTCCTGGGAGCTGTCGTCAAGTCCGCTGCTATCGGCTGCTCCCAACTCATCCTGAATGTGTCAAAACACAGAGAAAGAAACTTAAGGTTTGGAAAAACACAACCTAAATTATTCCATCAACATATAGTAGAGTCAAACTTCCATGACTGCTGAACTTGGACTTGATCCACTGCAACAGGCATTGATCAAAACATTAGCCACAAACATGTGTACAGTAAATACTACACATGATGGCTATATTACGTTGTTCTCCTCTCGGCTTACCTGACCCTAGAACAGAGTCATTCAAGACTCATGTGGCATCATGACAAATTTCCAATACCCCTGAGTCCAAACCTTACGCTCACAAGCAACTGTAGCCTTTTTTTCGTTACACCTGAGTTACAAGCAGCTGTCTAAATAAACAGGTGGTCTGTAAAGCCAATAAATTCTGTACTCATAAATGCTGTTAGCATTGTATGTATGGAAATGCGTGAGATTTTACTAGTAAACATTGTAGTGACATTTACGTTTAAAAATGAGTGCCGTAATTTCCGGCCTATAAGCCGCGACTTTTTTCATACGCTTTCGTATACTGCGGCTTACGTGGTGATGAGGTTAATTTGTGCATTTTTTCCTAACGGCCGCAAGGGAGAACTCGATTGAAAGGGGAAACTCGAATGGGAAACGTAAGAGTTAGACTGAATATATGTGCCGAGGAAGTGACTTTTACTGGTCTGGTCGCGTTAGCTCTGTGCTAGCATGTTACTGCCGTGTCTTAGTGATTCTTCCCAGTATGTTTCTGTTAACGCGGCGGCACGAGTGTTAAACACTCTGTATACCATCTTTCTTTGTAAATATCTTGTTTCAATGTGGGTTTCAATGTGGGCACTTGCGGCTTTTACACGGCTGCGGCCTATGTATGTACCAAATGGTATTTCCTTTACAAATACACTGCGTGAGCCTTATAACCAGGTGCGCTCAGTAGGCCAGGAATTATGGTAAATCCCCACTCGTTATCTTTACAGATTCCAGTACTGCCAATATTCCTCAGTGGTTTTCTTTCATTTACAAAAGCCAAATCTTGACCCCGAAATTACTTCAGGATGGTTCATAGATGTGAAGCAAACAACTTGGTTGGTTGTAATTATTCAATGAAAGACCTTTACATTTTTGCTTGGTTAAAGCCAAGCAATGCCTTCCATTTAATAATCTGTGCACCACTCACCAAAGCAACATGGGGTTGTTCTCCATCTTTGTCTGTTAGCTGGAGGAAATTCCTCTTACCACCAGGTTCAAACCCAGAATCCAGAAGTGACACCTCGCCACTGTGCTCCAGGGGTGTCTGGATGCACAAAAGGAGAAAGCGTCAGACATTTTCCCTTTTTACATTAACTAGCATTTTTCTTTCGACTCCAGGAGCGCCCTTTTGTTAAAGTTGGTATATTCCCTAAAATGCATTATTGTATGTCATTGCCACATGCTGAGTTGAATGACTTAATACTACTTTAAGTGTTAGGGACTCTATGTGTGATGACAGTTTGTGCTAGCCTTTTATTTAGGCAGGTTAGCACGTCAGCTAATACTAGTGAGCCTCATCTGAAGGTGGTTTGCTTGCGCAGCATAATTTCATGACTGAATGCCGTCATTTACGTAAAATGAGTTTGTGTACATTCTAGATGCACGGAGGTGATACTTTCAGGTACACTCAGTTTTGACAAAAAAAAATTAAAGCAAGTAAGCACACCCTCAGTTGTGTGATGACTCCGTTAAGCCAACATGCAAAATAATTATCCGTCTATAAGTATCAGCATTCATCTGTATGAAAAAATGCACGATAGCTTGAAGCAAACGTGCACACTCGACGGCACCTGATGGCCATGCTGAGGATGAGCAAGCAAAAGCTGCAGCGGAAACATACAGCAGCTTAATCCACTGACCTACTCAATAAGGTAACAACAGGCACAACACCTAGGCTTTGAACTGGATCAGCAGTGGGATTAGCTTGGCCTCCTCTAAGAAAAAGGGCCAGTATGTACACAAAAGACATACTGTCTTCCTTCTATATTATTCAGCATCAGTAAATACGAGCAATCACATTCGGCAAAAACTTCCGCTCTATATTTATTTTGTGAACATGTGAATAATAGTATGTCCACATCCACTATTTAATGAAACTGCTAGGCCATGTGTGAGTTTTCAACACTGCATCGAGGAAACTAAGGTTCAGCTACAGGACAGCCTCAAGGGAACAAATGTCATGAGACTATGTTAACGCTAAAAAGAATTGGAAAAATTGGACTGGTACCGCAATTGAATTTATTTTCATCGTGTAAAATTTCCCAACCATGTCTTGTGCGTTTCCCCAGGCAAGTTCAAAGGAGCCGTTGACGTATCCTGCTTTATGGGCAACATCTTCGTAGAGTTTAGAGAGAGAGGTGGACGCAGGTAGGTTGAAGGTCAACCGCTCATTGACAGTCTTGGCACAGGTGATGTCCTGGATTATGCACAGCACTCTGGGCTCCTCTGCGGCTTTTTGGATCTGTAATACAAGACGACGGGAAAACTGTCACCATGACTGGACAGCCCCCATTTTCTTCCCCCATCCTGTGTTTAGTCTGTTCAAAGCTGGGGTGAATTTCAACTCCCATTTATTTCACAATGCTTGTTCAACATGAGTCAGAACACACCTCACGCCATGCTGCGTTATGGCCCAAACCTACTTATACAAGTAGAGTGACATTTTTGACAAATGTACAACAGCAGGTTATCCAGCCATATTCAAATGCGTCCTTGGCACGGAGAGGGCAAGTTTACAGATCGGGCTTTTTATTTGTTCACAATATTATTTTTCTGGCCTTATGGCTGACGAACACAACTTCTTGGTTGATGAAACATGACCAAAAATGGACAGAATGTCTCATTTTGAATCTTGTGACAATGAATGAATCAAATTGCCTGCTGTATACAGTTACTGTTTATCCAGCATTTAAATTGAAACAACAATAACCAACGATCACACAAGGGTGTCAAACTATACAAATGGCACTGGTACAAATGTGTCACCATTTGAACACATCACATCCCATAATTTTGCTCACGCTCTTAATCCACAAACTGGACAAGAGGCAGAGACAATCAGACAGGTACAAACAAAACACAACAAATGGGGTTATGTAAAATACACTCATTGAACAGTAAAGACTAGTGCTAAAAAAGTGAGTGAAATGGTTTGGCCACGAGCCCCATAAATTCGAGACCAGCATGTTTGAGTAAGACTGTGGCGAGGAGGCTACAGGAAGTGATGTTATCATGATGCACTGGGTACAACATTTGTCAACATACTGTTGGTTCACGCTTGAGTAGGAGAAGGCTGGCACCCATGCAGGAAACGTAGAGGCCACAATGTCCCGGTAACTGTTGGAAATACCTTTAAATACTGCAACATTACAAACAACGTGTGAGATGTAAAAGCTCATATCTTAATGGCAATTTGATTAACTGCACTCCTGTGACCCTTGTGAGGATAAGCAGCTTGAAAAATGGATGGATGATGTTAACCGAGGGGATTCAAGAGTAGACTCAGGGAAGCAAGTCCTTCATTCAACAGTATCCTCTCTTTTGGAAGAATGCCTCTAGAGGTGCAACAAATGATGGACAACTAACTAATTATCAAATTAATTGAAAACGATTTCGAATGTCGATTTATCGAGTATGTTGAACAGTGGACAACTGGTGAGCACATCCGCCTCACTTTTCTAAGGACCCAGGCTCCAGTCCCCCGTCGCTTTAGTGGAGTTCGCATGTTCTCCCCGTGCCTGCGTGGGTTTTCTCCGTGTACAGCACAGGTGTCAAACTCAAGGCCCAGGGGCCAGATCCGGCCCGCCACATCATTTTATGTGGCCCCCGAAGGCAAATCATGTGCGCTAACCTCCGTGATCCATGCTAAAATCTGTCCCATAATTTCAAATTTTATTTATAAATATGATGACGAGATTAAAGACTTTTTGGGTTTCACAGTCATAACGGCCCTCTAAGGGAAACCATAACTACAATGTGGCCCGTGACAAAAATGAGTTTGACACCACCGGTGTACATTGTTCCCCCGTTATTCGCAGGGGTTACGTTCGTTACACCCCCGCGAATAATGAAAATCCGCAAATAATGGATGCACTTAAAAGTCTTAAATTTTCTCCAAAATGGATAGCCTACCTTATGTGCACAATTGTGTGACTTGTCCAATGAAGTAAACTCAAAAACACTAGTTACACAGTTTGCATGCATGCCAGCATGTGTTTTAGCGTGTATATAAGCTACCATATGATGACACTCACAAGGCAGTGAGGAACAATTGCCTTTCACACCTGTAAGCAGAAGCAGCTTACATTGCCCCACACACTGCCTGTGTTGGCAGGTCATTACTGACGATGTACACACTCACGGTGTCACCGCGAAAATAAAATCACACAGCAAGCAGAATACCATAGCTAGCAAATGATAAAACAAGTACAAGAATGACTCACAAAATAATTGGCAAAACATGCACCTTGAATGCTATTTACATGCTCCCAGCATGCTTTGCAGCACTAAGGACCTCCATAGGCCCACATAGGACAAACATGGTGCCACAAGAATGTGGCACGCACGTCTCAATTAAGGCCAAGTGATAAAAGATATGTATTGCAAAATAACATGTATTTGATAAACATTTGTGACACAGTCAATAGATTTCAACTTATTGCATTTGTCCATGTTTTGACACAATACATATTTAGCCAATATTAATGCAAGTCGGTTTGCACTTAACTGATCATGCAGAGTCAACAAAAGCGTGCTAAGTTAGGTTGACACGTAGCCAATCATCAGCGAGATACAACAGGTGCTAGCTACTGTATGTACTGTAGTATCTTACAGCTGCAGCTGTGAGAAATTGTTTCTAGAGAGCCTTTACAAAAGCAATATAATTCCAGGCTACTAACTTTTTAGGCCTTTCTTCTAAACAAAGTCATCACATACCCGACCCGAATATGCTCCTCATACGGTCACATGCAGCTAGCTACCAACATGCTGATGGTGACAGTTCAACCCTCACTGCGCATGCAAACACGAGGCACAGCTACCTGAGAATTCCTCTTTATCTCATCAAAAAGACTCTGTCTGCAACTCCAAAACATACCCTAATGAGATGGGACACAGACATGGACCACTTATACAAAGCGAGTGAAAGCGGACTGGTACTAAATCCTTCCTTGCTTGTGAAAACAGTGGCTTCTTCAAGCAGCAATGGGACTACTGACATTCTTTTCATGATTTTGCAACATACGGGTTGTCACCGTGGCAAAATGCGAGAGACGTTCTATAAAGGAGCTGCAGCTGACAACACACAAGTGAAATGAGATTAAAGGTTATTTTTACCATGGATATAATCACCGGGTGCCAACATGGCACGCAGAGCGACGCAGAACAAACACCAACTTTGATTTTTTTTTTTTTTTTTAAACGGTTGTCCCTCAATTAATAGGCAGTAAAGATAGCATTAGCATACATGGCAATAAATACCAGTTGATAAAAATACAGTGAAATGCTTAAACATCAGCAAAGATATAAAATTATACAATGAACGCAAATGACAAATTCTAGTTGACATTTGTTCAAGTTAACAGAAATTTGGATGAAAACAATGTGACTCTACACTTGAATATCAAACAATTGCACTGAAATAACCCCTGGAAAGGTTTTGGGGCGTCCAAAACAAAACAAATATAGGGAGTTACATGGAACACATTGCAAAATCTGAAGTTGGCTGGTCAGGTTCCATTAGTGGTAACAACATGCTACAGCTATTTAAACTGCATCAGACTTCTTAGAGAAAGACCCAGGAAACATGTTTCCAAATTTGGCTGCATTAAAAAAATCGTGAGAAGACCATCAATGTTTTCTAAATCAAGTGATTTTGTGCCTAAACTGTCACATTACTCATATCATGGTGTTATTAAACAATCATCAACAATAACGGGGGAGGGGGGTAGATAAGTGAACTAACAAAGTGGAACACAATAAAATTGGAGCAGGGATAGGCAACTGAAGCAGCCCCAGATTAATTTAGGAAAATTATAAAAATGTTTCAAACATATGCTAACAATTTTAGGTTGTAGTAATAATGTTTACTGCTGGATGGCAGACATCACTTTGTATCACTTTTATAGGTACTTTTCAGTTAGAGAAGAATACAGGATAGAGACTTGGTTGATTTTGTGGCATTGGTGAGTCCTTCAAGGAAGCACCAACTCCTTCAAAATGAAGAAAATATCACGTCCCACTCACTGTCATTTGACGGGCGCGTCTGCACCTGCGCGGCATCGCACTCGCAAATCTGCAGTTGAGCACGAAAAATCTTGTGTGTAAAATTTGTTACGAGAACAAATACATAGATATTGAAAGGCGGCGCTTATTTTGTGTAGTCTTGACCAATGTTCCCTCAAGAGCTGCGCCACTGCGCAATTGTCGCTCAATCTCAGCGCACATGAAAACCGATCCAGTGCAGTGAACCACAGCCTGGCGTTTTTTTTCTTTAACACGGAAGCACGAGCTCCTGCTCAGCCTACTTCTACTTCCTAGTTTACCTGACACCGCCCCCTTCCGCTCTTAAAGGGGTACACTCATAATTACAAACAGAACACACACCCGCAACTTTATATCTGCGGGCATGACGGGTGGACCACACCGGTAACTTTATATCTGCAGGCATGACTGACCACACCCGTAAATTTTTTAAATGTTAGTGACATACGTCCTGAATAGGGCGTGGCACAATGGCACAGCCAGGTGAGATGCTCGCTAATGCTAACTAACCTCTGCTTAACAATCGAAGGAACTGAGCGGGATGCAGCGCGCAGAGTTGAAGGTGTCACGTTAAAGTGCAACATAAATTGAACCTGACAATTAAGACACTCAATCATGTTAATAGAGTGGAGCATACATTTAACCTGACAATTAAGACATTATATGAACTAATAGCATAAACGTATGGAAATTATAGTAATTAACCCGAGCTACCAGTTGATCGCAACCAAAGCACACAATCAACAGGGATTGTTTTCTTCTTCTTCACATAAATCATGACTTTAAAGTGGATAAAGAGTTATGTCCTGTGTGTCTTCCAAAAACATGGACGTCTTAAAACACCTGTTGCAAATGTGTTACGGTTGCTTGAACCAGCGGCAGGACAAGGGGACACACTAGGCTCCTTCAACAATGCAGAGTGAACAGTAAGTCGGCCAAATAATTTGGGGATTTTTGAATGACATGCAGCAACGTAGTAGTCACACTTTAAAATCGTTGAGAGAGTTGACTTTGGTGGGAATTTTTTTTCTCTCAAAACTGGGTTCTTGCAGTTAATATCGCTTTGCTTTTGAGCAGTTATGTGGCATCTTTGAATTATTAATTTTTATGCACGAGTCGTTTGCACGTGGTGGGGGGGTGATAAATCGCAATCTGTGGTTACTTTGAGAGTGGATCTTTGATACAAGCATGTGAAATGAATATTGATTAAAGTGTGAAGTACATTGGTTATATTAAAAAAACATTTGCACATGTGTTGTCCATATTTAAAACGACATTTTTGTTATCCAACTCATTAGGATGTACGCACTCTTGTCTGCCCTCCTGGCAGCGTTGACAAAAAAACTGCGCAACCTCAATTTGGAGTTCAACCATCATTGGGGGCAGGAATACATACCTTACAATTTTTTCACATTTGTTGATTATTTTAGCACTGCTAACATTTTATTTTGGCAGGTTTCTACTTCCTGTGTTTTTTCTCATTAATCGTGGCTTCAAAGACATCTCAGCCAGAGCAGGTATTGATCAGCGTTTGCAGACAAAGGACTTGATTTTTATCGTCTGCACTGTGAATTTGAGTCACATCTGTGGGCTGGGTGATAAGAAGGAGCGCCGACCGAGTAAGGACATAAAACTGCTAGATTAGCTTCTTTACAGCTGTATGACAGTAGTGGTTGCTTTCATTATTTTGCCATGTGACAGTTAAAAGAAATGAGGTGTGAGGTTTATCACCCCTTCTTATTCATTGTTGAAGTATTTTATTATTTCTGTGGTATTAAACAAACTAATATATTATTTTGTTTAATAGCAGAAGTAAATGTGATTTAAAATATTGCTGATACATAAAGTTTTATGTTATAAGTGTCAGTTTGGATACTGGAAATTTTTGTAGGTCAACCAACATCCTGGCACAGATGAATTTTTTTTTTTTTTTTTAAATCAAAATAATGGGGAAACATATTTGCTTTACAAGTGCTTAATGTTGAACAACAGCAGCAGTAAGTGACACGGTAAGTTGTAGTAGTAGTAACAGCCGCTTCAAGCAGGAGGGTGTGGTATGGTTATTATATAAGTGAGCGCAAGTGGTATTTGCAGAACAGAACGTGCAGGCTGCGATTTCTCTCAAGGCCCACTGTCACAAACAAAAAAATACTCTTTGTTCTCCATTTATACACTTGTTGTTTGAAGCGATTATATAGATATTATATATAAAAGAGGTTATTTGAAGTCTTAGTAGATCATAGATATTGCGATCACAGCATTCTCACGCTCGTTGCAAGCCACAAGTATAGCTCTATAGTATAAAGATACATGCCTGAGTGCTACCGGTCTGCATGTCTTGATTCGTAGCGATGATATAAATGACCACATCTATGGGGTTTTGCATATCATTTTACAAATCTTTGCTCGCAAGTAGAAAAATAAATTAAAATCGGGTCATGTCGTCATACAAAATTTATAATCCATTACATTGCTTTAAATCCCGTTCATTAGTTTTATTTGTATTTATCTTGATGTATCAGACAAGAGTTGTGCTTCAGGCAGTCACATGACTCTGTTCCGCCAATCCGACGCAACCGCTAACAACGTTTGACTATACTTCACCAATTAAACGGAGCTAGGAAGTCAAATGATCGCACACAAAGTTGCAGTTAGTGATTTACGTAATGCGTGTCAGAAGCAACAGATGACAACAGCGTGGGCAAAGTGTGCCTGGCCTCACATTCAATCTATGTTGACCATGTATTATGAAAAAAGAAAAAAACAGCTGTGCCACAGTGGAAAAAAAAAAAGGCAAAATCCTGTCCTGTTAATTTATCTCATTTTTATTGAAAACATGCAATTTTATGTATTTTAAGACTTTCCATATCATTCAGCGAGACAGACTTGTTTCAAGATACAAGATTTTTATCAAAGCATTACACGGAAGTTCCACTGGCAGGGTTCATTTCCCTACTTATCTTAGGGACAAAAGGTATTTTTTTTTATGTATTTTTGTCCATGTTTAGAATATATATATATATATATATATATATATATATATATATATTTTTTTTTTTTTTTACAGCCCAACCACTTTCATCTGGCTACCTAAAAATGTCCCCATTTCAGCCTACAAGAACACCGCCTTGAACTTTCTCTTTAGGGTTTTGTTTGACTTTATAATACCTTTTTAGTGGCTGGATTCCTCAGTGTTATTATACAAGGATTTAATTCAGTGTGGTTGTAGTTAGTGATTATTGCACAATATACTAAGTTGCACATTTTTATTTTTAGCTGTCCCTCAGCAAATGTTTTTATTTACTTATTTTCCACGGGGTAGTAGGTACTTACTTACTTGGACTGCTGATATTGTTTCCTTTTTTTCTTGGAAGTTGTAGGCTCTTCTTCTTCGTCTTCTTTTGCTCAAGTAATTATACGAAGGGCTATACTTTACTTTCACTTGAGTCATATTATTATAAAAGTCACAGTAGTCTGACTCGAGTACAAATTATTGGCTACTCTGCCCACCTCTGGCTCAGGGACAGATGATGGTTAATTCGATTGAGTCTGTAAGATGGCCAGAGAGGAACACTTTGAACATGCAAAATTGATAAAGAGAACGTTAGAGTATGTATAAGAGTCAGTCGTGTTGTTAAATTTGCCCAGATGAGCCTCTCCGAGTCTATTTGACACACCTTAGGGAGCATGTAGCTGGAAGCGTCATTTCAAAATCAAAGGGGCAAAATGACAATGCACGGTTATAAAAGTGCAGTTGTAATTCGTACACTTCGATTGAAAACGTCTAATGCGAGATTAGCAGAGGAGAGTCGTTGCCAAAGTTTGGACTTAACAAAACAACACGAGCAAGTCGGCGAGCTGTCGGGTGCTACTTGTCAGTTGATTTAAAAAAAAAAAAAAAAAAAAAGAATCGGGAGCAAAGCTTGTCAACTCCAAACGACGTGGCTATTATAAAGCGGAATTCGCTGTTTCGTCGTTGAATTGACACTAAAGCGCCATCTTTTGACAAAAGCTCACTTTCTTTTGTTTTCATTGTGGTGCGGAGTCGTAGTTAGCCGTGTCACGATAGGCCGTCCAAGTCATGTTCCGAGCTAGCAGCTAAGTTAGCCTACAACAAACAAGCGAGCTTCTTTAAGAGCTAAAAGCGTTGACATCACGTTCGTGTATTTTCGCATTCTCGGCGTCACCATATGAGGAGAGTTAAACGCACCGAGAGGTCGACTGTGCGACGGTACTCGCTCGGCTCGACTCACCTCTTTGGAAACGAACTGGTTCTCCTCGCTGGGCACCATTTCCATTTGTGCGACACTTTTTTAGATAAGCCGAGCCCGGACGAGGATGTCAGCGAAATAACTTTGCGCACGTCGGCGGCAGCATGGTTGGCGTCCCGCGTGTGTTGGTGTTTCCCGATCCTGCGGAGCCGAATGACACTTGTCCAAAAACTTGTAGTCGTATCGAAGTGGTGCGCAGCGTTTTTCCACTTGGCGAAGATGCGGCGGTGTGCTGTTGAGGAAAAAAATGGCCGGTGTGTTTCTGCCTGCGCGAGACTTCATTCGGCTGCCGCTGACGTCACGCGAGAGTGCGTGCGTGCGTGCGTGCGTGATGTGTGCCGTCACATGGACGGAAGCGTGTCAACGTTATTTTCCATCACTTTTATTGGAAATATTAAGAGTGTTTATATTTATTACATTCCTATGTAATCAATGTAAAAACAAAAACAAAAAAAATGATTAATTCAATGACGTTGGTCAAAGGCTTAATTCAGATGTAATTTTCACCTTTTGTCGCTAGGTGGCAAAACAACTTTTCCTGTGGTTCCTCCCAGAAGTGTCATCCAGCCATCCATTTACTGAGCCGCTTATCCTCACGTGGGTCGGACAAGAGGCAGGGTACATCCTGGACTGGCTGACAGCCAATCGCAGGGCAAATGGAGACAGACAACAGCCACACTAACAATCACATCTATCCATCCGTTTTCTTTTGCCGCTTATCCTCAAGAAGGTCGCGGGGAGTGCTGGAGCCTATCCCAGCTGTCATCGGGCAGGAGGCAGGGTACACCCTGGACTGACTGACAGCCAATCGCAGGCCACTTAGAGACAAACAGATGCACTCACAATCACACCTAGGGGCAATTTAGGGTGTCCAATTAATGTTGCATGTTTCTGGGATGTGGGAGGAAACCGGAGAACCCGGAGAAAACCCACGCAGGCAAGGAGAACTCCAGGGAGGCAGGGCCAGGATTAGAACCCCGGTCCTAAGAACTGTGAGGCCAACGCTCTACACCCCACCGTAATGTAAGTAATGTCATGTGTACATGAATATTGATATACACGACAGTACTCCATATGAACCATCTCACACGTTATAAACATTTTTTTTAAAAAACACCTCGAGCCACAAACCCCTGAGTGAGGATTTTATTTTTGTATTTTTTACTTTTACGTATAAAAACTACCCATAGTGTGTAGTGCTTAGTAAATCAGTTAACTCCTAAAGAGAATGCAAAATTTTATGTATTTGTCAAAACAAAAAATTGTTCTAAAAGTAAGCCTCACTCAAACATCTTTTTTTTTCAATGTATACTTGAGTTTGCATGCTTATGAAATTAAAGCTACATAAATACCACCTACAGCTAACGAAAAATGCAAACCAAAACTGGCGTCATCATTTTATTGATATTATTATAGAGCAAGCAGTCAGCTGTCTACATTGCTACATTTTATAGGTAAAATTAAACATCCAATCATTCATTTTCTATACTGCGATTATCCTCATTGGAGAGCCAACAATTAAAAGACAATCATGCCAAAAAAAAAAAAAATTATAGAGTTTTCATCTGAACCTAATCTGCACGTGGTGATACAACACAGTGGTAAATATCAAGTCATTGCTTTGTAAGTCTCAAGTCTCAGGTCAAGTCCCATGTCAAGTCCCTAATCCTACACTTGGAATTTTTATTCCATTTGAGTCATTTCACCAACGAAATAAAAATATATGTTGATAACAATCATGTTTTCCAGTTGGAGGTTAAAATATCTTCTCTTTGGAGTGGATTCAACTGAATATAGCTTTTTATTCACATTTTACACATCATCAAAACTTAATTGGAATCGGGGTTTGTAATTACGGGGAAGAACTGGGTAAACTAGAAAACTTATGAAATAATATATTTTAGTCTGGAGGAACCAAGATGATTTCTTGCGCTGATGTAAATACTGTACAGTGGGAAGGAAACAGTGAAAAGACAGCTGATGTGGTACTCACTTTTATTCTCGCCACGCTGCACTTATTGCGTTACATTTGATGATTTTTAATAACAGTATCTGCCAATTCCACATTTCCCACAAATACTGTTATTAGGAAGCCTTTGTAGCATGTTTCGGTCGAAAAATAGTATACCGTATTACAATTTATGTACATTTAAACTGGCATTTAAAACTAAAGAATAGAGACTTTTATGGCTAAATGTAGGGAAATGCAACACAAATATGAATGTGCACATCATTGCAGAGTGATCAGAGTTCAGAATCTACCGGTGCACTCGTCATCAGGTATCACATAAGATATGCAATCAAGTCTCCATACTTTAAATCATCTGAGAGGCTGGACACGCACTTCGGTGGGTGCTGCTGTTTTGGTTAGCGATATAATTGAGAATAGTAACAAGTGTGAATGTAAAAAATCTATAGAGCATCTACTTACCAAGATAATTATACAGCGGTACCTTGATTTATAAGTGACCCGACTTTTTTCGGGAATGGGAAATCAGCTGAGAGCAAAAATTTGTAATACAAGCAACAAGATGACGGTCAACTTTACTCACTTCAACAAAAAGCAGACAGCAAAGAATTCTTTTATCCATCCATCCACTTTCTTTGCGGCTTATCCTCACAAGTGTCACGGGGAGTGCTGGAACCTATCGCAGCTCTCAACGGGTAGGAGGCGGGGTACACCCTGAACTGCTCGCCAGCCAATCGCAGGGCACATGGATACAAACAGTCCCACTCGCAATCACACCTAGGGGCAATTTAGAGTGTCCAATTAATGTTGCATGTTTTTGGGATGTGGGAGGAAATCAGAGTGCCCAGAGAAAACCCACGCAGGCACGGGCAGAACATGCAAACTCCACACAGGCGGGTCCGGGATTGAACCCGGGACCTCAGAACTGTGAGGCCAACGCTTTACCAGCTGATCCACCGTGACGCCCCTTTTCCTATCATTTACTGCTCGACTCACATGAGCACAACACCTAGTAAGCTATAATCTTCAATCTCAAATTTAATATTCTGAAAAAGCTCCAATTTATTAGTATATGTGTTTTTAATAATGCAGACTTGATTCATAAAACCAGAACTATCGAATAAGAGTTAATGATGCGAACACAGAATACAGAAAGCCATAGATGGGCTAACAAAACTAGCAGCGATTGTTGCAGTGTTGCGACCCATGAAGCATTGACTATTTGAACAGAAACACTGTACCAACGCATGTAGACAACAAAAAATAGCAATGCTCAAAGGAAAATATTACTTATCCATTTATGAAAAATGGGTAATGGAATGCATTAAACTGATAATTCAAGGCACCACTGTACATGGTATCCATTTTTATTTCTGCCGTGTTCTATCTCTCATTTTCATCCATCAACCTTCATAGGTGGAGCATCGACATGTGCGGCCTTTTAGGGAATGACATACTCACAAATGTACTTTTTCAAACTGCGACACACCTCGTCGTACCACTTGCCGTGCGCCGCCACCGAAAGAGCCACGCAGCTCTCTCTCTTGCTTCCCGTGGGTTGCTTCTTGGAGCGGTCCCAGTTCAGGTAGGCGACGGGCTGACTGTTGACGTCGACGTACTGGCCTTCTTTCACGATGTCCGCCACGCCGATCCAGAAGTCCTTTGAGCCCGGGGAACTCCTCTTGGCGTAGTCTCGGAGGTCGCTGTTCTCGGTGGCGTCTCGCGGCGTTGCGAGGGTTCCGCCTTGCGCGATGCAGTCCTCGTTCGCTTCATGATAGTGTTTGGGTTCCTCAACGGTGTGATAGCACTTCCTGTGAACTTTGATGCCACGGAGGCACACTGACAACAAACACAATGTGTTTTAATGCTTCTCTGGGTTGACAGAATATTGTGTACTTTATACTGCATACAGTTGGATTAGACCTTTAAAAAATTGTATGTTAATATTTTCAATAAACAGTTTGTTTTCAGCAACTCTATCCGAATGACGAGAGCATTTCTGTCGATCCTCTGTAGAATCTACGTAAATACATCCCGCGCACCTGACTAATTATTAGAATTTAGGACTGAAAAATAATCAGCTAACTCGGATAAGACGATCACAAAAATTGGTTGACGCAAACATTTCTGCCCCGAGGCAATAAAAAATGTTGGAAAAATCATCTTTGCGTCATCCAGTACCATTTGGCCACTGTTCATGTTTACCGACAGATACAACGCGCTGCTGGGCCTGTGAAAAACATTGCCAAAAACTACAAAAGAGTGTATTTAAGTGATTTTTATTGGATATGTGACATATTGATGAGTGAGCTGAATGGTAGTTTTCTTTTTTAACCTAAAATGGTAATGCTGGTCTTCCTTTTCTTTCGGCTTGTCCCGTTATGGGTCACCACAGCGTGTCATCTTTTTCCATCTAAGCATGTCTCGTCCATCTTCCTCTCTAACACCCGCAGTCTTCATGTCCTCCCTCACCACATCCATCAACCTTTTCTTTGGTCTTCCTCTTGCAGCTCCATCCTCAGCACCCTTCCACCAATATAATCACTCTCTCGCCTCTGAACATGTCCAAAACCATCGAAGTCTGCTCTCTCGAACCTTGTCAGCAAAACATCCAACTTTGTCTGTCCCTCTAAGGAGCTGGTTTCTAATCCTGTCCAACCTGTTCACTCCGAGCGAGAACCTCAACATCTTCATTTCTGCCACCTCCAGTTCTGCTTCCTGTTGTCTCTTCAGTGCCACCATCTCTAATCTGTACATTCTGACCGGCCTCACCACTGTTTTGTAAACTTTGCCTTTCATCCTAGCGGAGACTCTTCTGTCACATAGAACACCAGACACCTTCCGCCAGCTGTTCCATCCCACTTGGACCCGTTTCCTTACCACACTCACCATTGCGCTGTATTGTTGACCCCAAGTATTTGAAGCCGTCCACCCTCGCTATCTCTTCTCCCTGGAGCTTCACGCTTCCCCCTCCGCCCCTCTCATTCATGCACATATACTCTGTTTTACTTACTTTACTAAAATGGTAATGCTCGTGCTCGTGCGCAAATCCTTAAAATCAAAGTACTCTCCGCAGCGATATGCAGTGCAGGAACTGATTCACAATTATTTTGGGAGACTGGTACCTGTCTGCAAGGCCTGCATCTCTTTTAGCAAATTCACCTCCTGCCACAACTTCTCAAGCTGGCTCTTCACGTCATCATCTTCTGCAGCGCAGCAGAGAAGCAGAAAACATTAGCAGAGGTCAAGACGTGCACGGAGACCTTTCGTCCGATGAGCGTGCCCGGTTACCGGTTGCTCGAGGCGACACGGCCTTCCTGATGCGAGGCGGGCGTCCGGAGCCGGAGTGTAGCAAGGAAAAGTACAGGACCAGGAAGACGTGGAAGCCCACGCGTGCCATGTTGAAGGCTGAGCACAGTGCTGCACCTTGTGCTGCCGGGGAAGGAGTCAAAAAGTCTGAGGACGGACGGTCCGGTATATACTAGCTCTCTGTGTTGCTCAGGAGGCTGCCACTGCGTTGGCCCACATGATGTTTTTTTCCCCAAGCCATGAGGAGGAGGTAAGGGAGATATTCGGGTGGAGGGGACAAAATAATGTCGTCCTTGTGTTGGGATTTGTGAGAAATATTGACTTGGGACACGGTGCACTGAGCAGCGTGTCCTTTCATTTGACAAACTGGAAACTGTTTGGCACTTCTCTTCGCCGGGATATTTCGATCCGCAACGCCTGCCGCTCAGCAAGTAAGAAAGGTCGCAGTAAACTTGTTAGTCAACATAAAAATTAAAACTCTCTGGGATGTAAGCGAGCCTGTTCGTTTGTGTACCTGGTCTCCCACTGGGTGCTATTCTAGCTAGGACTGCGACTGGACTTAATGCCTGTTTTTATGTGCTGGACAAAATTCAAGTCTAATTCCATATTAAAACATTCATTCTATGTAGAATATTCTTAGTATGTTTCATTCTATACACTTATTTTACATAACCTGCTGTGGGATGCTGTCACACGTGAATTTACCTTCTGGGATTATTAAAAGAGTTTCATGTTGTATGTTATTTAAACTACACTACATGCAGGGGCATAGTTTGGGGGAAAAAACTGTTTACACCAGTTGTAGTTTTGGATACAGTTCTTGTATTGACTTTCATTGTGTATATGGATCTAATACTATGGAAAATGAGTGTATATTGGACACACATACAGTTCTGGATTGACAATAGTGTCCAATTTATATTTATTCAGCTATTCATTCACTTGTTTTAATTAGTGTTGTCAGGTTTAAACCCAACCGCTGGACTAAATATGCAAATGAAGCAAAGCAAATGTATTTGTATAGCGCATTTCATACATGAGGTAACTCAATGTACTTTACATGATTAAAGGCATTTGAAAACATAGAGATAAAACATTTAAAACAGGATAAAAACAATAAAAATGACAAACAAAATATATTAAAAAAAAGAGTTAAAACCGCATACAGTGCAAGTAATATGATCAAAAAGTGGATGTATTCTAAAAAGCATGAGAAAAAGAAGAATTTTCAACCTGAATTTAAATACATTCATACTTGGGTCTGACGTCACCTCTGCTGCTTTTCCATTTGTGTTTAGCATAATAGCTAAATGCTACTTCACCATGTTTGCTTTAGACTCTGCGCTCCACTATTTGACCCGAGTCAGTCGATCTCACAGCTCTACTGGGTTTTGTATTCCGTAAACATTTCTTTCATGTATTCAGGACCTAAATCATTTAGTGATTTATAGACAAGTACCAGATCTTTAAAATCTATTCTCAAGCTGACTGGAAGCCACTGCAAGGACTTTAGGATTGCAGTTCTATGCTCTGACTGCTTTGTTTTGGTCAGAACGCGAGCTGCAGCATTCTGAATGAGTTGCAGCTGTTTAATACTCCTTTTGGGGAGTCCAGTCAGAAGACCATTACAATGGTCAAGTCTACTAAAAGCATGGATGAGCTTTTCTTGGTCTGCTTGACACATACAAGACTTCCCTCTAGATATGTTTTTCAGATGGTAGAAGGCAGTTTTTGTGATTGATTTGATAGGATTGTTGAAAGTCAGGTCGGAATCGATCAGAACACCAAGGTTTCAGACTTGGTCTTTGGTTTTTAAAGATAGAGAGTCCAGGTGTTTAATAACACCAATTCTCTTTTCTTTATAGCCAAAAACAATTGTCTCAGTTTTGCTGTGATTTAGTTGAAGAAAATTTTGGCTCATCCAGTTATTTATCTGATCTAGAAATGGCACAATACCTCAAATTGAAATGACGGGAGAGAAGAGGTCTTCAATTTGGCCAGTACAGAGAGAAACAGGTTTGGCTGACCAGCTGCAACTCCAACACCCGTTCTGAGTCAGCCTTACCGCTGTCCCTCCTTTTTTAGTTTCTAGATTCTCAGGACAAAAGGTTACAAGGTTACAAATTCAAATGGCGGAATAGATGGTAATACAATACGAAGACGAATACTAAAATAAATATTTATAACGATGGTGTTGAGGAGGATCTGCTCTGAAGTCAGCAAGGGGTTGGATCACTCCTCAGGGTGTCGTTGGGTCATACTCCAGCTCGCACAGCCGCTCGGAAGGAGAACAATAAATACCAAAGGAGAATTTGGAAACAAATACACGATAAAACAATGAATCCAACAAGTGTTATCCCAACTGACTTCCGCAGACCTGAGACTGGTCAACAGCCAGTCGCAGGACACACGGAAACAAAAAACATTCATACTCACATTGACTCATATCAATGGACAATTTGGAATTTTCAATTCAATTAACCTAACATGCATGTTTTGGGAATATGGACTATCTCACGAAAATTTACGCTTTATCTCTCGCCCATGAGGCAAAACCCCCAGACTACCTTCCTGCCAATATATTTATTTCTATTCATTCATCCATCCATAGATTTTCGAGCTGCTTATCCTCACAAGGGTCATGCGAGCTCTGGAGCACCCTGGACCGGTCGCCAGCCAATCGCAGGGCACATAGAGACAAACAACCGCACTCTCAATCACACCTTGGGGCAATTTAGAGTCTCCAATTAATGTACTTAACTTATGTTATTACATTAAAAGCTGCAAAATGACGACTTTCACAGTGGGTTACTTTGCGTATCCATTTATTTTCATGTAAACAAAATCCACAATTGAAGAATGCAAAACGGGACAAAATTACTCAACCACAGATAAGAAAGAACCAAAAATAAACCAAGATACTCGTCTTTTCCTTTTTTCCCCCCATTTGGACGTCACATTAACACATACATATGCAAAAATTACCAAAACATGCGCCTTTTCCTTTTCTCTTACAAGCACACATATCATATATATTTTTACTTGATACTCAGATTTATTTCAAAAGTGATGAGCTACTTTACACAAATTTCTTGGTTAAATCTAGAAAGAATTTCGACCATGTTGGGTATTTCCTAAGTTAGTTTTGATTTTAATGAGCTGATGGTGTGTTTAACAGCTTGTTTTCAATTAGTTGGTACTTCCTGTACACTTGTAACATCTGGCATTGTGAAAGTTTGATTCAAGTTTTCTGTTACATGGCACACACACATTAAAAACATTACATAATACATGGGAATAATCAGGGCCTCTAAATAGTAATCCCTGCATTTGATGACA